>NC_087154.1:24154526-24239526 GCF_035594125.1 Scylla paramamosain
CGAAAATCTCTAAAAGAGAATGACCAAGACTCAGTAAGGAAAGCCAGAAGATCACCAGCCTTGACAGAACACATACTGGCGATCAGATAGAAGATTGTAAAGTGATAGATGTTTAAGAATCTTCCTGTTGAGGATAGATTAAAAAACTTTAGATAGGCAGGAAATTAAAGCAATAGGACGGTAGTTTGAGGGATTAGAACGGTCACCCTTTTTAGGAACAGGTTGAATGTAAGCAAACTTCCAGCAAGAAGGAAAGGTAGATGTTGACAGACAGAGCCGGAAGAGTTTGACTAGGCAAGGTGCAAGCATGGAGGCACAGTTTCGAAGAACAATAGGAGGGACCCCATCAGGTCCATAAGCCTTCTGAGGGTTTAGGCCAGCGAGAGCATGGAAAATATCATTGCGAAGAATTTTGATAGGTAGCATGAAGTAGTCAGAGGGTGGAGGAGAGGTAGGAACAAGCCCAGAATCGTCCAAGGTAGGGTTTTTAGCAAAGGTTTGAGCAAAGAGTTCAGCTTTAGAAATAGATGTGATAGCAGTGGTGCCATCTGGTTGAAATAGAGGAGGGAAAGAAGAAGAAGCAAAGTTATTTGAGATATTTTTGGCTAGATGCCAGAAATCATGAGGGGAGTTAGATCTTGAAAGGTTTTGACATTTTTTGGTAATGAAGGAGTTTTTGGCTAGTTGGAGAACAGACTTGGCATGGTTCCGGGCAGAAATATAAAGTGCATGAGATTCTGGTGATGGAAGGCTTAAGTACCTTTTGTGGGCCACCTCTCTATCATGTATAGCATGAGAACAAGCTGTGTTAAACCAAGGTTTAGAAGGTTTAGGACAAGAAAAAGAGTGAGGAATGTACGCCTCCATGCCAGACACTATCACCTCTGTTATGTGCTCAGCACACAAAGACGGGTCTCTGACACGGAAGCAGTAGCCATTCCAAGGAAAATCAGCAAAATACCTCCTCAGGTCCCCCCAACTAGCAGAGGCAAAACGCCAGAGGCACCTTCGCTTAGGGGGATCCTGAGGAGGGATTGGAGTGATAGGACAAGATAAAGATATGAGATTGTGATCGGAGGAACCCAACGGAGAAGAAAGGGTGACAGCATAAGCAGAAGGATTAGAGGTCAGGAAAAGGTCAAGAATGTTAGGTGTATCTCCAAGACGGTCAGGAATACGAATAGCGTTTTGCTCAAGTTTCTCTAGAAATAGATGTGATAGCAGTGGTGCCATCTGGTTGAAATAAAGGAGGGAAAGAAGAAGACACAAAGTTATTGGAGATATTTTTGGCTAGATGCCAACACTCATGAATTCGAGTGCATAGGGCCAGATCCACAAAACGGTTGCTAATTAACAAACGGTGATCAGTGCCCATTATCGATACACCAGACTTCTTTCTTCATTTATTATAATGTTTAACCTTCACAGAAGCCATCATCAATTTTTTAGCCTGATGATGCCTTTAATGAAGGTGAAACCTTGCAATAAGTGAAGAAGGAAGTCTGGTGTATCCCTACTTACCCCATATATATATATATATATATATATATATATATATATATATATATATATATATATATATATATATATATATATATATATATATGCCCAGAGTATTGCCCGCCCTACAAGGGGAGGGACCATGGACCTAAAATAGCTCTCGATGGTCAACTGCAGACCATCAGCAGGACACCTATCATGATGACACCAGGAACATGTTCATTGAATAGCATTTCCTCTCAATGATCATCTCATTAAATGCAGATTTCGTCATCACTGACAATGACGAATAGTCTTAAGAGATCAAAGTAAGAGATAGACAGATAAGTAGATAAGTATAGGTAGATACATGCAAAAGGAGACAGGTATAGGTAGAAAGATCGGTGTTACTGTATGTAAAGCATATGTACCTCATGTCATTATTCCTCAGTAATCATAAGTGAAATGTTCAATAGTTTTCTATTTGCATGAAAACTTGTAATATGTGTAAGTATCAGTATTCAATGCTATATTAAGCACCGAAGCCGATGCTCACTTGTTAGTAGAGTGTGGTTAACCCACTGGTCGCCTGCGGGCGTCACTCATGGCCAAGTCATGCTCAGACAAAGATGGGCAGGATGGTGACCGAAGTAAATATTTTAATTTTGTAGTAAAAACTAATTGTCATAGTGCCAAGTTGATTGCATGTATTGTTAATGAATATTATAATATGTTGAAAGTGTTTAATATCAGTGTATAATGTTATTTTGTAAGAAATTGAGACTGAGAACTTGTTCGCAGTTCTTACGGTCATGCCTACCTCATCAGTAAACATCAGAGAGAGAGAACTGCCTTTCCTCGACCCTACGATGATGGGTGTGATCAGTAAAACAGATCATCTGAGAGCCAATTGATGCCCAGCCGGTGCAGCTACAGTAAGAACTCGACCTACAAGCAAGAAATTGGCTCCATGTGAAACCGTAGCAGGAGTGAGTCACAGGACGAGGAGACGCTGATGTAAGCCTATAGGTTGACCTCTGAGGCCCTGGGGTCAGCTCTACCCTTGACGACAACCACTCCCTTCTACCCACTGTGCCTCGTCACCATTTTGTAGAACACATGGTCTCAGGCAAGAAAGTATAATAGTATGTATGTGCACTGAATTGAGTAGCTTAAGTGAACAAAAATTACCCACAATTAGCTAGTATTAGAGTGGTAATTTTAATTGCTCTTTCAGTGTCTCAGTATTGACACAATTAAATTGTTAGATATGTCTGATACTGAGGAAATTAATGCTGTAGATGGCCTTAGGGAAGGTGAGGATGAGCAAGTGGACAAGGGTCAAGCTTGTAATGAAGAAGTTAGTGTCAGGGGGCGAGTGCTGACTGACAAAGGAAAAGAATATCAAGTCAGTGTAACCAAGGGAAGAGCAGAGTCCTGTAAGCGTAAATGGAGCAGTGTTACCAGCAAAATTAAGAAAGGACTAAAAACTGTAAGTAGCCCCTTTGAATTAGAGCCCATGTCAAGTGAAGTAATAGAGGCATTTCATCAGTATTATGTGGAATACACAAAACTGGTGGAACTAGAGCCAAAAAAGTCAGAGGAGCTCAATGAAGAGCTGGAACACAACGAGTTCACCATGAAATATTAGAAAGTATAGAATGTAAAAGAAAAGAGTTAAAGAATGACAAAGGATCAATTTGTTCTAGCAAACGGTCTAGACATTCTAGAGTCTCATCTACTTCATCACGTTCATCTGCACAAAGAAAGCAAGAAGCAACAGCAAAGGTAGCCAAACTTAGAAAAGAAATGGAATATCATGATAGTTTAGAAGAGGCAGAAGTTAGGTTAGCTAAGACAAAAGCAGAGGCAGAAGTTATGTTAGCTAAGACAAAAGCAGATGCAGAAGTTATGTTAGCAAGAGACCAGGCAATGTTTGCAAAGAAAAAGAAAGAGAGAGATTTAGCAGTTGCTAGTGCAGAACTTAATGCTCTTAGCTTAGTTGAAGAAGTAAAAATGCTTCCAGGTATTGATGAAAGTGTAGAGAAGCAAAGTTATCTTCAACAATACATAGAGTCACAAAATGAAATGAAAGCACAAGCAATTACAAATCAACAGTGACAATGCCATGCCTTACAAATATGTTACATTCCATGACCCACAGGAACCTTCTTCTTGCAATAGAGATAATGAATTGATGACAAATGAAGTAGATGGACAAATATTTAGTGAACCTCAGGCAATGAATCTCAACCCTACAGCTCAAAGTCTTGTACCAAGTTCTTGTAGACACACTCATAATGTCAACATGCCTAATACTGTGAAACAGAATCATCAATCCTTTTCCCATCCTGAGGAAACCTTTGCAATCAACATACTCGTACCTGATCCCAAGTGAATCCTCCCTCCAATAGAACCTAACAATTTTGATGGAGAACCCATGGAATTTCCAAGTTGGTTGAAAAACTTTGAAACTTATGTAGAATCTATAACTTCTATTAGTAGAGAGAGACTTGCCTACTTAGACAGGTATACAAATGGTGAGGTAAAGGATGCCATTAAAATGTTAATGCACTTTAACTCTGATGCTATGTGCAAGCAAAGGAAATTCTTAGGGATAGATTTGGAAACAAAAGCATCATAGCTGATGCTTACACAAAAAAGTTAATGAATTGGCTACCAATCTCTCCACATAATGGTGCTGTTTAGCTGCAATGAAACACACTTCTCATTTGTCATTTCTGAATGACCCTAGAGAGCAAAGAAAGGTGCTAGCAAAATTCCCTGAACATATTGTTCATGACTGGAGAAAGCAAGTAATGATATATCTTGATACTAACAGTAATAACAACACTCCTAGTAGTGATGAAGAGCACCACCCACCCTTTGAAATGTTATGTGAATTTGTCCTGAAAGAAGCAAAAGGAGCAAGCGATCCCTTTGTTTCCTGGAATTCAGTAAGTAGGGAAGTAAATGATTGGATCAAGACTCAAACAAAGGCAATCAATTGGAAACCAAGGGAATCAAAAATCATGACAAAGAATAGAGGGAGTAGAACTTTCATGGTTAAAGAGGAAAAACCAATGTGGTCATTCCAAAGTAAAGTAAATGTACAAGCCAACAAACAGTATCCCAAGGACCAGGAAAGGAAAGGACGATTCTGTCACTACTATACAAAGGATCATGATTTAGATGACTGCAAGGAATTTGCCAGACTTGATGGTAATACTAGGTATAAATTTACTAAAGAAAAATGGTTATGTACAAGGTGTCTAAAAATGGGTCACAAAGGAAAGGATTGTAGAAGAAGGAAAGTTTGTAAAGTATGTCAGAGATACCATCCCACAGCTCTTCACAATGATGACATGGCAAGAACTGAGAGCCAAAGGGTGCCAGCACAAGCAACTCAGCCTAAAGATGATAAACCCACAGTAGTAGCAAATAAGGTCAAAGTGACAGAATCAGTGACACATGACATGCACACCATGATAGTTCCTGTATGGTTACATCATGTTAGTAATAAAGAGAATAAAGTTTTAGTGTATGCCCTGCTGGATGAGCAGTCTGATGCTTCATTCATCAATCACTCTGGATAAATTGGGAGTTAGCAGACCATCGGTGTCACTTAATATCCACACAATAAGTGGAAAACAAATCATTGATTCTACCAAAATTCATGGACTTAAAGTGAGAGGTTATAATGAAGAAGTGGAAATATCAATCCCTTCAGCATATTCAGCAGAAAACATTTCAGCCTGACGGAGTCAGATACCAAGGCCCGAGACTGCTTGTGACTGGCCCCACTTAAAGGCAATCTCTGACGAACTAATGAAATATGACCCAAATGTTGACATAGGACTCCTCATTCGTCTTGATTATGCAGAAGCCATTATGGCAGAAGAGCAAATAGCAGGTGATAACAAGAAGCATCCCTATGCTCGTAGGACAGAGCTAGGTTGGGGGATCATTGGTAGAATCTCACCCCATTCAAGTCCATTGGAAGATACAGTGGTAGTCTACAAAACAGTGACACAAGAAGTAGAAATCAATGAAGAAAAGGGTTAATTTCTTAGTGGCTCCTACTAAAACCAAAGAGATGATTAATCCTTCTCAAGTGAGAAATATGTTTGAACTTGACTTCAGTGATAGAAAGTCAGCTGACACTCCATTATCATATGAAGATAAAAGGTTTATGAGTAAGATGAAAGAAGGAGTACACCAGCTGAAGGATGGCCATTATGAGTTGCCCCTTCCTCTTAAAGATGATAACGTCAAGCTTCCAAACAACAAACTATTAGCAGAGCAGAGACTCTAAGTTAAGAGCTAAACTTGAGAAGGATAATCAACACAAAGGTGATTACAAAGTGTTTATGGATGATATGATTACAAAAGGTTATGCAGAAGTTGTACCGACAAAGGATTTAGTTAGGAATGATGGTAAGGTCTGGTACATTCCACATCATGGAGTCTATCATCCAAGAAAGCCAAAGAAGTTGAGAGTTGTCTTTGACTGTAGTGCAAACTACAGTAACCAGTCACTAAACAGTCACCTGTTACAAGCCCCAGACCTTACCAACAAACTTATTGGAGTGTTGTGTAGGTTTAGGCAAGAAAGCATTGCACTTGTATGTGATATAGAAGTAATGTACAATCAAGTGAAGGTCAACCCAGAACACAGAGACATGTTAAGATTTCTTTGGTGGGAAAATGGTGACCTTAATAATGAGACAGCTGAATACAGAATGACAGTTCACCTGTTTGGAGCTACATCATCTCCAAGTGTTGCCAACTTTGCACTTAAGAAAGCTGCAGATGACTACGGGTGTGGATCTGATGCAGCCAAGTTTGTAAGAAACAACTTTTATGTTGATGATGGTTTGAAGTCAGTAGCTACAATGGATGAAGCTGTCACTCATATTCAGCAGAGCAAAGAATTATGTTACAAGGGAGGTTTTAACCTTCATAAGTTCTTATCAAACAACAAAGATGTATTAGCTGCAATTTCTCCTCATGAGAGAGCAGATGGAATTAAAAGTTTGGATTTTAATAAGAATGAAGACACACTGCCTATAGAAAGAACTTTGGGAGTTGAGTGGTACATAGAATCTGACACATTTCAATTTAGAATAAAGCTGAAAGACAAGCCACTCACCAGGAGAGGCCTTCTGTCAACAGTGAGCTCTATATATGATCCATTAGGTCTAGTGTCACCTCTCATACTGACTGGAAAGCAAATTTTACAAGAATTATGTAAGAATGCAGTTGAATGGCATGATGAGGTGCCAGATTATGTCAAACCTAAATGGATAAAATGGAAGGATGAGCTGCACAAACTAGATCAGCTAAAAGTACCTAGATGTTACAAACCTGATGACTTTGGGGAAGTAGAAAAGGTTAAACTCCATCACTTTTCAGATGCCTGCCAAGAGGGATATGGCCAGTGCTCATATATTAGATTAATTAGCAAGACTGGCCGAATTCATTGTGCATTAGTAATGGCAAAGTCACGTATCACCTGACTAGAGAGCAAAAGGCAGAACTAAAATCAGCCATCCTAGACAACCATGAATTATTCATCCTAGACAAAAGTTAATTAGGCTTAATGAAAGGACCTCCAACAAAAATTAATGTAGCTGATTCACAACCTAGCCATGGTCCTAGGTATCATTACCATGAGGAGGCAAAAAGCTTAATAGTGGAAATGCTACAGGACATGGAGGACAGACAAATCATAGAAAAGTCAATCAGCTTGGCTTTTGCCCATAGTTTTGGTCAATAAACCGGACGGGGTAAAAGAATGTGTCTAAATTACCATCATATGAATAAACAACTCGCCACAGATATTTATCCTTTACTGAGGTTAGAGGAACTAGTCCACCAAGCAGCTGGTCATAATTTCTATACAACCCTTGATATTTTCAAATCCTCCTGGATGAGAATGGCAGAGACCTTACAACCTTTAGTGATGGAATAAGCTTATATAGATTTAGGAGACTTCCTTTTGGACTCAGTTGTTCCCCAGCCATCTTTACACGTCATATGGCTGTTATTTTATCACCTTTGTTAAAGGAAGGTTGGATTAAGAATTACTTGGACAACCTCATAATTTGGACCCCTGATCTTTCTGCACTTACTCAAAGACTGAGAAAGACCTTCACTTTACTTAAGGAAAATGGTGTTAAACTAAATCTGAGTAAATGTGAAATAGCTAAAAGTGAAGTTACTTTCCTTGGCTATAGAATATCTAAAGAGGGCATTCAACCAGACCCAAAGAATGTAGAAGCAGTTCTTGAAATGAAACCACCGACTAAAGTAAAAAAAAGTCAGGAGATTCTTGGGTATGACAGGGTTTTACAGAAAACATATCACTAACTATGCAAAGATCGCCACACCTCTAACTAATCTCAGCAGAAAAACCCAAACTTTTAAATGGACTGAACAATGTCAAACTACTTTTGAATCACTGAAAGAATATCTCTCTAAGGCCTCTGTTCTTGTGAGAGCCCAACCTCACCAACCATTCATTGTCACAACTGATACTAGCAATATCCACGTAGGAGATGTCCTAAGTCAAACTCAAAATGATGGCGAGGCTAAACCTCTTGGTTATTTCTCTATGAAATTAAACTCAACTGAAAGCAGGTATTCTGCAACAGATAAAGAAACTCTAGCAGTAGTATTAGCTTGCTGCCACTTCCATCATTATTTATGGGGTACTAAACTTACCATTGTAACTGATCACCAACCCCCTCACTAGTATATTCAAGAGGAAAACAAAATCAGCTAGAATGAATCACTGGATCATTGAAATGAGAGAATACCACTATGAAATAAAGTATGTTGAGGGAAAATACAATTATGTGGCAGATCAACTTGCACGACCAGTCAGGATAGTCCAACATTGTCCAACTACCACTATCTTAGGTCTCACTTCAGAAGAATTTATAAAATACCAGAGAAAAGAAGTAAAGTGGAGAGAAATGATTGAGTATTTAGGAGGAGGTTCAATCCCAACAAAGAAATATCACAAAACTATCTTGGAATAATTCACTCTAAAAAGATGAGATTCTATACTATGTAAAGGAAGCAACTGATGGCAGTATACAATATACATTGGTAGTCCCTTATAGTCTAAAACAGAAAGCTTTATCACAAGCACGTGAAAGGTCTGGTCATCTCGGACAAAAGAAAATCATAAAGAAGGCTGAAGATTTGTTCTACTAGTGCAATTTGAAGCTTGATGTTTCTAACTATGTAAAATAATGTGTAAATTGTCAGAGATTCAAAGGACAAACAGGATTACAACAACCTTTCCAAGAATCACCTTCAGTAGGAAAACCCCTAGAGAGAGTAGGAATTGACCTGACTGACATAATCGCAGGAGGTCAATGTTACAGATATGTTCTTAGTGTTGTAGATCATTTCAGTAGGTATGTGAAATTTTATCCATCAAAATCCAAACACACACAAGGGGTCATTGAGGCACTAGCACAGTGCGTAACAGACTTTGGAGGCCCACACAGCATCGTCCTTGACAACGGAGGGAAGTTCACATCCCAGGCCTTCCAGCAATTTTGTCAGCAACACCTCATCACGCTCTACTACACGACACCTTATCATCCCCAAGGGAACGCAATCACTAAAAGACTCCATCACACCCTTAAGACTATCTTGGCCACACTATGCCAAGGTCATCCTCTTCGGTGGCCCAGGTTACTGCAAACATGCCAAGCCACGATGAACGCTGCTGTTCATACCAGTACCGCTCAGCAACCCTACTTTGTGTTCTTTTTGAGACCTGCCCCAAGAGTAGTGGGTACTAGATTACCCACTATAACCGGTGAAGAGGACGTTATTAACATCGCTTGCTGTGTTATTAAGGAAACACAGGAGAAAATGTCCAGAAAATATCGCAGAGTTGCTAATCGAAAACACAAAGAACAAAAGGTAAACCCGGGTGTATTGGTATGGATAAAACGAGAAGTAAATGAGTTGGGAGTGTGTAAGAAACTATGTATGAAGTGAAACGGTCCATACCAAGTAGTGGAAGTATTGAGAGATCGTAGTTATGCAGTGAAAGACCCATTTACAGGACAGATGTTACAAAGAGCGGCTGAGAAAGTGAAACCGTTTGGTGGGAGTGAAGGATATGTGGTGGAACCCCAAGACACAGTGTTTCAAGCCGACTTAGAAATGGAAGTTCTACCTCCATGGGTTCATAACTGTCCAAGATGCTATATAGAGGAGCGTTAGAGAGTAGTGAAGGTTGTGGAATGAATAGAAGGTTATAAAGTGTATAATATCTACTTTAGCTGCACCGGCTGGGCATCAATTGGCTCTCGGGTGATGTTTTACTGATCACACCCATCATCGTAGGGTCAAGGAAAGGCAGTTCTCTCTCTGACGTTTATTGATAAGGTAGGCATGACCATAAGAACTGCGAACAAGTTCTCGGTCTCAATTTCTTACAAAATAACATAATACACTGATATTAAACACTTACAACATATTACAATATTCAATAACAATACATGCAGTCAACTTGGTACTATGACAATCAGTTTTTACTACAAAATTAAAGTATTTACCTTGGTCACCATCCTGCCTGTCTTTGTCTGAGCGCGACTTGGCCATGAGTGACGCCTGTAGGCGACCAGTGGGTTAACCACACTCTACTAACAAGTGAGCATCGGCTTTGGTGCTTAATATAGCATTGAATACTGATACTTACACATATTATACGTTTTCATGCAAATAGAAAATTATTGAACATTTCACTTATGAATGCCGAGGAATAATGACGTGAGGTACATACGCTTTATATACAGTAACATCTACCTTAACATTATCACGCCCTGACCTAAATAATAGTAACAAAACCAGGTTCAGAGATAAGGTAAATGAGGGAGGAGAGGTTGTTACCATTTTACTTCACAGACTTTTACTGTGAACACAAGTTGCACTGTAGTAGTCTACTTCAGGACGTAGTAAGCTCTCGTAAATTACTTTAGTAATCCCTGACCACGATGAATGGTTGTGTGAATGAGAGTGTGGATGATATGTGAAAGGAGTTGGGTTACTGGAAGTGCCGAATCTTGCCATAGAGAGCAGCGGAAGTCTTAAGACTAAGGCTTCATACTGACGGTGAACCAAGAGGTTGGCTGGGGTGGTTAACTTCCTCAGAGTTAAGGGAATTTGGGGTCATGTCTCCAAGGGCCATTGTGGACTTATGGTTATATGAGGCCATTGTCAACTATATTGTTGTAACATATGAGAAAAGAATGCTGAATGTAATATTTCCCAGAACCATTGGTGAAATTCGAAATCTGGCCAGTGGTTTGTTGATAAAGGGTAGGGGATTATTGTCACTTAGAAAAGGAAAATGTCCTTAAATGGAGGAAGAGTTGGATTCAGGAGTAGGTGAAAAATTCTATTTGGGAAGGAAAATCTCGTGGTGCCGGGACGTAATTTTAAGCTAATATAAGTAATATTAGGTTAATATAAGTAAAATTAAGTTAGTATAAGATTATTGGTAAGATTTAGTTGTTATTACATCATGCATACATCCCCGAAACATACAGACAGACAGACAACATGTTGACGCCCGCGGGAAATGGGTGACCAATTTTTTTTTTTTTTTTTTAATGAATAAAAGGCATTCTTTTCATACAAGGTATTAGCTTGTGGATAGAATTTTTCACCTTGTTACTCAGAAGAACAAATACACCAGGTCATGATATAAGTAAAGTAATGTAAACGTTTATTATATGGTTGAAACAAATCATTTGCAAATTACCTTGAAGAAAAATCTGAAAACTACGGAGGTTCGTAGCGTGGGGACGCCAGCCTGACTTCCTGCTCAGAGAGATCTTAAGGTCTGTCTACATGAGCGGGCCTGATCGGCGGGCTTGCCTGTTAACGGGCATATTTGACGGGCAAACGATCAAATTGCCCGATAGCCCGCCAAGCGAAATCACTGAGCTGGTGCCCGGTAGCTGGAGTTTCTACCCTGCCAGACGCAAGATAATATCGTGACCCCACAGCGGGCCTTCATCCCACATCCTACGGCATAGTAACACAGTGAACATTTAATGATGGCAGCCCAGGATAACTCTAGTGAGCCACCAACAATTTTTTGGTCTAAAGCACTTACATGTACTTTGATTGACCTTTATCGTAAGAATCCATGTTTATGGAATGTGAAGGTGAAATGCTACAAGAACAGAGACAAACGCATAACAGCATTGAAGGCTATTGCTACGGAGATGAGAGAGCATGGTAACTCCGTTACGACGGATGACATAAAAAAGAAAATAGACGCTGCGTAACCAATTTCGGCGTGAATGCAAGAAAGTAAAGCATTCACAGAAGTCAGGAGCTGGGAGTGGGGATATCTATGTACCTAAATTGTGGTGCTTCTATGACCTGATTTTCCTGAATGACAGTGATAATCCAAGACCTTCAATGTCAAACTTGGATACAAGCCAAAACACTGGGAATGGTGAGGATGTCTTCTGGAGAAACCTCTGATAATGACGTAAGACCAAGTTCTCTCTCTCTCTCTCTCTCGTGAATAGTTAACTGCATAGTTAATAATTTCTATTGCAATTAACCTGACTTTGATTTTATGAATAGATAACTTGGAGAAGTTCAGTAGTATGGCGGATACGAGCAATACCCATTGTGTTTAAGAAGTTAGTGAAAATTAAATCAATAAAGGTTATTCATAATACATAACTGCATGTTATTTATTGGAACTATACATTTTATTTTACACAAAATAATATATAAATGACACCTTCAGATAACATTGTTTTTATTGCAAAACAAAATTAGTTATAGAAATAATCAGACTAAGTTGATACACGTACTATACTACTATAGCCTATACATGTTGTGAAGAGGATTTGCCATTTAAGTATAGGTAGTCATAAGTGTGATAATGAAGAAATGAAAATATTTAAGTGGTGGAATGATTTTGCACAGCTTTGTACTACCATGACACTGCACCTTCATTATTGAAATATTCCATAAAGTCATGGCGTACACTTTGAGCTTCTGTACTTGTGTTCCAACCTTTTCTTTGTAGCTGCAACAGGTCCGGAGTTTCACGCCATGTACCAGGGAGGATTGTACATCTTGCAACATCCTCACAATCCAAAGACCCTTCAGGCGTATACTGCGTGACATGATCACGTCTATGAAAGTTATGTAAGGCAGTACATGCTAATACTACCACCTCAACCTTGTTTGGAGATAGGTTTATGGGTGACAGAAAGATTCTAAATCTATTAGCTAAAATCCCAAAGGAGTTCTCTGCTGTACGTCTAGCCCTAGATAGGCGATAAGAAAAAATGCGTTCCTCATTACTTTGGGTCTGGTGAGAGAACGGTTTCAAAATGTGGTGTTGCAAGGGGAAAGCGTCATCTGCCACAAATACACATGGTAGCATTCTGTCACTTCCTTGAGGTTTTCTATCGCTAGGGAGACCTGCTGTATCTGTGACAATACGGCTACTGATAAGTGTATTGTCCCACACACCGCCGTCTGACACTCACCCATTGCAGCCAATATCAACATATAAAAATTCACAATTAGCATCACAAATAGCCATGAGAACTATACTATGGCTGCCTTTGTAATTATAGAAATAGGAGCCACTGTCAGGCGGAGGTCTTATCAAGATATGCTTCCCATCAATGGCTTCGACGCAGTTCGGGAAGTTCCACCATGTTTTGAAGCCATGTGCCACACGCATCCACTCATCTGGGGTTGTAGGGGTCTGTCAAACATAGAAAAAAGAAAAAAAAAAAAAAAAAATAAGGAGAATGGTACTGTTAATGTTTTCCTTTAAAAATTTCTATCTACAAGTGCGTAATTACGTAATTCAATGACATAACCATAAGTAACACAGTTTCTTATATTCTAGATCTTTAATGACCCACTGCTGTCTGTTCCTGATGCTTCCGAAGTAACACCTGGAACTGCTGACATCCCAACTGGTCAACATGTGGTGTCAGACCTGCATGCGCCTGGACCTTCTCGTGCACGACCCGCAAAAAGGCCACACAAAACGATTATTGATGAAACTCAACTATTGCAAAAGGCTTATAACGAACTTCAATCATTGTCTCAAACAGAAAATGTTTTTTCTGCTTTCGGAACTGTGGTTGTAAATAATCTTAAAGAAATGAATAGTGAGAACCAGATTTATGCTCAGAAGTTGGTTCAGGATGTAATTTTTCTCGGGCGACTTGGAATGCTTTCGTCATCTACTAAGATCGTAGAATAACTGTACTCATGTAACAATTTTATTATTTGGTAAAGGTAATGGACAAAATGTAAGTATATTGACATCACATACATATTTATATATATCTACATAAGCGCTCAAAAAATTCATTAAGTTTGTTCAGAATTATATTAATTTCTTTCCTAGTGCATGGTCTGTTTATTGTTTTTAATGTGCATCGTATGCAATTAAGTCAATTATGTATTACACAAAATATTACCAATCATTTCTATATTTTTCTCATTAGTTTAAATGCTATAACACCCAAATCCATGACGTTATCAAATCAATAATAATTATAATAAAAATATAACATAATTGAGTCTTATTTATTTAGTTAAATAAATTATGTGATTGATTTAACACAGGTACATATTTCTTTAAAATCAACTTTCATAATATTGTCGGCAACTCTTGTTCAGGTCATACAACAAAATTTGCTACCCACTAACACTCTTTAACTACCTATGAGTATAAAGCGACCTTGGGATTGTCGCTGATAAGCTACTATGCATTTCAGAGGCCGTGAAACATCGTCTTTCGCCTGTACAGTATCTCCCAAACAAGTAGTAGAATCGAACAGCATTTTCAGCGTAGCTTGTTTTAGACCCTCCTGTAATAAGTTACTGCATTAGCAACTGTCCTGAAGGCACTTACGCTTCACTTACGCTTGTCATTTGAAGTCGAAACCAACATTTTAGCTTTCATAATAGAGGAAGCAAATAAATAAGAGAAGGAACAAGTATGATATAGCTGCACTATTGTGTAACTACCACCACACGTTTATCTAAACCCCTACACTCTATTACCACCTCCCTCTCTCTCTCTCGCTCTGTCTGTCAATCTTTCTATATATACACGAGAGACAGAAATGTTAATAGATATGACTCATCAAATTATCAATACCCATTATATAGGTATAATTACTTATATCACAATGTCACATTATTTACACGTAACATGTTTATAACATTCACTTACCTGCAGTGGCGGCTCGTCAATAGGGACTGCGAGACTGCAGCCCCCCCAGTGGATTTCTAGGATTCAAGAAAATAGTTAAATGTTTGACTATCATTCACATGAAAACACCAATTCTCATGTTTATATGAAAAAAAAAATACTGCAAAACAATGAGGAAGTACGGAAATTATTTACTATTTAATGATACAAAAGCGGGGAGAAATGGGGGGAGGCTTCCCGGGGGGAATGGCGAGTGTGGACTGCGTCCAGTGCAGTCTGGTCTCGGCTATTGTTGTGCCTAGGTGAGTGTTCTTGCGTCGGTCTTATTTTCGATCGTGTTTTTCAATTTGTCAGGGATGATTTTAAAATATTATTGATCAGTGATGGCTTGTGCTCAATCTTGATTATCATGGTGTAAAATCACAGAAACATCGTATAAAATAGTTTTTTTTTTTCCCAGGTAGGCCTAGCAGCATTTTGCAAAATGGCACAAGAAGCAAAAGACGGTTTCTGCATTGAAAGAACTCAATTTTTCACAGTTAACACTTCAAGAGAAGGTAGCAATTAAACAAGCAGGTCGCCCATTACCAGACATTAAAATTGTGCAAGGAGTAAGCCACAACAAGAAGTACATTCACAGTTTCAATTGTGATTGGTACCAAAGGCAAACATGGCTCTGTGGATGTGAAGTTAAGAATGCACTATTTTGCTTTCCATGTCTGTTGTTTGGAGTACAGTCCCCTCCATCAGTAACAGTCACGAGCCACCACTGCTTACCTGTTAGTAGTCAGTCTTCAGCACCTCGTATATGGCCCTACATGTTTCTGGTATTATGCGGGACAAGCTTTGCTTTGATATGCGTGTACTGTACTTCAACTCCGAATAGTACACCCACTTGCTAAAAATCGCTGTGTCTTTCTTCACTATGTATGGCTCCACCTTTGATAACAAAATGTAAAAAGTGCTTACACATCCTCAGGTAATTTCTGAAGTCATGTTCCTCACTACTTTGTAGTTCCTGAAGTATTGTTGCAGTGCTTCCAAACATACTTCTTTTCTTTAACCAATCTTTACACTATATCCTTTTCTTCTTTTTCTTCTTGAGACACAAAGCTATTATCATAGAGCACAAAATCTCTTTCTTGACAATGCTAGGCACCATGATTCTCGTACCACACTCCACCCGCTACTGGCAACATCGTCGGGCAGGCCCGGCTGTTCATCACTTCGGTCGTGTGGACAACATTCACGGGCAGGCCCGCCAGAATTTGCCCATTAACGGGCAAACCCGCCGATCAGGCCCGCTCGTGTAGACAGGCCTTTAGCTTGCTTACACTACAGGTACGTCGCTCTAAGTTTGAAGTCATTACTACTCATATTGGTAAATATATTTTCTTATCAGTACATCACACAGAAAGATCTTGGCTTGCTTACACTAGAGAGAGATCTTGATTGCTTACACTACAGGGAAGCCAGTGGAGGTAAAGGAAAAGTGTCTTTGCGTCCCACATGTGTATGTTTAGTTAGGTATACTTAATAGCGTGAGAACGGAGTGTTTAGTTCACGGATTATTAAGGTTGTGCAGTATTTTTCGTTATCATATGGGGACGTAACCACCTGGTTCGGTCCTCTGGATGCTGATTAGGCTGTGTTATACCAGGGTTATAGGAAAATGTAGCAAGATTGTTTATTCACCAGTGAATTATTTTTCAAGTCACGTGCGTGAATAATACCACCCTCGCCAGGTGAATGAGACTGTATACTCATGTAATACCCAAACACTAATGCCCATTATTGTTATTGGTGAATGTGTGAAGGAAGTCAAGTGATTAGTTCGGTTAGTATTTACACTATTGTAATGAAATCTTAAGCGCTACTAAAAGGATACTTTACGCTACCTGATGTAAAATGAATGACGTGTGAATTAGGATTAACGCTACTACAAGTGAAGGAAAAATAAAGACCATAGATCAGCGTGTAGATATTTCCTTACCAACTATTTGAGAAATAAATAAATAAATAAATAATAGATAACCCCTGGTTATCGAGTGGCCCAAGGGGGGGGGGCGGCATTACAGTTGCATGGGTGGGAGCCGATGCATTGTAGTGGAAGGTCCGCCATGTCACGAAAGCCTGTCCTCTCCCAGAGCTGAGCAGGTTTGGTGTGGAGGCTGGAAAGCAGGGTCACACCAACAACGCACACCTGTGCTCCGATGTCCGCGACTGCCGCACTGTGGTGCTCGGCTCCGGTCCCTTCAGGTGTTAAGTCACATCTTCTTCCATCACATCTGGTCTTCCTGCTCGATGGCGGTGCCAGCCACACGACACGTTTCCCGGCACAGGCTCCCGCTTGCGGCGTCCCAGCGGGCTGCCTCGTAAGAGCAATATATGACCCTTAAGGTATCAACACTATCTATGTTGTCACACATTTGATAGACTTATTGTTTCAAGCCCGTATCACGGAGCCCTGTCATCAACTTTATTAGTACTCAGAGAGGTTATGGTTGCACTGGGGACACTGAAATGCGCAGTCACTGCTTTTCAGTGCGCACCGAACGAAAAAATCCCCCACTCTCTCGTCCTGCCCCTGGCTATCATCAAAGAACTCTGCCCATTGCATTGCTTTATTCGAGGAGCGAAGCACTAGCTTACCTATAGCGTCTAACGCCGCGTCTTGTGTCAGGGTGCCCCACTCACCGAGGGTGAATTTTGCGTCGATGGTGCGCTGTAATGCCGGTATGCAGTGGAGTCGTAATGGTGGAATGCCTCCTGTTGTGGCCATCTGCAGAGAAGGAGCCAGCAATTCCATGGACCGTCTCCACGACCTGAAGGCTGCTGGTGCCACTTCTAGGTCGCAATTTTCAGGGGCGGCTGAGGGAGGCACCCGCGAGGTGTATACCGAGGTGCCGCGGGCGGTGAGGGCAGCCATGTCCGCTTGGAGTGTGGTGATGGCCTGCTACTGGTCTGTGATAGTTTCCCTCGCCTGCTGGAGCAGCGGCATGAGGTTGCAGGGCACCGTTGACGTTGATGCCCTTGGTGTCGAGCGTCGGGACCGGCGAGGTAGTGGCATGATGAGATGCTGCAGCAGGTCCGTGAATCACCGCCATGTAGGATGCTTGGCTGGTGGGTTAAGGAGGCACGGTGGCACACCTCTCTTCCCTTATTTGAGATCATAGCAACTAAAATACGTTCTGCCTCGGGCGATGCTCCACACACGGGAAAAAGTATCGTACATATTAATCTCTAAAAAACTATAAAAGTTTTCTTAGCTAGAAGTAAACGTAAAATCTAAACTTGCTATACGTGCTATGTTTAGCGCTTAAGAAAGAACTTAACCATTATGTTTTAGCACTTGAATGTCAAAACAATACATAAAAGTATTTAATGCTAATTTATATTCAACTTTTCGATAAAAAGAACCATATTTTATGACATATTTTAAGAGTTCAATTATGTACAGGAGGCGAGTTCAAACTTGAACCGCCCCGGGGATGTCAATACAACAATGATTGGAGTAGCTCGGCCAAGCCAAGGAAAGAGAGAGGCAACTCTTTCAGGGTAATTGGACGACATACTAGTTTCTGCTTAGTGCAAAATGATTTTCAAAATTCGGCTTATCCCTGCAAGCAGCTGTGGGGCTGGTTGAGTTAGTGAATGCAATTAGCTGTATGAAATTCCACTCCCTACAAGCAGCTGTGAGATAACGGTATTTCTTGATAGGAAGTCCGTCCCCCACCCTTCCACCCCAATCCCTCCTAACCCCTCAAACAAGCTGGGGCGCCTGTGGGGAATCGGGGGTTTTGTTGGAGGGGAGGATGAAAAATAAGTTAAAGGCGTTCAAAAATCTACGGAAATTTACCTAAATATTTCGAATTTCCCTAACCTATCCTAGCCCCTATACCCGTCTGCTTGGACGTTAATCAAACCTAGCATAACCTAACCAAGCCGATGGGGCTGCGCCCCCCCCTCTATCCCCAACCACTATGACGTTAACCTAACCTAGTATAACCTAACCAAATCTAATCTGATCTTGCATAACCTAATCTAATCTAACCTAACGAGGGACCTCAAAAATTATACTGTTATGCCCTATCGGTGTTGTGTGGAGATTCTTAGGGCAATGGAGGTGGATACAGTTTGGCGGCTTCCTTAATAAACACTTAGAACCTTTTCCTCATGTCTGTATATCGAATCTTTACCATTGTTGTTGCTAAATATCTCACATAGTGACTTCTTTTCCTGTTGAACACTGGCACTGTTCACTTTATCTCCCTCCACTGGATAGCCATACTAACAAATGACAGTGAGCCTCTATCAGAACGCCTGACATGTCTCAAAAATAAACGAAAAGTGTAGCTGAACCTACCGTGGAAAGTTGTAATTGGCGGACTCGGGAATGGCCTCACAAGTAGCAGCTCGTGATTGGTGGGATCAGCTGTATAGATACCATGAAATCCTAATTTGCCACAACCCACAAATCCCAGTTATAAAAAAAAAATAAAATCATTTCAGTGTTTACTCTTGACTGGTGCAAAGCTCGCTGGACTTAGAAAATATCGAATTTCTCCACACTCGCGAGTACAATTATAGCCATACCAGACACATGCCCCCATTTTTTTTTACATTTACAGCAAGCTCACCAAAACCTTCTCCATGACGTGAGTTTCGTGCTTGTAGGTAACAGGGATGCGATATCCAGATTAACTGAGGTGACTTGGTTAAGTTGGGTTAAATTCAGAAGGATTTGTTAAATTGTACTTCCTCTCAGCATGGGACTATGGGGTATCTAAGAGAATGGATAACAAATAGTCCCAGACTACAAGATCAACTTGAGATAGATAATGTTATATCCAAGAAACAGAATCAAGTTAAAGTTTTAGGATTAATCTGGAAACCAGGTACAGACACACCTTCAAAAATCAATGACTAAGGATCCTGATAGAATAACAAAAAGATCATATTTTAGTATGGTGTCAAGGCTGTTTGATCCATTAGGCCTATTAATCCCTGTGACAATCCAGTCGAGAATATTTTTACAAGGCCTGTGGAAACTAAAAATGTCATGGGATCAAACCCTACCTAATGAACTTTGTGACCAGTGGCATATACTTGACAAGGAACTCAAAACAGCAAGTAAAACAGAAATCCCTAGAGTAATTATAATACACCAGGGAGCAGATTTGCATATTTTTTAGTGATGCCAGCAGTAAGGCATATAGAGCTTGTGCTTACCTTTGTAACAGTGGACAAGGAAATCTGATAAGTAAAGCAAAGGTTATCCCACTAAAAAACCTCATCATCCCTAAATTAGAATTAACTGTTGTCCTTTCAGCTGCTAGGCTAACCAACTTCATGCATGAAGCTTACGAGGATGTAATTCACATAAAGAGTACTAATATATGGTGTGACAGCCAGATCGCCTTGTATTACTACAAAGTCAAAAGGCATTATCTGTATATGTGACCAGTATGGTACAAGAAATCAACCAACTCATTCCCATTATAAAGGTGAACTATGTGACGACTAAAGATGATCTATTGGATTTCTGAATAACCCTAGGTGAACTGAATAATTCTTCTATGTGGTGGCAAGGACCCTTATGGCTACCTCCTAGGAATCAGTGGCCTAAAGTGCTCATTGACTTGTTGCCTCTCACTGGTCAAACTCGAGGTGAGGATATATTTTCAACAATTATAACCTGCCTTAAGAAAAAAGGAATTCAGACCAACCACATTATTTCTGTTGCAACTGATGGTGCACTGAGTATGACAGGTATACATAAGGGGTTTGTTTCTCTCTTAAAACGACAGCTGAATCATGAAGTAATATCATTTCACTGCATCGTTCACCAAGAGGCATTGTGTGCACAAACTTACCCATCAGAGTTCACTGAAGTATTGGGCTTTGTTGTGAAAATTATCAACAAAATAATGGCAAAAGGCTTAAACCACCGACAGTTTCATGAACTTCTGGAAGAAGTTGATTCCCAGTATTCAGATTACCTCTTACATAACAAAGTCCGTCGGCTTGCTAGGGGTCGGGTGCTTGCACGTTTTGCAGCATGCCTTGAGGAAGTGTAGAAATTTCTAGAGGAGAAAGGCCACCATGAATATGCATACCTTACAAATCCTGAATGGCTACAGAAGTTTCACTTCTTGCTGGATATCACTTCACATTTAAATGAGCTCAGCAGGAAACTACAAGGATAGGGAAACACTGCTCTGATGCTTTTGGGCTAAGTCCTTTCCTTTGAATGAAAATTGTCTTTGTTTGTTAGAGATGTTGAGAGAGGCTCTCTCATTCACTTTCCTTCATTAAAGCAATTTGGAGAAGGAACAGACTTTGAGCTGGATATTGATATCATAAAAAAAATGCACTAATGAAAAGGAAAAAAAATCCTTTGAAGGACATTTTCAAGAATTCAGAAAAGAAAAGGCCAGGTTGTGATCAACCCCCTTGATGCAGATACAGACTCACTCAATTTTTCAGCTTTTACTGGTGAATCAAGCAGAACTGGAACTGGAATTAGCTAATTTGAAAGGAAAAGACTTATGGACTTCAAAATTCAGAGGCATGGTCTCCGATATTGAAAACCTGGAGAAACAATGTGCTACACAGGCATTTCGACACAAATGAACTGAATTGTCTGGGCTACAAAAACGAGATCAGATTGTGTATGAAGTGTGGAATTCCTTACCAGACACTTACACACACAGTGAAGGATATGCCTTTGGCATTCTTTCTATTTTTGGATCTACTTACCTGTGTGAACAAGTGTTTTCTAGCATGAACTTTATAAAAAACAAACTACGCAGCTGATTGAATGATGCAAGCCTGCAGTCCTGCCTGAAACTCAAAACAACAATATATTTTCCAAACAATGAGCATCTCTCCAAAGAAACACAGGAGCAAAAATCACATTAATTAAGACAACTCTCTCTCTCTCTCTCTCTCTCTCTCTCTCTCTCTCTCTCTCTCTCTCTCTCTCTCTCTCTCTCTCTCTCTCTCTCTCTCTCTCTCTCTCCCCCCCCAGTTGAAACTCATCATGGTGACCAGATACTGATATAGTAGGTACACTTAACATGTTTGAAAAATAATTACCATATTTGTTCACTTGCTGCCATTATGGAATTATAAAGTTAAACAAGTGTCTTCCTACTTAATTATTATAATAGTTTATTTTATGACAGCTGCTATTACTATTGATATAATCATCATTAATAATAGTAATAATAATAATAATAATAATAATAATAATAATAATAATAATAATAGTAATAATAATAATAATAATATTATTATTATTATTATTATTATTATTATTATTACTATTATTATTATTATTATTATTATAACTACTACTACTACTACTACTACTACTACTACTACTACTACTACTACTGTTACTACTACTACAGTACAATTTGTATGATTATTTTGTCTATGGTTATATTACTTAACTTTCATATGGAAGAAATTTATTAGGTCTCAATCTACATTCGTAATAGATTTTATGCTGTGGCTCCAGCAGCACTGTGTTCCTGTCAAGTCTGAAGAAAGTGGCTCTTCTTTAATTCTGGGTTGCTGACCTCTGGTTTAGAAGATCATTGATGAATAATAGGAAGGGATTGGGTGACATGACAGAACCCTGAGGAACACCATTGTTAATGGATTTAGAAGAAGAACAGTGACTGTCTACCACAGCAGCAATAGAACAGTCAAAAAGGAAATCTGACATGAAGTTATATAGAGAAGGATAGAAGCCATAGGAGGATAGTTTGAAAATCAAAGCTTTGTGCCATACTCTATCAAAAACTTTTGATATGTCTAAGGCAATAGCAAAAGTTTTCACCAAAATCTCTAAAAGAGGATGACCAAGACTCAGTAAGGAAAGCCAGAAGATCACCAGTAGAGCAGCCTTGATGGAACCCATACTGGCGGTCAGATAAAAGGTTGTGAAGTGATAGATGTTTAAGAATCTTCCTGTTGAGGATAGATTAAAAAACTTTAGATAGCCACAAAATTAAAGGAATAAGATGGTAGTTTGAGGGATTAGAATGGTCACCCTTTTCAGGAACAGGTTGAATGTAGGCAAACTTCCAGCAAGAAGGAAAGGTAGATGTTGACAGACAGAGCTGAAAGAGTTTGATTAGGCAAGGGGCAAACACGGAGGCACAGTTTCAGAAAACAATAGGAGGGGCCTCATTAGGTCCATAAGTCTTCTGAGGGTTTAGGCCAGTGACGGCACAGAAAACATCATTGTGAAGAATTTGAATAGGTAGCATGAAGTAGTCTGAGGGTGAAGGAAAGGAACAGCCCCTGAATCATCCAAGATAGAGTTTTTAGCAAAGGTTTGAGTGAAGAGTTCAGCTTTAGAGATAGATGTGATAGCAGTGGTATCATCTAATTCAAATAAAAGAGGGAAAAAAGAAGAAGCAAAGTTACTGGAGATATTTTTAGCTAGATCCCAGAAGTCACAAGGGGTGTTAGATCATGAAAGATTTTGACACTTTCTATTAATGAAGGAGTTTTTGTCTAGTTGGAGAACAGACTTGGCATGGTTCCAGGTAGAAATCTAAAGTGCATGAGATTCTGATGATGGAAGGCTCAAGTACCTTTTGTGGGCCACTTCTCTATCATGTATAGCATGAGAACAGGCTGTGTTAAACCAAGGTTTGGAAGGTTTAGGTCGAGAAAAAGAGTGAGGAATGTATGCCTCCATGCCAGAAACTATCATCTCTGTTATGCACTCAGCACACAGAGACAGGTCTCTGACATAGAAGCAGTAGTCATTTCAAGGAAAATCAGCAAAATACCTCCTTAGGTTCCCCCAACTAGCAGAGGCAAAATGCCAGAGTCACCTCCGCTTAGGGGGATCATGAGAAGGGATTGGAGCGACAGGACAAAATACAGACATGCGACTGTGATCAGAGGAGCCCAATGGAGAAGAGGGGGTGACATAAACAGAAAGGTTGGAGATTAGGAAAAGGTCAAGAATGTTGGGTGTACCTCCAAGACGGTCAGGGAAATGAGTAGGGTGTTGCACCAATTGCTCTAGGTCATGGAGGATAGCAAAGCTGAAGGCTAGTTCACCAGGATAGTCAATGAAGGGAAAGGAAAGCCAAAGCTAGTGGTGAACATATAAGTCTCCAGGAGTGGAGATCTCCGCAAAAGGGAAGAGAATCAGAATGTGCTCCACTTTGGAAGTTAGTAGTCAAAGAATTTCTTATAGTCACAGGAGTTAAATGAGAGGTATACAGCACAGACAAATTTAGTTTGAGAGTGACTCTGTAGTCATAGCCAGATGGTGGAAAACTCAGAAGATTCAAGAGTGTGGGCACAAGAGCAGGTTAAGTCGTTGCGCATATAAATGCAACATCCAGGTTTGGAGTGAAAATGAGGATAAAGAAAGTAGGAGAGAATAGAAAAGGGGCTACTGTCAGTTGCCTCACACATGTGTTTCAGTGAGGAAAAGATGAAGTTTAGTAGAGGAGAGGTGGTGTTCTACAGATTGAAATTAGATCTAAGACCGTGAATGTTGCAGAAGTTAATGAAGAAAATGTTAAGGTGGTGTCAAGATGCTTAGGGTCGATACCAGAAAAGTAGTCCAACCTGGGGACATTTGTGGTTCCCTTCCCAGATGGGGACTCCAAGGGTAGTGTAGGGACTCCAAGTCTAATAGCATGCCTGTGAACTGATAGGTACTTAGCAACCATATGTCTGCATAATCCATAGTAAATATTTATAACTTGGCACTGGCTTTCTATGCCAGTTTTGCTATACTACAGTCCTACTTAACAGGAAATAAGATAGGTATTAGACTGCAATGACATCAGGATTTAAGTAGCTATATATGAATAGTACAAGTAATTTTTTAAGCATTAAAACATCAAATCTATTCAGTAGAATAGTAACCCTAAAGCTTCATCCTTCTTCTTTTCCTATTCAGTCATCGAGTTGAGTGAGTGCAGCTGTTCCTCGACACACCCAATGTTGTGGAGGATGGCTTGAAGGTAGCAACATGTCTAGAATGTAATTTGAGGAGTGGCCAGTGGTGGAAAGAGTGCCACTACGCTGACTAGTCCGGTACACTGGGCACCAATATCCTTCATCTTCTGAGTCTGTTAAAATCAAATGACCATCAGCAGAATATCAAAATTAAATGACCATTATACCATGATACCAGTAATAACTAGATATTTTTCTTTATGTTTCATGAGTTTCTTTCACTTTGTTTTGATGAAAGGCTGTAGGCTGCCATACACCAAATACAAAAAAGTTTTCTTATTATGAAGGGCATATGAGAATGAAACAAATTTATCTTTAGGAGATATTGTTAAAAATTATGAATAAGTCTTTTCTCAAGATCTCATCATGTTATTTTACTATCCATTTTAAATATTTATGAAGTTTAACCAGATATTCTCAAAACAGAAGAATATTAGCTTACCATAATTGTCAGCACTTTCTGGCAAAATAGCAGGCTGAAAAAGGATGATGGGCAGTTGGTCATGCAGCTTTTTCTTTGACATCTCTGCTAAGAACTGCAGTTCACGATTCCACTGTGCACCTTCCAGGTAAAAGCCCTGTTATAAAAATCACTTGAAGGAGAAAGCACCACTTTGATACCAATATTGTTTTATTTCCTAGTATCTAATAATAACTGCACAACATATTATCTATATATATATGAGCAACTCACTTTATACAACACAACAATTACATTTTGCTAAAAAGTCTTCATGTAACTATTGTTGTGTACAGCAAACTTTTTGGATATCATAATCTGGTTTTCCCTAATTATGATTTTATTACAATGTAATCATTCACTAATCATAATTACACTCATTTTATGCATGATTTTAATCACTTCACCGTCTGTTGGCTAACTTGAACTGATCATTTAGGCAATACCGACTAATAACTTCTTCATAGGTAATGTTAGTTTGTTATGTACATTGGTCAGTTTGATTATTAAGCCTGCTACTATCTCATCTAAACACTTTCTGCCAGGTCTTGGTTTCATAAAAGGCTTTTTAATGTTCTTGTATTTTACCCTCTATCCTATTTATGTATTTATGTTTGCACATTGTACATTCTTTTATATATATCCTGGTTGCTCAGTTAGGTACAAGGGGTGTTCAATGAGTTCTTGGCTTAACCCAGGAGGAAAAATAGAGCAAAAGTTCACTCAATTTACTTTTTTTATTTTCATCATAATTGCCTTTCACTCTCATGCACTTCTCCAGTTCCATCTTCAAATGCGAAAATCCATCCCTGAAGAATGGTGGGTTGAATCCCTTTAAAACCCCCATAACCTTCACCTTGGCCTCCTAGTCATCAGCGAAAGAGATACCATGCAGTTGTTTTTTTTATGTGTGGGAAAAGGTGAAAATCAGAGGTTGCCAGTTTGGAGGAATTAGGGGGATAGGGCAACAATTTGAAACCATAAGACACCACTTTGTTCATGACTATAATACTCCTGTGCACACAAGCATTTTCCTGCAAGAGAACACCTCAGGTCACTTTCCCTCTACATTTCTCAAGCAGAGCCTCCTGAAGCCTCCCCAGTAGCTCAACATATTATGGTCTGTTAATGATGTGACCATGGCCAAGAGGAGGATTTGTTCAGGGCCCCAGAGCACTGTCACCATGACTTTCCAGAACAACTTCAAGACCCTGAATTTTCATGACATCATGACATCATGTATAGGTTTTACATCTCAGAACCTTAGACTGAAGATGTCTGAACATAGAGGCTTATCTTTCAAAATTAATAGACCCATAACGAACCCAAGATTTTCTAATATTAAGGAACAGGCTGAATTATTTAATCATCACATAAAAGAAGGAAATTTCAACTTACTGACCAGTAACAGGGCTCAGGATAGCTAAATCTGTTAATCAATCAGTACAGTTCTCAAATGAACTCAAATAACTCCTTTGTACACACACACACACACACACACACACACACACATATATATATATATATATATATATATATATATATATATATATATATATATATATATATATATATATATATATATATATATATATATATATATATATATATATATATATATAGTATTAAGCCCTCTATCCTCATCCCATTTAGTTGCCTTTTACTGGAGAGAGAGAGAGAGAGAGAGAGAGAGAGAGAGAGAGAGAGAGAGAGAGAGAGAGAGAGAGAGAGAGAGAGAGAGAGAGAGAGAGAGAGGATATGCATTCTAAATAATTGTGTATAAGGGATGCAATGAAAACAATAATATTAAAACTCCATATGATAACAAATCATACTGACCCATGTATAGATTCCTCCTTGGTCTTGCTTGGGAATAATGTGATAGAGTGTATCATCATTTCTACTCTGATTGTAGGAACCTTCACTGACATCATCTCTATTCTCCTCTTCTTTTCTGCATATACCTGAATTTTCTCCTCTCTGTGTAAAAAGAAAAGAAAGCCACTGTTGTAGCATACTCTACTATACATCAGTCAATTTAATGATAATGATTGTCTTATGAATTTATTTGTTAATACCTGGTTTTCATTATCTCTTCCTTGAGAGTTGTCTTCCTCTTCTGTAAGGCACAATTCATCCTCCATATCTGTATCCTGGATGTGGTATTGTCCTTGCATGGTGGGATTAGGCAGCTGTTCAATAACTTGTGGCAATTCCACAAAATTGGGTTGAATACACTCCTTAATAATGTCATCAACTTCCTTATTCATTACCTGCAAAACAAATTGTTCTTTAGTCAAAGTAAAAGTAATGTTCGGGAAAATGTGACACTGAATAAAACCATACATTTTTTTGTCTTACTTTCTAATACAATACAGCACTGGTCCTTAGCTTATGGACAGGTTATGTTTATGTAATGAAGTGCAGCCTAGTTTAGATTGCCATTCCTAGCAGAACACATGCTTTATCCATTCTTTCCTCTTGTACACTTGTGCTACTCCCAACACAGTTTCCTTTACCACAACATGATTAAGAATATCCAAGAAACCCCGTAACAGACTTCATACTATTCCTAAAACGGATTTATGAGCTGGAAAGTCCCGTTCACACATTGGTGAATTTTGATGGTGAATATGTTGTGACTCCTTTGACTTGATTGAAGCTGAGTTGCTGCATGTTTGCAACAGGTTCACAGTGGAGTCACAGCAGCATCGCCAGAGCAGGCTGAGTCACAATGTGTTTGCCAGCTGACAGCATATGTTTTGGACAGTTCAAAATATTTGCAGTGGAGTCACCACAGCTGGTAGTCAGAGCATGTCCACAGCTGTGTTGCAGCACTGTAGCAGTGGATTCACAGAAATGTCACAGCAAGTTTGCAGCAGATTCACCATGGTAGCAACCTCTTTTACATGCCCTTCACAACTTCGTGCTAAAGTCAAGCTCTCTCTCTCTCTCTCTCTCTCTCTCTCTCTCTCTCTCTCTCTCTCTCTCTCTCTCTCTCTCTCTCTCTCTCTCTCTCTCTCTCTCTCTCTCTCTCTCACACACACACACACACACACACACACACACACACACACACACACACACACACACACACACA
Source organism: Scylla paramamosain (assembly GCF_035594125.1). Classification (NCBI taxonomy): domain Eukaryota; kingdom Metazoa; phylum Arthropoda; class Malacostraca; order Decapoda; family Portunidae; genus Scylla; species Scylla paramamosain. The sequence goes on from NC_087154.1 coordinate 24,182,826, forward strand.
CATATGTATATAACGACGACGACAACAACAACAACAACAACAACAACAACAACAACAACAATAATAATAATAATAATAATAATAATAATAATAATAATAATAATAATAATAATAATAATAATAATAATAATTTATTTTGCCATGAGACATATCTTACAATATGAAACACAGAAAAAACTTAAGCACTACATATTCATGAACTACACTACATACTACTGAACTGTGGACTTAATTATAGATCACAGAACAGCCTCAACCACTGCCAGTGGATGGGCTGTCCCCATTCACACAGCTGTTCATAACGGAGGTGGTGATGGAGTTATCTTGTTTGTTCACCCTACCCATCATACTGAATGTGGCATGTCTGTGCATGCTGCTAAGACATCTCAAATCATGACTAGAGAAAGTCAAGGATGAAATGGTCTATCTAAGCAGCCCAAATAGCCTTTTGGAGATGTCATTATAGCACACTTTGAGGTTGTTAATTGTGGCTACTCAGTAGCTAGGCCACAGTGAGTTGCAGTATGAGGATTAGCAGAGGCTCCTGACTACAATTTCATCTCCTGGTTACAGAAAGAGAATTTTCTGAACAGTGTGTTGCCCACCACTATGAGCTGTCTGGTCTGCTTCCTTATGTCCTCATCATCAGTCATGTCCTTGGCCAGTATGTGCCAAGATATTTGAAGGTGTGAATATATATATATATATATATATATATATATATATATATATATATATATATATATATATATATATATTCACAGCCAGGTCAATTTCAATTTCCTCCAGCTGAAGGTCCAGCTCAAGCTGTATAAACTCTAATTTAACTTGTTGTGGAAGCATCCTGATGGCATGCACACGAAGAGAGCTCACACAGATATGAAAAGGTTATAAGTTTCTCCTGTATACATATTCATTCAATGAGGCGCACTGCATTTGTGGTGGAGTGGCAGTGTGTTCGCTATACATTCTTCATAGTTGCAGGGGATTCACGTTACTGTTGCAACATGGTTGCAACATGTTTGTCGTACGTTCGCAGCATATTTGATGTGCATTTGCAGCATGTCACCAAACATGAGTCACAACACATTTGCAGCACAGATGCCATTCAGGAAGTTGCAGTGGAGTTGCATTGTAGCCACCATCAAAAATTCGCCGATGTGTGAACATGGCTTAAGTTGCTCAGCTGACTGGAAAAAAAAGTTTCAAAGTCGAATAACATTACAGTGTTCCCCCACTATTTGTGGGGGATTATGTTCCAAAGGTTCCCATGAACAGTGAAAATCTGTGAATATGGGAAACCTTAAAATATAAGTCTCACTTATTAAAGGCATTTTAAATTCACTTTAACAATAAAAAACAATTATTATACATACAGAACATAATATTTTAATTTTTAGAAATACAGTACTCTGTAAAATGAAAGAGAACTAAACTAATATGTACAATAAATCGTCGATATAGCAAACCTCTATTTAGCAAATTTCAGGTATAATGCCCCCTTTAACCCTTTCATTCTGGTGATCATATATGAACGATTGCATCAGTGCGTACATAGCGACGGTGATTGTTCCCGTAATCAAGAATGTTCGCGCCTCAATTTTGAGCTCCAAGCGTGGTTTCTCGAGTCAGATGGCGCGTGGAAGTGTCTGGCATCTGTTTCCACCCATAGTGTTGCCACTAGCTCTGTATATTTAGCGGTAACTAAGCTATTCTCCCATTCTGAGGGCAACACTTGGCAACCCCAGCGACCTGCCGTGTGGAAAGCACCCTGATAAGAGCCAAGGGACCTGATAAGAGCGAAGGACACGGACAGCCTGATAATAGGGAAGGATCTCAGATCATAACTCACCATGGAGCAAGACAGATCATTTTTATTTAGCAGTGCTTCTGAGCCTGAAGACAGTGACAGTGATTATTTAGAGGAAGAAACTGAAGAAAGCGAAGACAACAGTAGTGAGGACTCGGAAAATGATTTAGAGGATCCACCTCTTTTATCAGAACAGAGAGAAGACAGAGATAGTGGTGATGGAGAACAGACTCCAAACATCATATTGAGAACCCAGAGTGGCTTACGGAGATGCAGGCGTGCCTCTCATGTTCTGAGAGAGATGTTATTTGCTTGAAACTTGATATATACTCTCTCTCTCTCTCTCTCTCTCTCTCTCTCTCTCTCTCTCTCTCTCTCTCTCTCTCTCTCTCTCTCTCTCTCTCTCTATCATTGGAAGTGTACAATTTCTCTTCCAAGATGAGAGAGTGTGTGTGTGTGTGTGTGTGTGTGTGTGTGTGTGTGTGTGTGTGTGTGTGTGTGTGTGTGTGTGTGTGTGTGTGTGTGTGTGTGTGTGTGTGTGTGTGTGTGTGTGTGTGTGTGTGTGTGTGTGTGTGTGTGTGTGTTCTCCGGGCTGTTTCTGGTTGACAGATCACACAGTGAGATCCTTAATAAGCCATAACTAACCTTTTCAGAGATCACATCGAGCTACAAAGTACATCATTGTATTCAGAATAACACAGAGAAAAAAATATTAGTATTCAAACAGTCTTCTGACAATTTCTAGGTTTATGATTTTTACCCATCATGGCTTATGGGAAAATAGTTTAATCACCAGAATATAAGGGTTAAGGTTGTTGCCTGCCTCCTCCCCTCTCTGCCCCACTTTCTCTTTGTTAACTTATCTGAGAGAGAGAGAGAGAGAGAGAGAGAGAGAGAGAGAGAGAGAGAGAGAGAATGTATTTACTTGATTGTAATTTACAGGGCCTGAGCTACGCTTGTGTGGTCCTGTCTCCATATCTACACTTGTCCAGTTTTTCCTTAAAATTGTGCACACTCATTGCCAATACTACATCCTCACTGAGCCTGTTCCAAACTTCTGTATTTCTCTGTGGAAGACTATATTTCTTTATGTTATTCAAGCATCTTTCTTTTCTCTTCTCATTTTTTTTGCTGTGTCCTCGTGTGTATCTGGTATTTCCTACTTCTCTTAGCAGCAGTTTCTCATTATCTATTTCTTCGACTTTATTCCACATTTTATAAATCAGTATGAAGTCTCCCCTTTCTCTTCTTTGTTCCATTGTTGACTGATTCATTTTCTTTAACCTGTCTTCATATGTTAATTCTTCTAGTTCTGGAACCATCTTCATTGCCATCCTTTCTAGTTTTTTTTTCACATGTTTCTTCATGTTACACCCCACCAGGGGGTAATGAGGGATTGCCAACTCCTTAGGGGTTGCCGTCCCCCACCACTAACCTATGTTCTAACCGATCAGCCAATGGCATGGCATGTCTTTGCTCCCGACATCTGTACCTCCAAGTGTCAGGTTGGGGATGTGTAAACTACACTTCTAGGCTGGCAATTCCCCCAGCTATGACAGGAGAGGCACCCTCTCTGTCCCTCCTGGAGACCCCTGCAGCACAGCAGGGTCCCCCAGGGTTGCCTGTCGGATCACCCAATCATGCCTCAAATTGGATTACGTCATCCTCAATGATGTTGCTCCTGCGGTGGCCAGGACGTGAACAAGCCGCCTGCCACTGTCAACTGCACTGCCTTCCCTGGGTAGAGGTGCCAGGAGGGATGTGCAGGAGGGGGCATCATGGCTCTGGGTCACCAGCTAGACTAGGGTACCTCTCCCTTGATGATGTTGCTCCTGCGGTGGCCAGGATGTGAGAGAGCCGTCTGCCAGTGTCAACTGCATTGCCTTCCCTGGGCATGCAGGAGGGGTGTTGTGGTTCTAGTTCACCAGCTAGACTGGTTGGAGTGGTCACTGCTGGTCTCTGTCGAAGAGGATGGCACTTAACATCCGTAGAGTTGTCTGGTGCCCCAGGTGCCCCTGGGTTCAGTGCGCTGTTGCGCACATGGCTGACTGGTGCAGCACTCAGGCCACTTGCAGATGTCAAACTAGTTCGTTGCACACTATCCTGTCCTGTAATACACTCCAACCACCCCCCCAGGGGAGCTGGAGGGATTGGTGATGGAGGCGCTGACAGGGAATGTCCCCCGATGTGCCGTGAGTACAAGCATCTACACTCCCTGAGTCTGAAGACAAAACACTACATGTTAGTCTTAGTCAGTCACGAGGCACGGAGTCGATCCTCTGTGAGGCACTGATGGAAACATTGATGGGAGGCATCCTGAAGGTGGAGGTCGCTGAACATGTGGCCTCCACTCACCAGATAACCTTTTTTCTGTGTTGGTTTGTCCTCGCTTCTCAAGGTTGTTGTTGTTATTCCCAGCCCCAGGCCCACTGTGACCCTCATAAAAAGGTTGGGACTGGGTGAGCAGTAGCAGTTTTTCATGTAGACACAGGTCCCTTGCTTGCATCTACTACCATCTCACAGCTGATGTGCGTGCCCACAGGCGCGTGGGTACTTGTGTGTGGGTGCATGTGGGTATGTGTGTGAATGCTTGTGTGTGTGTGTGTGTGTGTGTGTGTGTGTGTGTGTGTGTGTGTGTGTGTGTGTGTGTGTGTGTGTGTGTGTGTGTGTGTGTGTGTGTGTGTGTTTGGGGTGTAACACTTCATGTGGGGAGACCACACTGATTCAGCGTATTTGAGCTTTGGTCTAATCATAGTGATAATTATCTTTCTCATCATATCTTTATCCATGTAGTGAATGCTGTTCCAATATTTCTCACCATTCTATATATATACCTCTGAAAATCTTTTCTACATGCTTCTCCAATTGTTGACTATCCTATATTATCACTCCCAGATCTTTCTCTTCTTGTACTTCTATTATTTCCATTTCCCATCTTACAAGTCCATTTTGGACTCTTTCCACTTTTCCCATTTCAATTACATGACATTTTTTTTCACATTAAGTTCCATCTCCCATCTCTTACTCCAGTTCATACAAATCTCCTTGTGGGATTTCTTATGTCTGTAATTTTGCATCATCTGCACCAAACCATGTAACTCTTTACTCCTTCAGGCATATCATTTAATGTGTGTGTGTGTGTGTGTGTGTGTGTGTGTGTGTGTGTGTGTGTGTGTGTGTGTGTGTGTGTGTGTGTGTGTGTGTGTGTGTGTGTGTGTGTGTGTGTGTATTTACCTAGTTGTATTGTACAAGGCATGAACCAAAGCTCATTTTATCCTATTTCCATATTCATATTTATCCAGTTTCTCTTTAAACGTGTCTACTGTTTGCTGCAACCACTTCCTCCTTGAAATCACTCCAGATTTCAATAGTTCAATAAGGAAAGCTGTATTTCTTGATGTCACTTGAACATCCACTCTTTTCTTCTCATGCCCCTTTCTCTCTCTCTCTCTCTCTCTCTCTCTCTCTCTCTCTCTCTCTCTCTCTCTCTCTCTCTCTCTCTCTCTCTCTCTCTCTCTCTCTCTCCAACCTCCATTTGTGGTACCAAGTCATTTCTATCTATTCTTTCTATACTGTTTATTAATTTGTACATTTTTATCAGGTCTCCTCTTTCTCTTCCTTCTTGTACTGTTGGTAATCATATCTCTTCAAGTCTTTCTCCACAGCTTAAGTCTTTCAATTCTCGTATCATCTTTGTCATTATCCTCTGTATTCTTTCCAGTTTCCTTATCTTTTTTTTTTGCTATGTGGAGCCCAAACTACTGCTGCGTATTCCAATTTAGGATGTATCATGCTTGTTATAATTTTCTTCATCATTTCTTTATCCAAATAGTTAAATGCCACTCTAATGTTTGTTAACAAGCTGTATGTATAGCCAACTATCCCATTTATTTGCCTTTCACGTGATAGTGTGTCCTGAATCATTACTCCCAAATATTTTTTCTTCATTACTTTTCATTATTATTTCTTCTCCCATCTTGTAATTTCATGAAGGTCTCTTTTTACTATTTCCTGTTTCCAACACATGGCCTTTTCTGACATTAAATTCTAGTTTCCATCTTTGGCTCTATGCATACTCGTATATCTTGTCAACACCCTTTTGCAACTTCTTGCAGTCATTTTCATCCTTTATTACTTTCATCATTTTTGCATCATCAGCAAACAGGTTTATATAATTATTCAGACTCTCTGTCATATTATTTACATATATCTGAAACATAATAGGTACCAACATAGATCCTTACAGTATGCCACTTATCACTTTGTGCCAACTTGAATTAGTGTCTATGATTACTGTTCTCATTTCCATTGCTTGTAAGTAATCCTCCATCCATCTGAATGTTGCTCTCTTTAGTCTTTCTTCATTCTCTAACTTCCTCATAAGGCTTTTGTGGGGAACTTTATCAAATGCTTTTTTGAGATCAATTATATAGCATCAACCCATCTGTTCCTCTCTTGCACTCCATCTATTACTCTCGTATAAAAGCTCAGTAGATTTGTGACACAGGATCTCCCTTTCCTGAATCCAAATTGCTTTACTGTAATTATCTTTTCATCTTTTAAATAATGCACCCATTTATCTTTAATTACTATTTCACAAAGCTTTATTACAATACTTGTTAGTGACACTGGTCTATAATCTAATAGTTCCATTTTACTTCTCCCTTTGTGTATTGGCACTATGTTAGCTCTTTTCTATCCATTTAGTACTTTTTCTTCTTTCAATGAGCTGTTGATTATATCCCATATGGGTTCCTCCATTTGTTCTTTGCATTCTTTTAATATCCATCCATTTACTTGAGCTGATCCCATAGCTTTTCTAACATCCAGCTCTTCCAGCAATTTCTTCATTTCTTGTCTCTTTACCTGTATCTCCTGTATTCCCTCATTCTGTGATACTACTTACAGTGCCACAAAATCAGTTTCCTTTGTAAACACTGTTTGAAAACTCTCATTCATTAGTTCACTCACCTCCTCAGGAGTTTCATAAAGTCTTGCTTCTCTTTTTAAACTTTTTTATACCATCCCTATATATCTTTTTCCCATTTACACATCTTTTTGGGTTCTTCCTTGCATTTTCTTATTATGTCACTTTCAAAATTTTTCTTCTCTTTTTATTATACCATATTCATTCCTTGTCTTTCTATATTCTTCTCTAGTATTTCCATTCAGTTGTCTCATCATTTTCTTCCATGCCCTGTCCTTTTCTTTTTTGCTTCTACATACCTGGAATTATACCAATGATGTTTTCCAGTTTTCACTTTATAACTTGGTACAAACTGTTGTACCCCATCTCTATACTTGCTCAAAAATATTTCACATTTTCTTGCATTACTTTATCTCCAAATAGCTCTTTTCCATTAATTTTTCAATAAAAATTTATCAAGTTCTGCAAAGTTTGCCTTAACATAACTCCATCTACCATTTCTGTATTGTTCTTTCCTGTGCAACACTTTTTCCTATTGAACTTGGACACTGTATACTCAGTCTACTTTATGGTGTTTTTGTAAACACTAAGTCCAACTTTGATGGTTCTTCTCTGCATCTTGTGGGCTCATTCACCCACTGTCTCATAGTATTCATCATCATGGTTTGCATAAGTTCTTTGCTCCATGACCTGACATTTTCTTTCATTTCGATCTCCTCCTAGTTAATTCCTTCATTGATGAAGTCACCTACTAAGAGCACTTTTTTACTTTTCCTTATCATCTCTATACTATATTCTTGCTTCAAGTTGTATAATTTTATATCTACTGGTTCTACTGTGTGTGTTACATCATCAGCCATTGTCTAGGTCAATGGCTGACCACACACAACCAGAACTTCTCTCTCTCTCTCTCTCTCTCTCTCTCTCTCTCTCTCTCTCTCTCTCTCTCTCTCTCTCTCTCTCTCTCTCTCTCTCTCTCTCTGTTAACTTATCTGAGAGAGAGAGAGGAGAGAGAGAGAGAGAGAGAGAGAGAGAGAGAGAGAGAGAGAGAGAGAGAGGAGGAGAGAGAGAGAGAGAGAGAGAGAGAGAGAGAGAGAGAGAGAGAAGTTCTGGTTGTGTGTGTTAGCCATTGACCTAGACAATGGCTGATGATGTAACACACACAGTAGACCAATAGATATAAAATTATACAACTTGAAGTAAGAAATAGTATAGAGGATGACAAGGAAAAGTAAAAAAGTGCTCTTAGTAGGTGACTTCATCACTGAAGGAATTAACTAGGAGGAGATGGAAGTGAAAGAAAATGTCAGGTCTCTCTCTCTGTTAACTTATCTGAGAGAGAGAGAGAGAGAGAGAGAGAGAGAGAGAGAGAGAGAGAGAGAGAGAGAGAGAGAGAGAGAGAGAGAGAGAGAGAGAGAGAGAGAGAGAGAGAGAGAGAGAGAGAGAGAGAGAGAGAGAGAGAGAGAGAGAGAGAGTCAGAGGTCACTGGCTGTCACACAGCTACATTCTCTCTCTGTGGATATAGCAAATTTTCGTCTTTAGGCAATCCAGCTTTTCACCTTGTGTTCATTATATTAAGGGTTTACTGCAATTTATGATAATTGAAAGAATAATCTGGGCTCTTTGGGGCTGAAAAACTGAGTTGGTGAGGACGCTCTTGAATCTTCCATGTTTTCTACCACCTGGCTATGACTACAGAGTCACTCTCATACTAAATTTATCTGTGCTGTATACCTCTCACCTAACTCCTCTGGACTATAAGAAATTCTTTGACTACTTAACTTCCAAAGTGGAGCACATTCTGACCCACTTCCCTTTTGCAGAAATATCCATTCTTGGAGACTTCAATGTTCACCACCAGCTTTGGCTTTCCTCTCCCTTCACTGACTATCCTGGTGAACTAGCCTACAACTTTGCTATCCTCCATGACCTAAAGCAATTGGTGCAACACCCTACTCGTATTCCTGACCGTCTTGGAGATACACCCAACATTCTTGACCTTTCTCCTGACCTCTAATCCTTCTGCTTATGCTGTCACCCTTTCTTCTCCATTGGGCTCCTCTGATCACAATCTCATATCTTAATCTTGTTCTATCGCTCCAACTCCTCCTCAGGATCCCCCTAAGCGAAGGTGCCTCTAGCGTTTTGCCTCTGCTAGTTGGGGGGACCTGAGGAGGTATTTTGCTGATTTTCCTTGGAATGACTACTGCTTCCGTGTCTGAGACCCGTCTTTGCGTGCTGAGCGCATAACAGAGGTGATAGTGTCTGGCATGGAGGCATACATTCCTCACTCTTTTTCTCGTCCTAAACCTTCTAAACCTTGGTTTAACACAGCTTGTTCTCGTGCTATACATGACAGAGAGGTGGCCCACAAAGGGTACTTAAGCCTTCCATCACCAGAATCTCATGCACTTTATATTTCTGCCCAGAACCATGCCAAGTCTGTTCTCCAACTAGCCAAAAACTCCTTCATTAACAGAAAATGTCAAAACCTTTCAAGATCTAACTCCCCTCGTGATTTCTGGCATCTAGCCAAAAATATCTCCCATAACTTTGCTTCTTCTTCTTTCCCTCCTCTATTTCAACCAGATGGCACCACTGCTATCACATCTATTTCTAAAGCTGAACTCTTCGCTCAAACCTTTGCTAAAAACTCTACCTTGGACGATTCTGGGCTTGTTCCTCCCTCTCCTCCACCCTCTGACTACTTCATGCCACGTATTAAAATTCTTTGCAATGATGTTTTCCATGCCCTCGCTGGCCTAAACCCTCGGAAGGCTTATGGACCTGACCTCCTATTGTTCTCTGAAACTGTGCCTCCATGCTTGCACCTTGCCTAGTCAAACTCTTTCAGCTCTGTCTGTCAACATCTACCTTTCCTTCTTGCTGGAAGTTTGCCTGCATTCAACCTGTTCCTAAAAAGGGTGACTGTTCTAATCCCTCAAATTACCGTTCTATTGCTTTAATTTCCTGCCTATCTAAAGTTTTTTAATCTATCCTCAACAGGAAGATTCTTAAACATCTATCACTTCACAACCTTCTATCTGATCGCCAGTATGGGTTCCGTCAAGGCTGCTCTACTGGTGATCTTCTGGCTTTCCTTACTGAGTCTTGGTCATCCTCTTTTAGAGATTTTGGTGAAACTTTTGCTATTGCCTTGGACATATCAAAAGCTTTTGATAGAGTCTGGCACAAAGCTTTGATTTCCAAACTACCCTCCTACGGTTTCTATCCTTCTCTCGGTAACTTCATCTCAAGTTTCCTTTCTGACCGTTCTATTGCTGCTGTGGTAGACGGTCATTGTTCTTCTCCTAAATCTATTAACAGTGGTGTTCCTCAGGGTTCTGTCCTGTCACCCACTCTCTTCTTATTATTCATTAATGATCTTCTAAACCAAACTTCTTGTCCTATCCACTCCTATGCTGATGATACCACCCTGCACTTTTCCACGTGTTTTCATAGATGTCCAACCCTTCAGGAGGTAAACACAGAACGTTTCACTTCTGATCTTTCTAAAATTTCTGATTGGGGCAGAGCAAACTTGGTATTGTTCATTGCCTCAAAAACTCAATTCCTCCATCTATCAACTCGACACAACCTTCCAGACAACTATCCCCTCTTCTTCAATGACACTCAACTGTCTCCCTCTTCTACACTGAACATCCTCGGTTTGTCCTTTACTTATAATCTGAACTGGAAACTTCACATCTCACCTCTAGCTAAAACAGCTTCTATGAAGTTATGCGTTCTGAGACGTCTCCACCAGTTTTTCTCACCCCCCCAGCTGCTAACTCTGTACAAGGGCCTTATCCGTCCATGTATGGAGTATGCTTCACATGTCTGGGGGGGGTTCCACTCATACTGCTCTTCTAGACAGGGTGGAATGAAAAGCTTTTCGTCTCATCAACTCCTCTCCTCTAACTGACTGTCTTCAGCCTCTCTCTCACCACCGCAATGTTGCATATCTAGCTGTCTTCTACTGCTATTTTCATGCTAACTGCTCTTCTGATCTTGCTAACTGCATGCCTCCCCTCCTTTCGCAGCCTCGCTGCACAAGACTTTCTTCTTTCTCTCACCCCTATTCTGTCTACCTCTCTAACGCAAGAGTTAACCAGTATTCTCAATCATTCATCCCTTTCTCTGGTAAACTCTGGAACTCCCTGCCTGCTTCTGTATTTCCACCTTCCTATGACTTGAATTCCTTCAGGAGGGAGGTTTCAAGACACTTATTCATCAATTTTTGACCACTGCTTTGACCCTTTTATGGGACTGGCATTTCAGTGGGCATATTTTTTTATTGCATTTTTGTTGTCCTTGGCCAGTGTCCTTCCTACATAAAAAAATAAAATAAATAAAATAAATAAATAAATAAAAAAAATAAGGTAAAAATCTGCAAATATGTGAAACCACGATTACCAAACCACAAATATGAAGGGGAACACTGTAAACACTTTGTGTCAATTGGCCAGAGCCAAATGTAGAAAATATAAATAAATAGAGAATACAAGTAAGGCAGAGTAGACTAGACTAAAATAGACCTGGTCATTCATGCTACTACCATGCACAATACTCCCACAGACCTCAAAGGGCAGAAATAATTATCTTGTATATAAAACATATAAATGGTGAATCTGTAGAGTGGATTGACATAATCCATATGCCTGAATTTGTGAAATAGCTCATAAGCTAAATCTTACCTTAAACTTGAAATATATCCTGTCAACAGGAATACTGTGGTGACGGGCATAGTTCTGACGAACACCAGTCAAGAAAGTGTGAGGAAAGAAGAGCCCAGAAAACCAGAACACATCTGGTAACTCTTCATCTAACCATCGTTGGAAGAACTTCAGCCTAAATGAAAAGTGTTATTTTGTGTAAGTGTGATTTTAAATTCATGCATATCATAATCTTCTAAACTTACAGGGTGTAAGAAATATCATACCTTTATCCATAGGACAACATTAAGATAAAGTAAAAAATTATTTGCAGATATAATACAACACATTATTTATTGTAGCTAGACATTTATTAATTTATTCATGAATATACAAAGCAGAATAATGAATCTTCAGTTTCAACAAACCTGTGAAGCAGATCACTTATATAAGGTGCAAGAGATTTTCTAGAAGGATAGGACTGAGTCTCCCATGAAGGGGGAAGTTGCCCAATCATTAATGATTGATAGGTCATCTCAGTCTTATCACACATTACTCTTTCTCCACTCACTGCCTTCTTCACCGCCTTCAGGGAACTTTTAATAGTGGCAGTGAGCCCATTGAATCGCAACAACTCCTGAGGAGGATGAGAATAATGCATGGATTAGTAATATGCTACCAGTTAACTTGCATCATATCTATGGATGAAGAAGCTTAGTTATTTGAATTATATGCATGCAGTTATTTTTTTTTTTTTTTATCTCATTAAGACATGTAGGAAGTGTATAAGACTACAGATCAGATCTACATTACAACATATAAACATTGTAGTAATTTTCTTCATATGAGAAGGAACACAAAAATGTAGCAAAAAAGTCTGCTAATTTGCTGGTATCCCCCCCACAAAAAAAAATAAAATAAAATAAAATAAATAAATAAATAATAAAAAAAAAAAAAAAAAAAAAAAAAAATATATATATATATATATATATATATATATATATATATATATATATATATATATATATATATATATATATATATATATATATAATAAATAAATCAAAATTGGCTAATTTAGTTTTATTAATATCAGAGATGACAGATGCTGCTGAGCTTGCTATGATGTCATCTCCTTAGGGAGTAAGGTATGCTATTGTTTCTGACTTCACACATGTTGACAGAGATCATTGTGAGTTAGAGAACTTGCTCCTAATAGAAAACAGCCTTATATGTATGGATTCAAGTTGGCTAATATACATGTCTTACAAAAAATGTGAATTATAACATATGCAGAAGTTCAGTAACTCTACTATTACTAGCCATCTTTTCTTCTAGTGCATACAACTTCTTTCTTATTATCAGTTAATGCTGCAATAAATACAGTTTGGATACAGACTAGTACATGCACTGGGTGTAAAGTGTAGAGGTGATTAGAGATCTTAGCACCATATTACACTCAAATCCATTATGAGCAATGATGCTCCTAACAAATTTTTTTTTTCATACAATATGGCTCCATTACCAATAATCCTTAAACTGTGGAGGCCTAAATGGGGACTTTTCTACCACACAGAGAAAAACAGACATTATTATAAAAAAACAAAAATCTAAATCTGAAAGTATATCCTGAATGAAAAAAATTTGGGATGTGAAGTACTACCACAGATTTAAGAGGTACATAAAATATTTGAGCAAATAATTTATTAGGTGTTCAGATTTTGATAATTTCTAAAAGCACACACAAAATTTGACTTGATTGATAGAACAATTATTCTAGGTGGGCAACAGCTGCAGGTGTGCCTTATCTATAAGGGTGTGAGTAACACTTGGCCATTGTTTGTTTCTTTGTTTCTGTGTGTGTGTGTAGTGTGTGTGTTTGTTCTCTCTCTCTCTCTCTCTCTCCCTCTCTCTCTCTCTCTCTCTCTCTCTCTCTCTCTCTCTCTCTCTCTCTCTCTCTCTCTCTCTCTCTCTCTCTCTCTCTCTCTCTCTCCCCTTCCATCCATTCACATACCCACATATAACTGAAGGTTATGTACGCACAGACATTCACACATAAGCCATGGTCATGCTCTTTCTGTGCTTCCATCACAAAAGCTTCCTACTGGGTAACTATTTGCACAGATTTTACACTGCAGTGCAGTGTAAAATCTGATTGGACAACCAAATAAAACAGGTACATAACAGAAGTGGGAAAATGAAAATGCATTCTTTGTCTCCCTCCCGTAAGAGTATACTCCTTCATGTCTGCCTCCATTCCCATAAATAAAGATAACGTGGAGTGAAAATAAACATGTGGGTAAGAAGAATGACATAGGATAGTCTTTTGCATGTAGACACATACACACACACACACATCTGGATACAGAGAGACATGAATAAGGAGAAAACAAAAACAAGCAAATTGTGGAAGCAAGCTAAGGAGAGAGAGAGAGAGAGAGAGAGAGAGAGGAGAGAGAGAGAGAGAGAGAGAGAGAGGAGAGAGAGAGAGAGAGAGAGAGAGAGAGAGAGAGAGAGAGAGAGAGAGAGAGAGAGAGAGAGAGAGAGAGAGAGAGAGAATGAAGGAGGAAAAGACAAAGTTCTACTGGAAAGTCATGGACATGAGGTTGATAAAGTGGATGATTGAAAAAAAAAAGAAAGTGGAGTGAGAAATTGAAGATTGCTTATACTAATGTGAATGGGTTGCTTTCAGCACAGGTGGAACTAAATGACTATTAAAGAGAGTATACTCTGGATGTGATGGGAAATACTGAAATGAAGCTAAGTGATACCATTGAAGTAAAAAATTTGGGTGAAGGAAAATACAATGTATGGCTGAGAAACAGAAGTGAAAAACAAGCAGGTTGAGTAAAGATTTTGGTGAGAAAGGATTTATTGGCCCATGAGATTAATTGTGATTATAAACTGGCTGAAGCAATTAAAGTTGAGGTGGTGTGTAGAGAAGGTAGAAAAAGAGGCTTTGCAGTGGTATATGTTCTTCCTAAAACAAATTCCTGGGGGATTGTGGAATATAAGGCTAAATTAGAGGATACACAAAGATGTGTGGAAGACATGATGGCAAGCAGAGAAAATCTAATGATTATGGGAGATTTCAACTGCAAGGAGGTTAGGTGGAAAGAGTTGTTGGTGGATGGGAGCGACGAGTCTTGGGGAGGAGAGTTGTTAAGGATGGCAATGGAGAATTCAACAACAGAGTGGGTGGAAGAGAGTACAAGGTTCAGGGGAGAAGACAAACCCTCAAGGCTGGATTTAAATTTTATGAAGGAACCTGAAGTTGTCAAGGATATAGACTATAAATGTCCAATAGATAAAAGTGATCATGTGGTGGTGGAGTGAAAATTGAGAGTAGGAGGAAAGATATGAAAGCATGAGTACCACAGAATAGGAAGATTCATCTATGAAAGAACAGACTGAAAAATTGAGGAATTATTTTAAATACTCGTAAGTGGACTGGAATCAATTTGATGAAGCAGTTGGAACAGAAGATAAATGGAGAGAGTTTATGAACATATACAATGAAGGTGTAGAGAGATTTGTCCCAAAGATAAGGAAACAAGAGGTTAAGAAGTAGAAGTGGATTAATAAATGATGCAAGGAAGTAAGGAAGAAGAGAGATCTGGCCTGGACCAAATGGAAGAAAAAGGAAAACAAGTGAGGCATGGGAAAAATATGAGAGAGAGAAATGAGTACTCAAAGGTAAGGAGAGAAGAAATAGCGAATCATGAAAAAGATATTGTGGACTGATGTAAGGATAAACCAAGGATCTTCTATAGATATGTGAATGGTAAAATAAAGAATAAGAAGGGGTTAAACAAACTGAAAATAAATGGTATGCATGTTGAGGAGGAAGCAGAAATTGCATAAGTTTTGAATGACTACTTTCAAAGTGTCTTCACTGAAGAAGGAACATCTGATAGACTGATGATGGCAGATGTGAGAGTAGAAGGACTGAGTGAGATTGAGGTAACAGCGGATGAGGTAAAAATAGTGAGGGAAGTGTTGGATGTGAGGAAGGCACAGGGACCTGATGGAGTATCTAATAGGGTGCTGAAGGAATGCAGAGATCAACTTGCATACAAGGTTTACAAACTCATCATAACTTCATTAAGGGAAGGAGTGGTGCCCAAAAATTGGAAAAATGCAGATATAGCCCCTATATATAAGAATGGGAGCAAAGAAGAACCATCTAATTATAGACCAGTGTCATTAACAAGTGCAGTACCAAAAATGTGTTAAAGAATAGTGAAGCAAAGATGGAGTGAATATCTGAAAAAGAGATATATTAACAAACAGAGATTTCGTATTTAGAAAAGTAAATTCATGTACGACGAATTTAATGTGTTTCTGCTCCAATCATAGGTATAATACAAGAAAGAGAGGGATGGGCAGACTGTGTTTATTTCAACTTAAAAGAAAGTGTTCGTTAAGGTGCCCCACAAGAGATTGCTGTGGAAATTAGAAATGTTTGGTGAGTTGAAAGGTGCACTCTTACATTGAATCAGTGACTTTCTGAGAGGAAGGGAAATGAGAACAGTGGTCAAAGATAGGAAGCCATCATGGAGAGAAGTAATTAGTGGTGTCCTGCAGGGGTAGGTACTAGCACCAGTTATGTTTGCTATCTGTGTGAACGATATGATGGAAGGGGTGAATAGCTACATGAGTCTATTTGCTGATGATGCAAAATTGATGAGAAAAGTGGAGAAGATTGAGGATTGTGAAGCCGTACAGGAAGATCTGAATGTGATTTGGGATTGGAGTGGCACTTGGAAAATGTTGTTTTACATAAAAAAAATGTGGTGTTGAAGTTTGGGCATAGTTGTGTGAGGCCAGTCTTCTGTCATAAATTGGGTAATGAGGAAATAGAAGTGAAGATTGAGGAGAAAAACCTTGGAATTACTGTCACTGATAAGCTGTCCCCAGAGGTACATGTAAGAAGGAAGACAGGAGAAACATATAATCTGGTGAGAAACACAGGAGTAACGTTTAACTATGTGGATGCAGAGATGATTAGGAATTTAATTGTGAAATTGATATGACCTCATTTGGAATATGCAGCAGTGATATGGTCTTCACATCACTAAAAGGGACATAAAAAAAAAAAATAGAGAATACAAGGAGCAGTGACAAAGTTGCTTCCGACCCTATCAGACTTATTATATGAAGACAGACTAAAGAAACTAAACCTGCCCACCTTGGAAGAAAGAAAGAGAGAGAGAGGTGACTTGGTTGCCTTATATCAGATTTTGTTGAGCTATGAAAAATTGGACCAGAGTGATTCGGTGGTGAGAGACTTTAGAAGCACAAGTGGGCATGAGAAAGTGAAGAAGGATATTTGTAGAAGGAATATTAAGGACAGTTTTCCACAAAGGACTGCATGAATCTGGAATGAGCTGCAAAAAGTAGTAAATACAAAAACTATACATCATTTTAAGGAAAAACTGGATAAGAGTAGATATTGAGATGGGACAGCACGAGGTTAGACTTCTCCCGTAAACCACAACTAGGTCAACACACACACATACACGTTGTAAATGCTAAAACTGTCAGTGCTTTTAAGACCAAACTAGATAGATATAGAGATGGGATACTATGAGATTACTCTCCTCCTGTAAACCACAACTAGATAAATAACTAGGTAAATACACACACACACACACACACACACACACACACACACACACACACACACACACATTCATGTGCAAAGAGGTTTATTATGACGTATTGTATCTGATATAATTAATTCCATATAATATAATTCCTTCTTTCATGTCTTTCATGTCTTTATGTAAAGATCCAAAGTTTTTTCTCTCTAGTGTGCCTTTACAACCTCTTTTTTTTCTCTTCCATCACTGCCTTCTGTTATGTGGAGAGTGGGCTTTCTATCCAGCAGGTCATGGGAGCTGCCAGATATCTCCTGCATCTTACAAAAAATTTGATAGATGGCCTTGTCGTTGCCTCTCTAGCTCTCATGATGAAAGGAGAAAATGGCCAGCAATTGCTAGAACACATTTGAGAGGAAGTGTACCACAAAAATTTAAAATATGCAGTGAAAATTAATGAATAACAGAAAATAATTATAGTTCTAACCTGGCTGAGACAGTTCCCTTAAAAATTAAAAGAAAACATTTCCAGATTAATATTCAATTTTTATGCATATAATGGAAGATTTGAAGGTAATAAATAAATAAGAGTTCATAAAACATCAGAAGGATAATTAATAAAAACAGGTAGCTACAGTACACTAACAGTCACTGAAATACCAAGTTGAGCCGCTGTTTACACATACAGCTGATGAATGCTCACTAATTGGTATTACTGTGGATGACAATGGTGGTAGCAGCAATGGTTGCAGCTTGTCCTTCTCCTCACTAAACTTGCATCATTGTGTATGGTTGCAGTGGCTGCAACCTGCCCTTCTCCTCACTAAACTTGCATCACTTTGTATGGTGGCAGAAATAGTGGAGGTGGTAGCAGTCTGCCCTTCACCTCACTAAACTGGCATCACTGTGGGTGGCGGTGGCAGTGGTGGCACACTTGTTTCCCCAACATTGGTTTTACCCTGCTTCACATTACAGACTTCTCTGTGGCTTATTGTAGCCTATTCCTGTGTTAGGCTTTCAATTTCCTGCATAAGAGTATGATATGGAAGCAAACTGATCTCCTACATTAGACATGACTCGTGTTACAACACTGAATTAATTAGCGGTGACCTGAATGTATAGGAAATCAGTGTCACAAGATTGAACAGGCTTGATTATATAAGCAATCTCAATAGTTTGAAGGTTAAGATCAGATCACACATATCAGGATGGTCACTGTTCAATTTCATTTTAGAGTCAGTAATTTCTAGGACCCGTCATTGATGTTTATTTGCACATATCCATTTGGTTACTGGTCCATTTCAGTGATATCCATTACATCAGTCATGCTTCTAGAATGGTATGAACTAGCTGATCTTTAAGATGGCATTTATGAATGCTGAACTAGCATTGATTGCTATGATTTATGGGTTAGGAGGAAGAGTAAAGTACCAAGTCAAATCGTACACAACAGAATAATCCATTACTTTTTCATTATTCATTTTACACATGGTGGTAAATATCTTTTCAAGAAGCATGGTTGGTGAGGAATGATGTCTATGTGTGCAAATACACTCAGAATGTACATGAAAGGGAAAAGTGGATCAGTGCTGAACACATCCAAATGTGTCATGGGACAAAATAGCAAGTAGGAAGGGAAATTTAATAAAAGGAGAAGATAAAACCATCCAAATAATAATAATCCCATAAAATAATTTTTTATGGCCTAAAGGAATGGTCACAAATATAAAAATTTGTTTGCTTTTTGGTTACGTAAATAAAATTTTGTACATACAGTGGAAGCTTGGTTACCAAACATCTCCCTCTCCATACCATAATTCAGTTTTTGAACAGTTACTTGATTTTAGGTATTACAAGATGTAGCAAAAGTTGCCATTTATTATTAATTTACAGTTTCTATAAATATTTCCTTCATTTTTATATCTTTGGAGGAGAGACACAGAGGATAAGACAGTAATTCAATCTTTGAAACAGTTAAATGTGATCCTGTTGAAGTTGAAGAACCTCAAAGTAAACAAACAAGGTTCGGTGCTCAGGAGTAATCCCAAGCCTCCTGTGGCTCTCTCTTTGACCAACAATGCCATCACTACTGTACAACTGCATTTTCCCAGTAGCTTTTCTGAGCAGAAAGAAGTTTAAATGTTATGCTCACCTTAATTTTGGCAGAGAGAGGGTTGCTCCACTGTGTCACTCTGTAAGGCTTCCCTCACTTGATCATTGACAGAGAGAATGCCTGCATGATCTAAGCAATATCTTTTGATGAGTTCTGTGTCACTAAGTTCATTCAATTCATCCTTTCTAGATAAAAAATTTCTAAGCTGGAGATATGGTGTGGCCATATTAGCATTGGGAGCGTCAGTCATTACTCGCTAAGACGTTGTGGATGGCCTTCCGAGAATGGATTAATCTATTTTACATTAATTCCTATGGGGAAAATAGTTTTAGTTTTCGAACATTTTGGATTCTGAATGGCATTCAGGAATGAATCAAGTTAAAAAACCGAGGTTCCACTGTACTTTTGCAATCAGTAAAACCTTAGAGCAAGAACATTAAAAGAAATTGTAAGCAACAAGTAGTTAAATTAAATGTTGAGATTTGGAGATGAAGAAGGCACGCAGAGGAATATATCCCTTGGTTTACAAGGCAACTGTAAAATAACCATATTCCTGGGTTTCTGCTGGGCCAGTCACATGAAAAATTCCAATCACAAAATATTGTAGATTGAGAGGAAATATGTTAGAACTGATATTATGTATTTTGAGAGAAATTCTTTGTTAATATTTAGATCCAAAAATTATTAATAGACAGTGTTAGAATACGGGAGTATGTAGGACCATTGGCAAAAATGTTCAAGATTATTCTGTGAGTATTGAAGGGGTCTAAACCCTAAAGAATATTGCCAAAATTAGGACTTATAGTTGTGGTAGAAGGACTTGTCTGGGTGTGCTGCAGCTAATATGTAAAGTTCAGTGGATATTTTCATGTCAGACAGTAACTGACCATCATCGTGATAGGTACATTTGTCAGGGTTCTGAGATCCCGTGCAGTTTAAACTTGCTTATATGAAAATAACCATTTTTGTGCCTCTCTCTCTCTCTCTCTCTCTCTCTCTCTCTCTCTCTCTCTCTCTCTCTCTCTCTCTCTCTCTCTCTCTCTCTCTCTCTCTCTCTCTCTCTCTCTCTCTATTTATATATATTAGGCTAATATCTCAGTTTCTGCCTCGCCCCTCACCTTGGTTAATTGCAGTGCAGTTGGACCTTAACACCACACAACCATTTGCTATACATCTTAGTCAGAGTACAATAGGGCAAGAACTCCATAAAACTATTTAGCATGCATGAAGAGAGCTCAGGGCAACCATTTTCATTAGGTGCAAGCCATGTCTAGTCAGGGAAAATGGATGCACGGCAAGAAAGGGACTCACTCCCTCCTAAAGTCTCTCCTCTTTAACTCGCTGTCCCTCCCTAGCTACTGCATGTAGAGACATCTGGATGGCATCATTAAAAAGAGAAAACTTGATCTTGACTACAAAGTCTATTTTATTTGGTTTTCCACTGCAGGCTAAGTTTAAGGTGTATGTGAATACAGGCTATTTTTGACGTTTAGCATTGGAGGGCTGGTCCTAACAGGATAAAAATCACCACAACGCTGGTCCTTTAGGGGTTAAGAAATGAGAGAGAGAGAGAGAGAGAGAGAGAGAGAGAGAGAGAGAGAGAGAGAGAGAGAGAGAGAGAGAGAGAGAGAGAGAGAGAGAGAGAGAGAGAGAATTAAATTAGTACCTGTCTGAGAACGATGTTGAAGGACTGCTCATATGTAACTGGATATTTTTTTTCAGCTAAGCTTAGATCAAACTGTGGTGGTAGACGAGCCAGGACCTCACAGGCCAGGTCTTTTATCACTTGCATGGCTGCATCTTCTCTGTCCTTGCTGCTCAACTGTGGTTCCAGATGCAGAATACCACAAAACAGCTGAAATGTATTGAAGAATTGTTTTACATATAAAAGTACATTTCCTGATCCAAAATATGTTTTAGGAAATCATTCATAACATTTACTGATATTCATTTCCAAACACAGTAGGATATTTAATCTCAGAATTAATGCCTTTCCTTTCTATATGTTGCAAAGAACAAGAAAATGTTGAAAAGACTAAAGTGCACAAGGATAAGAAGTACAGCTAGAGAAAATGAGTCTTCTGCCATGGTTATTCAACATCATAGGCTAAAACCACCAAAAACTTTTTTTTTTTTTAGGTGGGGGGAGGAAGTAAGATAGTATGCTTCCTACAAAGTTCCACATAAAAAAAAAAAAAAATAGAATGACCATCTGTGTATAGATCCACAAAATGATTAACTTTCTATAAGTTATAGTGATGTCTGACATCAATGACTTGCTATTCTGAGGAACGAGCTTCACCTGATCAGCTTCACAGAAGTCCTTGGCAAGATCTGCATTGGCATGAAGACCAAACACCTGTGGTGGAGCTGAAAGTGGGAGGCTTGCAATATGATCTACATAAGCTTGCCATGTAGTAGAAGCAGCAGAGGGTACCTGGTATTCAGCAGTTCCAAACACACAATACCTGATACAATACACAATTAAAAAATACAAATGCATGAGGAAAAAGCTACAAAGGATTACTGGAGTGATTTGGTCATATAGGAATAATACAGAATAGCGTATGAATGAAGGATTTGTAGATTCAAAGGATAAAAAGTAAAAGGCTGAGGAGAATACAAAGGGTGAACACCATAAGAAAGGAGAAATTGAGTGGACTGTGTTACTGATTCACAAACATCTGTACAAAGTGTGTAAGTATGATATGGTATCTGGGTTGGGAATCTTGTAGGCCAGTGGTTCCCAAACTGAGGGCCATGTAGCAGAATGTAGGGGGCTATAATATGAGGATATGTATATATAAAAGCAAACAAGTTTACCAGGTTGGCGGCCAGTGGAGGGAACTAACAGGTTCAGTACAAATGGTTAGACTATGTAGACAAATTGCTTTTCAGCACCTCCTACCATTTTCATTGACTTATTCCTGTGTGGCTGCATTCTTTCCACTACTCCACATTAAAATGAAATATCACAACAGACCTGAAGTGAAGCATAACCTATGGTGTGCTTAATGTGAAACAAAACCATGAATCAGGAAGTTTGTTGACAATCTGTAACATCACCCAACACACTGAGTGGAATGGGGATTCAAGTGAAGGAAACATGAAATTGGCACGAATGTTCAGAAGCAAATAGTCTGGGAGGAGGTGGGTGTGTGGCTACTGAAGGCTATGGTTGTGGCAGTTAATTATGACTCTCTATGATAGCATTTCACTTCAGAATTATAAAGTCATCAGATTTGTCAGATTCAAAGATCAAATCATATGGCATGGAATTAATATACTTTTAAACCAGCAGAATTTTTTTTTATTTTGTTTCTTGCTTGTTTATTGTTGAAACTGGTTTTTGCAATAATGCCATTTTTACTCTAAGTATGGACATTTTTTCTATGTGCATTATGTTATTTCTTTAGTACCACTTCAGTAATTATATGAGATTCAGCAAAGGCAAACTATAAATTTCTTTATTAATACTTAACAAAAGAAAAATGACAAATGAAATCAATAAAATTACAGGATTTGCTAGAGTGGTTTTTATGTGTACCTAATGAGTGTAAGACTGTTGACAGTCACTGTAGTCATAGGTTATGCTTGGTGGTGGGCCATGGACAATAATCATTTATGAGAAGTGGGTAATGATCAGAAAAAGTTTGGGAACCACTGCTGTAGGCCAATGGCATCTTAGGCTAATAGCATGGTGTAGATGAAACCATTTAAGGCAATCTAGGTCAGGCATGGTTGAAGATGTATGAGATGGCAAATCTTGAAAATAATGATAAATAAATAGATTATTTAATGTGCATGTGTAAGTAATAATGATAAATAAATAGATTATTTAATGTGCATGTGTAAGTATATGTAAGTATTGTACATACTTAGATGTTATGGGAATTATTCTTTTTTTCATTATTACGAAAATAAAGTTTCAGCATCTTCACAACCACAACATCCTTGATCCTTCTTCTTGGCTTGGAGTTACCTAGCTTGTTAATTGCTTATGAGCATCTATCAAGACTGGTACTGAGTTATCCCTGCTCATACAAGCCTGCTTGAATTTATATAGTTATGGATGGGTTTTATTGCTTTATTGTCTTAGTATAACCTTACCAACAAAAAAACAAACACAAGATGCTGAAGCAAGGTAGCCTAGTCTTACCAGAAAAGGAGGCACTGCTCAAGGATCAAACCAAGGACCCTGTGCTTGCTGGGTGACTATGTTATCTGTTACACCATTGTACTTTCTGGTGACAAATCACACATTTCTCTTTAAAGACTACCTTGCATGAATTAATTGGGGGATTGGTCATCCTGCAGATCTTACTCTCTGCACCGTGTTGAACTAGGGAGTCTCACAAGAAAAGAAGGCACTGCCCAGATATCAAACCCAGGAGCTTCTGCTTGCTATCTACTACACCATGGTACCCTCTGGTGAACTCACACACAAGATATTCTAGATAATTGCTCTGAAGGAGGTAGAACACAAATCCAAGAAAATAATTGAGTTGGTGTGTGAGTTGTCACTAGAGGGTACCATGGTGTAGTGGGTAGCACAGCATAAGGTAGTGAATACAATTCCTAGGTGGTGCCTACTTTTCTGGTGAAACTTCCTAGCTCTAAGAGTTGTTAACAAAGTCAACAATGTGACACTGATATTTGTGTCATCAGAAGGAAAGTAGTTATTTCTCATCTGTTCTCAAAGCCACCTTGCCAAACATTTCATGAGTTCACATGGGACATGATCCATAGAACTCTTTTTATCTTGTTCATAGCCTCACAAAAGGCTTCTGGGGATGATTGGAGCTTTAACTAAGCACACATGACAAACTGCTAATTTCCTTCCACATTCACTAGGCCACTCTTTTTGTTGACCACTGTTCAGTCACCAATACAGAACATTGCAACAGTGTCTGGTGAGTTTTGTTCAGTATTCTACATTATGACATCTGGTGAGTTTTGTTCAGTATTCTACATTATGACATTCTTTTAATCATGACATTTCTTATTAATTGAGACTATTGCTAAGAATACCATTATATTTAATCTTCATTTGATTCATAAAACATAAATTGATCACATGTGCATGTCAATATCATTTTAGTTGATTTGGTACTTATGAGCAAGGCTCCTCAACTACTCATCAGCATCTATGTTTTGAAATTTAAAAACAGTTTCATATATTCTAATCTTTTATCTTCATCTCTAGACTTTTAAAAATTTCTGTGGTAATTCATGCCTAGCTAACAACCCCTCTTAATATGCATGTCTGTCTTCCTGTACTTTAAACAGGTTGTCTATTAATTTTGACATGGTTGGATATTGCATACCAAGTTCATATTTTGATCAATGATGGGCTGCCTCCACATTATTGTTTGGCTTCCCCATTTAATGTTTTCTGATGAAGGTTCCAAATCTCAGGGAGAAACAAAAGATTACATCTTCCATTTCCTTGTTCTGACAACCAACATGCAGGGTGCAACACAAGTTTCTGTAGATATTGCTAGAGGTGAAAGTACAGGTTATTCTAAGTTGAAAGTGTTCTATGCACATATACAGTTAGAGGCTTTGCTTAGCCATGGTATGAAATTCAAGTGTGGGCAGACAACAGATACAATGGCTGGGATGGGCAGGTATCCATGGCAGAATGTATTGATGTGGATGTCTGTTGGTGAAATTGTGCATAATTCAGATGTGATTTCTACAGGTGTGGGAGTTTTTATAATATCCCATAATGAGTGAGTATTAATGGACAGGTGATTTGCTGATAAACATTACACAAGGATAATATGGTTGTAATTAATGACAAATAAAATAATAAGCTACATGGCACCATGACTGCCTGGGGAAAAACTGGGGAGGAGTGAGGTTAGGAACATATCAGGAGATTGCCAGTCAGTCACACTCAGTTTATTGCTAAGATAGTGACAGTGAATATGTTTAGATTGTATTACAGTAGTTTTAGAGAAAACCACTGCCAACAATGATACACACTTACAATAATGTGGAGTAGATGACATGGTGTTTTTTCTAGCACAGTTACCCACCCATCCTGTCTGTTGTGAATGTGTTGCCTGCCCACATCTGAATTTTGTACCATGGCTAAACAAAGCCTCAAAATGCACAGGTTCATAGAACATTTTGTTATTAGAATAACCTGTGCTTTTACCTCCAGCAATGCTCTGTATGTATCTCCAAACCAGTTGAATAAATCAAAAAGTTCTTGTGGTAGTTCAGATGCTAGAACATCCAAATATTCATTGATCTTGTTCAGAGGTAGAAAGGCAAGTGCAATAATCATTTTAGTTTTCAATGCAAAATTTTTCTTTTGTTACTACTTCCTCAGCCGTATGGATAAAACGCTGGTATTTAGTTAAAACATACATAAAAAATGGCAAAGAAATGAAACACTTGTGGCACTGCAATGTTAGTAAACTTCTCTAAGACTAAACAGCAACAGAGACACAGTCTGTTGGCAAGAACAGTAGTGCTATATGTAGATTAAGAAAAGAAGATACATAAGAGTAATTGAGTAGCTGAGTGATTCTGGTAATAATGAGTAGTTTAAAAGGAAAAATCTTTATGCCAGAACATTTGTCGTCAAATGGGCTGTCACCAAAATGAATCTAGCTTTGTATTCTTTCATGCAGTAACCTCAATTTACCTAGCAATGCAAAGGTAAGGGATGCAAGCCAATGAGTAGTGACACTGTCCTTCTATCAGAAATTGAAGACTAGAAATTTTACCCTATTGTGTGATATGTTGTATCTGTAAAAGTGTGTGCTTCCTCCAAGAAACTAGAAATGACCTATGCCATATTCTGGATGATATAAAAAAATGCAAATGAAAAAAAAAAAAAAAATGTACAGGTAATTTCTGAAGTAAAAACAACCTGCTTCATGTTACTGTCACTTGAAAAGGCAATCATACTAATCTACATTAATCTTTTTTTTTTCTTTTCATAGTAATTCATCTTTTTTTTCTTTTCATAGTAATGAGTACATGTAAACTATTCCATAAATACATTATCTGTAAAAAAAAAAAAAAAAAAACTTGAAACTGTACTTGTCATTTTCCATTATTTCTGGATTGTAGAAGTTTTTGAGAAGGCACAGAAGAAGCCTGTGATCCTTGGAGTCTGTAACACGGCCACCATAGATGCATTCTCCTGTTAAGTAGGTTAGAGCTTCCAGGGGAACCTCTTGCACCTTTTGGCATCCCTCTAAAAGCATCTGTTGACATATTCAAAAGGAAATTAGTATTAAAACCCTTAGTGATTGAGGAACAGATGGTTTCACATTTTTTTCTTTCTTTTTATGTAGGAGGGACATAGCCCCCCCAAAAAAAAGCCCACTGAGATGTCAGTCTCTGAACAAGGTCTGAA
Source organism: Scylla paramamosain (assembly GCF_035594125.1). Lineage (NCBI taxonomy): Eukaryota > Metazoa > Arthropoda > Malacostraca > Decapoda > Portunidae > Scylla > Scylla paramamosain. The sequence goes on from NC_087154.1 coordinate 24,209,315, forward strand.
GTGGTAGTCAAAAATTGAAGGATAAGTGTCTTGAAACCTCTTTGAAGGAATTCAAGTCATAGGGAGGTGGAAATACAGAAGCAGGCAGGGAGTTCCAGAGTTTACCAGAGAAAGGGATGAATGATTGAGAATACTGGTTAACTCTCGCATTAGAGAGGTAGACAGAATAGGGGTGAGAGAAATAAGAAAGCCTTATGCAATGAGGCCACGGGAGGAGGGGAGGCATGCAGTTAGTAAGATCAGAAGAGTAGTTGGCATGAAAATAGCAGTAGAAGATAGCTAGAGATGCAACACTGTGGCGATGAGAAAGTGGCTGAAGATACTCAGTTAGAGAAGAGGAGTTGATGAGACAAAAAGGTTTTGATTCCACCCTGTCTAAAAGAGTCGTATGAGTGGACCCCCAGACATGTGAAGTATACTCCATACATGGACGGATAAGGCCCTTGTAGAGTTAGCAGCTGAGAAAAATTGGTGATGTCTCAGAATGCCTAACTTCATAGAAGCTGTTTTAGCTAGAGATGAGATGTGAAGTTTCCAGTTTAGATTATGAGAAAAGGACAGACCAAGGATGTTCAGTGTAGAAGAGGGGGACAGTTGAGTGTCACTGAAGAAGTTGAGTTGAAAGATGGAGGAATTGAATTTTTTGAGGCATTGAAAAATACCAAGTTTTCTCTGCCCCAATCTGAAATTTGAGAGATCAGAAGTCAGGCATTCTGTGGCTTCCCTGCATGAAATGTTTACTTCCTGAAAAGCTGGACGTCTATGAAAAGATGTGGAAAAGTGCAGGGTGGTATCATCTGCATAGGAGTGGATAGAACAAGGAGTTTGGTTTAGAAGATCATTGATGAATAACAGGAAGAGAGTGGGTGACAGAACAGAACCCTGAGGAACACCACTGTTAATAGATTTAGAAGAACAATGACTGTCTACCACAGCAGCAATAGAAGTCAGAAAGGAAACTTGAGATGAAGTTACAGAGGGAAGGATAGAAGCCATGGGAGGATGGTTTAGAAATCAAAGCTTTGTGCCAGACTCTATCAAAAGTGTCTGATATGTCTAAGGCAACAGCAAAAGTTTCACCAAAATCTCTAAAAGAGATGACCAAGTCTCAGTAAGGAAGCCAGGAGATTACCAGTAGAGCGGCGTTGACGGAACCCATACTGGTGATCAGATAGAAGGTTGTGAAGTGATAGATGTTTAAGAATCCTTTTGTTGAGGATAGATTAAAAGAAAAACTTTAGACAGGCAGGAAATTAAAGCAACAGGACAGTAATTTGAGGGATTAAAACGGTCACTCTTTTTAGAAACAGGCTGAATGTAGGCAAACTTCCAGCAAGAAGGAAAGGTAGATGTTGATAGACAGAGTTGAAAGAGTTTGACTAGAAAAGTGCAAGCACGGAGGCACAGTTTCGGCTAACAATAGGAGGGACCCCATCAGGTCCATAACCCTTCCAAGGATTTAGGCCAGCGAGGGCATGGAAGACATCATTGTGAATAATTTTAATAGGTAGCACGAAGTAATCAGAGGGTGGAGGAGAGGGAGGAACAAGCCCTGAATCGTCCAAGGTAGAGTTTTTAGCACAGGTTTGAGTGAAGAGTTCAGCTTTTAGAGATAGATGTGATAGCAGGGGTGCCATCTGGTTGAAATAAAGGAAGGAAGGAGGAAGCAAAGTTACTGGAGGTATTTTTGGCTAGATGCCAGAAGGCACAAGGGGAGTTAGATCATGAAAGATTTTGACACTTTCTATTAATGAATGAGTTTTTGGCTAGTTGGAAAACAGACCTGGCATGACTCTGGACAGAAATATAAGTGCATGAGATTCTGGTGATGGAAGGCTCAAGTACCTTTAGTGGGCCACCACTCTATCATGTAGTGCACAAGAACAGGCTGTGTTAAACCAAAGTTTGGAAGGTTTAGGTTGATAAAAAGAGTGAGGAATGTGTGCCTCCATGCCAGACACTATCACCTCTATTATGCATTTGGCACAGAGAGATGGGTCTCTGACACAGAAGCAGTAGTCATTCCAAGGATAATCAGCAAAATACCTCCTCAGGTCTCCCCAACTAGCAGAGACAAAATGCCAGGGGATCCAGAGGGTTTAGAGCAATAGGACATGATACAGAAATGAACTTAAGGACTGCAAAACTGAGTAGGATAATGTACATGCATGTTGTACATACACCACAGTATCTGGAATCTTCTCTCTTGTTTACCATTTCACTTTTAATTTTTACTTTAAATTACTGCACAAGTGTTCATTTTAAAATCTTTGATTAAGATACTTAACATTACTGTGAGACTGAGGTGAGCAGCAGCACAGGAGTGTGTGTGTGTGTGTGTGTGTGTGTGTATTTACCTGGTTATGATTTATGGGAGGGGAGTAATCTCATAGTATCCCGTCTCTATATCTATCCAGTTTGGTCTTAAAAGCATGGACAGTTACGGCATTGACAACGTCTTCACTGATTTCATTCCATCTGTTCACACTTCTGTGAGGAAAACTATACTTTTTTATGTCTCTTTTATAGTTAACTTTCTTCAACTTCTTACTGTGTCCCCATGTACTCTGTGTCTAAAGTTATAAAACATTCTTTGTCCACATTTTCCATACCATTTATCATTCTATAGATGTTTATTAAATCCCCCTCTCTCTCTCCTATTTTCAAGGGTAGGAATTTCCAACATTCTTAATCTCTCTTTGTAGGTCAACTTACTCAACTCCAGAACCATCTTAGTGACTGCTCTTTGTACTCTTTCTAATTTTATAATATTCCTCTTTATATGAGGAGGCCACACCACTGCTGCATATTCCAATCTTGGTCTTATCAACAACCTTTTTTTTATCATTCCTTCATCTAAATATGAGAGTGCCATTCTTATTCTTTTTAACAAATTCATTGTCTCTCCGGTAATTTTATCAATGTGTCTGTCTGGAGTCAAATTTTCAGTAACTGTTACTCTCAAATCCACTTCCTCTTTTGATTTCTGTAACTTCACACCATTCATCTCGTAATGATACTGTATTTTTTTCTTACTCTTACCAGATTCCATTACTTTACATTTACTTAAACTGAATTCCATTTGCCAAGATTTACTCCATCTATTTATCTTATCTGAATCATCTTGCAGTACCATACAGTCACTTACATCTTCTACCCTCCTCATCAGTGTGTGTGTGTGTGTGTGTGTATGGATGTGACTAGGCACATGTTTTACTGCACCATGCCATGCTGCATCAAATTTACACACTTTACACAATTTTATACTGCCTCCTGTATGAATAACGACAGAATCAAAAGAGGCTGTAAGTATGAGTGGTCATACACTGTATAGCCCTTAAGTCAATGAATAGGTGTATTTCAAATAACTGTCTCTCACTCAACAAATAACTTCATGAATCTCCCTCCATTTCAAATTCTTGTAGTCACATCATGTACACCAACTACACTGTCAATTATATTTTTGTGACTTAAGATAAAAGTAAGTAATTCACCTGAAGTTGCTTGACACTGATTCTCATGTCAGACTCATTAAATTCATACTGGACATTCCATCCAAGCGGTCCAAAATTACAGCGCTCCTGGATTAAGGCATGGAAGAAGCAAAGGCCATATAGAAGTCGCTGGAAAGGCTGTGGATCTTGGCCAGGGAATGGAGTGGCAATAAACTCAGGATCACTGATGGGATCTGTATGATATGACTTGAGAAGGTTTGCTTTCAGTCCCCTAGGTGGTTCATTGGTCATTTTGATACCTAGGTTAAAGAAGAAAATTATCCATTACAATCATATTAGTCATCACTGGGCACAAAAATTATACACATTTTTCCAAAAGATTGCTCACCATCCTGAAGGAGAGAGACTGGGAATTCCTTGCATGGGTAACTTGTGAGCCACAGCCGGAAACTCGGATGAATGCTTTCAGATTGAAGCACTTGGTCACACACTACCTCAAGTTGTGCCAACCAGCCCTCCTCTGCTAGATGACAATTCTGTAGCACTACCCATAACCCTGCTTCTGCTCCCTGTGACACAAGGCTCTCTGCTGCTTTACCCTGGTTATACATGTAAGGATCACATTACAATGGGAATATACGTATATTTATATCTATCTATTAATAAACACTATATACAGGGTGTCCCATGAGGAAATGTCACATACAGAAATGAAGGACCAAGTAATTCTAAGTCAGAAATATTCTATGATCAAATGCTTTTATGCCCTAATTTAAAAATTACATGACATTTAACCCTAAAACTAATGTGGTTGCTCTCTTTTTCCCATGATGCTGTGAACCCTTATGAAGTCATGGATTTTTGCAATAAATATTTTGAATTTTTTGTGGTGTATTTCCTTTGAAATGTGTTCTAGTGATCACTGTGATCATTAGTGATCGGTTTCTCCTTTCAACATGTATGAGAGTCTGAGAGACAATGACAAGGCCCTACACAAATTTTTTTGTGATATGTGAGATATCTGGCAGCCCTTACAACTTCTAAGGTAGAAAGTCTACATTCTACATAATAGAAAACTTAGTGGTGGAAGAGAAAATGGAAGTTCTAAAGGCAAACTACAGAGTACAAAAATGGAAACATTACCTAACTGCATATAAATGTGTGATGAATAAGTATTCTATTTTCCTGTCCCCTATTTTCATTCTTCCATTCATTCCCTTTGCAGTTTTACTCCCGCCATCTCCTTGGTCCCTGTATTCCCCTTCCCCAGTCACATCTTCACATCACTACACACACATATATATGACGGAAGGAACTGATAGGTACATTAACCTATTCACACATGATGCTAAATTACAGAAAGAAATAAAGTTCCAAAGACTAAATATCTACAAAATGACTAGAGTAAAATTTATGAATGTATGTGTCTTCTTTAAGCAAGGAACATACGTCTATTATCAGGTAAAGAATTTAGGATTGAAACTTTTCACTTTTTGTTAACATTTGGATCAGGAAAAAAATTCAAAATTTTTTTATTGTAAAGTTTCCCTCTCAACTACAGAATTTTAAATCATGAAATGTATAAGTAAAATATGTATGTAGAAAGTTTACAGCCATGAAAACTTTTTACTTCCTAAATTTTGTTTAAATGTGAAATATGGTCACATATTATCATCTTCACACCACTTCTATGAACATAAAACATACGCACAATGTATCTACTTTAAGCAAGGAATGTACATCTGTTATTAGGTAAAAACCTTGGAAATTATTATTTTTTAAGGTTTGGAGCCAGAAAAAAAATTAAAATACTGTAATTAAAAAACTGATCTCAAAACAATAGAATTTTCAATCTTGAAATGTAGAAAAATATATGTCTAAAATCAAGTTTATATCAATCATTAAAGTGTTTTTTTTCTTTTATTTTGTGAACTTTCTTTAAATGTGGAAAATAGTTAAAATTAAATGTTAGTTTCTCCACATCACTCCCATGCACACAAAACTTACATACATTATGTCTCCTCTAAGCAAGGAACATACCTCTATTATCAAGTGAAAATTTTAAGATTAAATATTTGTTAACTTTTTGTTAAGATCAGGACCTGGAAAATAATTTTAAAATTTTCTGAGATAAAAAAAATTTCCCTTTCAACTACAGAATTTTGAACCATGAAATGTAGAAGTAAATTATGTATATAGAAGTTTACATCAATCATGCAAATGGTGTTTTTCTTTTCTAAACTTTGTTTAGAAGTGAAATATTTCTAAATGTAAATATTATTATAGAAGTGAAACATTCTTAAATTTAAATATTATTATAGAAGTGAAACATTCTTAAATTTAAATATTATTATCTTCACATCAGTCCTATGAACATGAAACATATGCACAATGTGTCTCCTTGAAGCAAGAACCAGCATCAATACTTCTATTATCAGGAAAAAATTCTGAGATTGAAATTTTTTTAACTTTTTGTTACAGGCTAAACATATGGTGGGGGGGAAGGAACTGGTTGAAAAATTTCCCTCCAAACTACAGAATTTTGAGTCATGAAAAGCAAAAGTAACATATGTATATAGAAAATTCATATCAATGCAAAAAGAGTCTTTTATTTTTTACACATGTTTACCCCACCTTATTCTATGTAGAAGCATACAAGTGTATAAGTATATAGTTATTTGTTAAGTGTAGTCACAAATTTAGAATTATCATATACATATACTCCCATCAACCTGTAAAAAAATCCATGTATTTTAAATCCAAGGCTATAATAAAGGGTCTAAGTGTTTGATTCCAAGTCTTATTCTGATGCAGGGGATTCAGTTTGCTTGTAAGTCTTACTCTAACGTAGGGATTTTAACATTAGTGTCAGGGGAATGACTGCACAGCTGCCACCAAAGACAGTGATGCTAGTTCAGTGAGAAATGCAAGTAGTAGCTGTCCTAGCTGCCACTGTCGCTGCCTCATACAGTGGTTTGAGTTGAATAAGGCAGCTACGACTGTCTCCACCATACAGTGATGTGAGTTTAGTGAAAAGAGTTATCTGCAGCTGCCATGTGAGTTTAATTAGGAGAAGGAATAGCTATAGCGGCAGCTGCCATACATAGTAATGTAAGTTTAGTGGGAAGGACTGGCTGCAGCCACTGCTACCATGTAGAGTGATGTGAGTTTAGTGAGGAGAAGGGCAGGTTGCAACTGCTGCTTCCACTGCCACCATACACAGTGATGTGAGCTTAGTAAGAAAGGCTAGTTGCAGCTGCAGCTGCTGCTGCTATACATAGTGATATCAACAGTGAGTGTTCATTAGCTGTGTGTGTAAACAATGGCCCACCATGTTTTTTTAATGTTTACTGTACTGTATCATTTTTTTTTTCATTATTTTTTTTATGTTTTATGAACTCCTATGTATTTAGTACCTTCAGTTTTATATATATATATATATATATATATATATATATATATATATATATATATATATATATATATATATATATATATATATATATATATTTGGGAAGTAGGCCATTCAAAATGCAAGTTTTATTGAAGTCAACAGCAGTAACAGTGTTGTTGAGCTTGTATGAAATTCTTTCAATATTTCTGACAAGCTGGCATTGGTCGTCATTGAGCAGTGCGAGAAGAATTCCAAACTCCATTTTGATCCCATCAAAATGGAGTTTGGAATTCTCCTCACACTGCTCAATGATGATCAATGCCAGCTCATCAGAAATTTTGAAAGGACTTCATACGAGCTCAACAACACTGTTACCTCTGTTGACTTCGACAAAACTTGGATTTTGAATGGCCTGCTTCCCATATATATATATATATATATATATATATATATATATATATATATATATATATATATATATATATATATATATATATATATATAGAGGACCATTTGTAAAAGTGTATCAAATTAAATGGAGAATATGTTGAAAAATAATTAATCTAATTTGGTAAATCAAAATATAAAGATTTATAAGAACTTTTTGACTTGCCCTCATATTTTCATTTGTGTCTAAAACACAATGATGAACAGCATTGTGAAAACTTTTCTCAAAACTTAGCAAACTTGAAATTCACAAACAGTAAAAAACAAACACACAGTATACATACCTGGCCCTGACCTAGTGAGATGACTTGTATATTTGCCTCATCCATTTCCCTCTCTTGAGCAAATCTGACAACACAAGTGCATTAAATCAATAATGGGGCAAAAGCAGAAATTTCTAAAATACATACTTAAATAAATATACTAAGGCTGTTTCCCTCAAAAGGGGGGATAGCCAAGCCAAGGCACACATTTCTCACATTCACACTGCTCTCTTAGCCCCTTGGCCTCCGATGGAGAAGAGAAAATACTCCTGTTTTCACTTTACAGCAGTGGTTCCCAAACTTTTTTAAACTCATTACCCAATTTAATATGCCACATTAGAGACATTACCTCTTTCATAAAATGTAATAGAGGGTAAATACTAACTATACTGCACCCTTCCAGGAGCTTTAGAAAAATTCATAAACATAAATATTTCACATTTTCTCTCATTTTAAGACATAATTTTATAATATATAAATAAAAAGCATTAGGTCTCTATTTTAAACATAAATCATTGCTATTCAGTCCTAAATAAATGTTATATATGTGCTGAATGTATAATGAAACAAAATGTCACATCTCAAACCTGTAAGATGTGAGTTGCATCTGAGTACAAAATACTAATATAATACAAAAATTTGTAATACTTTAATCCCAATTTAAATTAATTTTTTACAAGACAATTTCCTTTCTAAAACACCTTTTCCTATAGCACATTCTTATGTATATACAATGGCAATGTCATGTACAAGTTACATAACACACTATTTCCTTCCTAAAACATCTTTTCCTTCTGTGCACTCATATATAATGATAGTATCATGTACACGTTACAAAATACGCAATGTTTTCTGAATATCCAGAATTTTTTTTTTCTGTCATCCCTCCATTATCCCACCAAAATTTTTTATATTACCCCCATGTGGTAATTCATCCCGAGTCTAGGAACCACGGCCTTACAAGGGTCAGCTGCACAGCTTGGGCAGTTTGGTCTAAAACAAGGTTCTTTCATAACAAGTACTCTCCCTTACCACACCAGACAGTCCAATACCTGTGTGAGACCATTGATGTATGATGCCTCCCTTGGAGGTTGCAGGCCTGTCATTTCTCATGCATCCACAACTGTTCTCCATTCACTACTGTCATGCACAATCATTCTACTATGCTTCAATGTCAGTCCTCTTCCCTTTAAGACTTCCTTAACACTATCTGTCCATCCCTTATGTGGCCTACCTCTCATCCTTGATCTTACTAACATTTTCACCAGTCTATCACCCTCCATTCTTTCATCATGTGCAAACCATCTCAGCACACATTGCCTTGTCCGTCCTGCCAAGTCTTGCAACATCTACTCTCCTCACTTCATCATTTCTGACAATGTCCATGTGAGTTACTTCACACATACTCCTTAGATATCCTATCTCCATTACATTCAATCTCTTCTTGTCTGCTACTCCCATACTCCGAACTCAGTACTGTCCAGTAGGCACTAGTATCCCTTCATGCAAGATTCTCTTTTCATTCATTCCAAGTGTCTTACTCTCAAACTCTTTTCATTCATTCCAAGTGTCCTACTTTCAAAGTCTTTTCAATCTCCTATCATTTTTCCTGTTTCCTTCACCCTAGCTCTAATCTCTGCCTCTACTCCTCTAGATCAATGATATTTGAAACAGCTCCTCACCTTACATTCATCCTACCAACTGTCTCCCTGGTGCATCTCATTACCTTATTCCTTCATACATTAAAATTCAGTTTCTTTCTCCTGCATACCTGTTTAAACTCTTCTATTATCTTAGTGAACTTCTCTTCTGTATCTGCAACCAACAACTGACTCATACTTCATTCTTCACCCTCTGCTGTTACCAGACTCAATCCTCTACCCAACATTCTAGAATTAACTTCCATAACCACACCATCCATATAAATGTTAAGAAGCCATGGTGGCATCTGACCCATCTCTGACATAATCCTAACTTGACTGGAAACCACTAGTGCTGTTTTCTACTATTCTCATAACCTTTCACTTATTTTAACAACATACCATCTACAGCATACAACTTAAAAACATCCCACATTCCTTCCTTATCAATTTTGTCATTTGCCTTCTCTAAATCCCTTTTGTTAAACACTTTCCACAAATATGTCTTACAGCAAACACTTTATCTATACAGCTCCTTCCTCTCCTGAAGTCTCCTTGTATATCACTTATTACCCCATCTGTACCTCCTCTGATTCTCTTTATCAGTACCTTACCATACAGTTTACCTACCAAACTCAATAGGCTGATAATTAATTGACTGCAATTAAAGCACTCATGCCTATTTTCTTTTCCTTTATACAGTGGAACTTGGCCTCAGCACAGGCAGCAAAATTGCTCCAGTATTTTTTATTTATTTTTTTTTAATGCAGTTGGGGCACTGGCCAAGGGCAATAAAAATTGTAAAAAAAAGGCACTGAGATGCTGCTTCCTGTACAGAGGCAAAAGCATTAGTCATAAATACAGGATAAGTGTCTTGAAACTTCCCTCTTGAAAGAGTTCAAGTCATAGGAAGGTGGAAATACTAATGCAGGCAGGAACTTCCAGAGTTTACCAGAGAAAAGGATGAATGATTGAGAATACTGGTTAATTCTTGCATTAGAGAGGTGGAAACGTTTGCAACTAGCAAGATCAGAAGAGCAGTTGGCATGAAAATAGCAGTAGGAGATAGCGAGAGATGTAACACTGCGGTGATGAGAAGTAGGCTTAAGACAATTAGAGGAGAGGAGTTGTTAAGACAAAAAGCTTTTGATTACACTGTCTAAAAGAACAGTATAAGCAGAACCCCCTTACACATGTGAAGCATACTCCATACATGGACAGATAAGGCCCCTGTACAGAGTTAGCAGCTGGGGGGGGTTAGAAAAACTGGCAGAGACAACTTAGAACACCTAACTTCATAGAAGCTGTTTTAGCTAGAGATGAGATGTGAAGTTTCCAGTTTAGATTATAAGTAAAGGGCAGACTGAGGATTTTCAGTGTAGAAGAAGGGGACAGTTGAGTGTCACTGATGAAGAGTGGATAGTTGTCTGGAAGGTTGCGTCAAGTTGACAGATGGAGGAATTGAGTTTTTGAGACACTGAACAATACCAAGTTTCCTATGCCCCAATCTGAAATTTTAGAGAGATCAAAAGTCAGGCATTCTGTGGCTTTCTTGTGTGAACTGTTTACTTCCTGAAGGGTTGGACCTCGACAAAAAGATGTGGAAAACTGCAAGGTGGTATTATCAGCATATGAGTGGATAGGACAAGAAGTTTGGTTTAGACCAATGATGACAGGACAGAACCGTGAGGAATACCACTGTTAATAGATTTAGGAGAAGAACAGTGACCGTCTACCACAGCAGCAATAGAATGGTCAGAAAGGAAACTTGAGATGAAGTTACAGAGACAAAGATAGGAGCTGTAGGAGGACAATTTGGAAATCAAAGCTTTGTGCCAGTCTCTATCAGAAGCTTTTGATGCGTCAACATCAGCAAAAGTTTCACCAAAATATCTAAAGTGGACCCTACACGATCAATATCATTGATACAATATAATGACTAATTTTTATTGTGCAATTATGTATCAATTTTTTTTTTATGTCTTCAATATATTGCGTCATTCTTCAATACCGCCCCTTCACTGTCAATAATATTGTACAATATGGAATATTGCGCAATAATATTGATCGTGTAGGGTCAGCTTAAAAGAGAATAACCAAGACTCAGTAAGAAAAGCCAGAAGATCACCAGTAGAGCGACCTTGACGGAATCCATACTGGTGATCAGATAGAAGGTTGTGAAGTGACATGTTTAAGAATCTTCCTGCTGAGGATAGATTAAAAACTGCACAGACAGAAAATTACAGCAATAAGATGATAGTTTGAGAAATTAGAATGGTCACCCTTTTAAGGAAAAGGCTGAATTTAGGGAAACTTCTAGCATGAAGGAAAGGTAGATGTTGACAGAGAGATGTTGGAAGAGTTTTGTGCAAGTATGGAGGCACAGTTTCAGAGAACAAAAGGATGGACCTCATCAGGTCCATAAGCCTTCTGAGGGTTAAAGCCAGCGAGGCCATGGAAAACATTACTGTGAAGGATCTTAATGGGTAGCATGAAGTAGTCAGAGGGTGGAGGAGTGGGAAACAAGCCCTAAATCATCCAGGACAGACACTTGTTTAGGTCATGCTGATACAGGTTGGTCTGGGTGGACAAAGCCTGTAATAACTTGTATTGTACAGGAAATGAACAGGTCCAGCTTGACTGCTTTTACATTTTTTTATGTATATGTACTTTTATGAACCTTATTTATTAATATGATATAAAACTAAATTTTAATATGCAAAAAAAAAAAATAAATAAATAAAAATAATAATAAATAAAAAAAAAAAAAAAAAGCACTTGGGCTTTTATTGACTGGGATTTTTTGGGGATGGCTTTTAATGCTACCCCTGGAGAGAGAGAGAGAGAGAGAGAGAGAGAGAGAGAGAGAGAGAGAGAGAGAGAGAGAGAGAGAGAGAGAGAGAGAGAGAGAGAGAGAGAGAGTTATCTTTTTTTGAACAGTGGGGCAAGATAGTATCAGTCTGTCTAGTATCTGTAAGGGTAAGATAAAGAATCTATTATTTTGCTATATAAAAACTCTTTTTAATATTAGTGACAACAAAATATAAAAAATCACAAACATAACAAATATCAAATATATACATATCTTACCTGTATAGAGCACCAATGGGATCACTCCCAGGTGACAGGATAAAAATGAGTGGGGAATGGCAAGTTGAGTCACCAAATGATGAACTAATGTCAAACTGGGGAGTTGACAAGTACTCTTCCCCAAACTCTTGACTGATGAGATCCTGCATGGTTATAATATGGATAATAATTAAGATTATCTTAGCTTTACTTAAAAATCATTATGTGAATGTCAAGATTAACATTATACAGTCATTTGAATGCTAACAAACCATGTTAGATGTGATTTGTTTAGTTATAATGAAAGTAAGGGCAAAAAAATTGCTGTTTCTGACTGACCTGGCTGAGAAAAATAAAAATGAAATACTTCTAGTCTACCTACAACACCTATACACCTATATACATAAGTCAGGGATTCTCAACCTTTCTTCTATCATTAGCCCCTTGACTTGATGTATTTCCCCATTTACCGCTTATTTCCATAAAAAAAGATAAATAAATAAATAAATAAATAATAAATAAATAATAAATAAATACATAAAAAAAAAAAAAAAAAAAAATCAGAACTGGAGGAGATGAAAGTGAGAGAACAACAAAATATTAAGGAAAATGAGGAATTACAAAACATGGAAAAGTAATGAAAGAAAATAAAAAATTGAAAGCAGAGTTAGTGAAAGGTGAGAAGAGGGTGAGAAAGGGAGTCATGGATGAAATGAAAGGCTGGAAAATAAAAAAAATGATAAAGCAAATGTTGAATTTAAGGAAATAATTGAAAAGCAACTGAAAGAAAAAATGAAAATGTAGAAAGGGAAGTGGTAAAGGCACTGAAAAACAATGAAGATCTATAAGAGATGCACCAAATAAGAAGAAAAGTGTTACAGTTTATGGAATAAAAGAGAAAAATATAACATACAAATTGAAAAGAGATACAGAAGAAACAAAAACAGTGAAGGACTTGCTGAAGAAACTAGATGACAAAGATGACACTAAATTCAAGGAAGAAGTGGAAGGCAAAACAAGATCTATGAAAATTAGACTAAAATCACAACAAACAGCAGAAGATATACTAGAAAGAACATCCAAATTAAGAGAAGCAGAAGATTGTAAAGATATACACATTAGGAAGAACAGAAATGAAGAACGGGAAAAAAATTGAACGGAATGTATGAAGAGGCTAAAGAGAAAAATTAATCAAGAACATAAGAATAAAAGAAAACTTTTTTGAGTTTTGGGAGACAGAGTGAATAAATGGTACTTATGGAGAAGGAAAAGCAGAAGTAGTGAATGTTAACTTGGAGGATAATAAAGGAGAAATACTGATGGTAATGACAAATTCTTGGAGCAAAGAAGACTATGAAAAATAATAAAGGATACCATCTAGTGTTTGAGAAAATTAATCAAAAGTAATAAAAGAGTATTATTGGTTGGCAACTTCAATTGCATAGAAATAAATTGGGAAATGTTTGAAGCAGGGGAAAATAAGACTGCATGGGGAGAAAGATTTCTGAAGCTGACTATGGAAAAAACAATGATGCAATGGGTGACTGAAAATACAAAATATAGGGGAGATGAACCAACAAGACTAGACCAAATATTAACAAAAGGAAATGACCTAACTAAAGGACTGAGATATGTGTGCTCCATGTGAAAAAGTAACCATACAATGAAAGAAATAGAGACTGATAATGATGTCAGTGAAGAGGATGAATCATACAAAGAAAACTGAAGAAACTACAGGAAAGCAAATAATATAGATGATCTTAAGAAACTTTATGGAGAAATGGACTGGGTAAAGGTGAAAAGAGCAAATGATGTGCAAGATAAGTATGACATTTTTATGAAACTGTATGAGACAGAAGTGAATAAATATGTCCCACTATATAAACCTAGAGAAAAAGAAAAACAGGTGTGGTTCAATGGAAGATGTGCAAGTGCAAAGAAAAAGAGATGAAGCATGAATAAGAATGAAAAGAAATTGAAACCCCCCAAAAAAATAAAGAAGACTTTAAGATAGTAAGAAATTAATGTGAAAATAAGGAAGGAGGAAGAGAAAGGATATGACAAAGATATAGTTAAAAAGTGTGAGGATGAACCAAAACTTCTACAAATTCGTAAATGGAAAAAAAAAAAAGAAAAAAAAATAATATATATATATATTATATATATATATATATATATATATATATATATATATATATATATATATATATATATATATATATATATATATATATATATATATATATATATATATATATATAAAAGTTGAAGGATGGAAATGAAACATATGAAGACCCAAGATGTGAGTGAATTGCTAGATATAAAACATAAAGTTTCAATAAGTTTTCAGAGATGAATCATAATTTAAAGAACCACAAGATGAAAAAAAAAAGTGGAAATTACTGTAATCAAAGATGAAGTTTATAAAATGATGGAGGAACTGAAAGAAAAGCAACAGGTCCCGATGGAGTATCAGGTTTCATTTTAAAAGAGTGCAGGAAACAATTAATTGAAGCAGTATATGACATAATATGGTGCTCTATATGAAGTGGAAGAGAGCAGACATAATGCCAATTTATAAAAGTGGAAAGAAGCACCAATAAACCACAGACCAGTATCAATGACCAGCATAGTACGTAAGATACATGAAAAAGTGATAAAGAAGCAGTGGACAAAATTTCTAGAAAAAAAAAAAAAACGATAAAATAACAGAAGAATAGTATGGCTTTAGACAAAAGCAATCGTGTAACAAATCTGATAAGCTTCTATTTGAGAGTGACTGATACAACACAGGAGAGGGATAGATGTATAGACTGTGTATTCAGATAAAAAAAAATGCTTTTGACAAAGTTCCCCACAACAGGCTATTATGGAAGCCAGAAAATATAGGAGAAAAAAAAATGGATGAAAAGTTACTTAAAGGGAAGAGAAAGGAGGACGGAAGTAAAAGATGTAAAACTGAAATGGAGAAAAGTAGATAGTGGAGTACCACAAGGATCTACATAAATGATATGCCTGAAGGAGTAAAGAGTTACATGAGTTTGCAGATGATGCAAACAAAGACATATAAGAACCAAAAGACTGAAATTCTATAAGAGGACTTGAATAAAATCTGGGACTGAAGTAAGAAATGGGAGATGGAATTTAATATGAAAAAAAAAGTAATTTAATGAAAATGGGGAAAAAGTTAAAATGGACATATAAAATGGGAAATGAAGAAATAATAAAAGTACAAGAAGAGAAAGATCTGGGAGTGATAATACAGCATAATCAACAATCAGAGAAACATGTAGAAAAGATATTCTGAGATACATATAAAATTGTGAGAAATACTGGAACAGCAATTCACTACATGGATAAAGATGTGATGAAAAAGATAATTACTACTATGATTAGACCAAAGCTGGAACATGCTGAATCAATGTGGTCTCCCCACAAGAAGAAACGTAAAAAAACTAGAGAGGATACAATGAAAGGCAATGAAGATGGTTCCAGAACTGGAAAAATTAACATAAGAAGACAGATTAAAGGAGATGAACCTGCCAACACTGGAACAAAGAAGAGAAAGGGGAGACTTAATACTGATTTATAAATTGTGGAATAGAGCGGAAGAAATAGATAATGAGAAACTGCTATTAAGAGAAGTAGAAAATACCAGATACACATGAGGCCACAGGAAAAAAAAAAAAGGAAGATGCTTGAATAACAAAGGAATATAGTTTCCCACACAGAAATATAGAAGTTTGGAACAAGATAAGTGAGGATGTAGTATCAGCAATGAGTGTGCACAACTTTAAGGAAATACTGGACAAGTGTAGATATGGAGATGGGATCACACAAGCGTAGCTCAGGCCCTGTAAATTACAACTAGGTAAATTCACACACACACACACACACATCCTTTGCTCTCTCTCTCTCTCTCTCTCTCTCTCTCTCTCTCTCTCTCTCTCTCTCTCTCTCTCTCTCATTTTACAAAATGAAATTTAAATTAATTATTATTAAATTATCAGGTATATCAGTTATTTACCCACTGCTATGTAATTTTTTATCCCAAGGGATAAATTTACCCCTGGTTGAGAATCACTGATGCAAGTGAAGGTAACAAATACATAATTCATAAAATATTAAAATGTCAATGAATAAAACCCAGTACAGTATAGTAACAATCATTGAAAAATCATGTCAAGCCATTATTTACACACATGGGGGTGACAGCCCACACCCTTCATGAGATTACTCTTAACCTGCCCTGCTCTGCAGCATTAGGGTTTTGAGTTCCCAGCACTGCAGTGTGATTTGGAGGCATATATATATATATATACATATATATATATATATATATATATATATATATATATATATATATATATATATATATATATATATATATATATATATATATATATATATATATATATATATATATATATATATATATATATATATATATATATATATATATGTGTGCTCCCCAATTTATGAACATTCAAGTTATGAACTTCCACATATATGAACATGAGACCTGGCTCAGGAGCAATCCTGAGCCACCTGTAGAATGAAGATCAAGATCACTCTGAGGAAAATGATGTTCAAGAAAGCCCTAGTGCATGTAATTGGAGACAGTACAGTGAGAACCTAGACTTTGTGAGAAGGGAAGTTGAGTGCATTAGCATGGGAGGTGCCAAATTCAAGACATGAAGAAGAAAGCCTTGGAAGAAGTGAAAGAAGTGGAAAAAAAGAAGCTTGCTTGTGATCCAAGAAGGAGGCAACAATTTAGTGGAAACTGGCACTGAAAAAACAATAAAGGAAGTGATAGAACCTGTGAAGCCAGTGGAAGACAAGAAAATAAGTATGGCTGTGGTGGGGTCCTGTGGCGCCCACGAGGAGTACAATAGGAAAGGATTAGGAGAGAAATGAACTGGATGATATGCAAGGAGTTCATGAAGATCAAGATGGAGTGGATGACAGAGGAGAAGGGCTTCCTTGACATGGATGGGATCCTTAAACAGGACAAGTTCTATGGGAGAGACTGGATCCACCTCAACCATGGCAGGAATGAGAAATTAGAATGATGACTGGCTGAATGCAGGGGTGAGGTAGATGTGCTGTGTGAATAAGGTATGACAAGGACCCTCATATGACAGCAGATGTGGAGCAGAAAAAAGTAAATGTGTGAAGATTGATTGTATGGAAGTGAGAGGATGCAGCAGGATGAGATACCTATGAGATGAATAAAAATGGAGAGGAGACAGCAGGATGAGATACCTATGAGATGAATAAAAATGGAGAGGAAGTTGTGATTGACAGGATGACAGGTATTTAACCAGATGTGGAAGGAGGAGAGAATGGCAAGACATGTGTCATGAATGCAGGGTGACTCTACTGCATAAGGGATAATACAAAGTAAGATTGAGTTGAAAAACTACAGGCTGATTGCATTAGTGAACACGGTAGGCAGAATGTTCAGTTCAGTATTGAATGAGAGGTTGTGTAAATGGATTGAGAGAGCTGAAGTGTAAGGCAAGGAACAAAATGGATTTTGTGTGAACAGGAGAGCTGAGGATAATGCTTGTGGTGAATGAATTGATTAAGAGAAAGAAAGAGGGATGGAGGTAAATTGTACTTAGGTTTTCTAGATATAGGGAATGCTTCCCTGTGTGAGCTGTTTACTTCCTGAAGGGCTGGACATCTATGAAGAGATGTGGAAAAGTGCATGGTGGTATCATCAGTGTAGGAGTGGATAGGCCAAGAAGTTTGGTTTAGAAGATCACTAATGAATAATAGAGAGTGGGTGACAGGGCAGAACCCTGAGGAAAACTGCTGTTAACAAACTTAGGAGAAGAACTGTGACCATCTACTGCAGCAGCAATAGAACTGTCAGAGGGGAAACTTGAGATGAAGTTAGAGTGAAGGGTAGAAAGCATAGGATGGTAGTTTAGAAATGAAAGCTTTGTGCCAGACTCTATCAAAAGCTTTTTGATATGTCTAAGGCAACAATGAAACTTTCACCAAAATTCCTAAAAGAGGATGATCAAGGCTCAGGAATGAAAGCCTCTGTATATATATATATATATATATATATATATATATATATATATATATATATATATATATATATATATATATATATATATATATATATATATATATATATATATATATATATATATATATATATATATATATATATATATATATACCTAGGGTGTCCTCCCAGAAGGAAAGTTACATATTTTTAGATATGGAAGATCAAATAATTCCAAGTCAGAAATATTCTATGGTAATATGCTTTTAATGCCATGGTTTATAAATTACAGGACATTTCAATGTGAATGCACTAGGGCCTGATTTTTTAAATGTGGTGTTAGTAGTTACTAATACCAATGTAGTTCATTCTTAGTCTCATTTTTTAAACTGTGGTGTTAGTGTAAACTTGTTGGAGACACCACATGTTCCTATAATAACTTTTGGTGTGTCCTACTCCTCCCCAACAAGAAACACCAATGATATTCACAATTCATATGACTGAAAATTATGTTAAAAATATAATGTATCAATATACTTCTGTGGTAAAGGAAAATAGTATCCATCATTGTAAGGAAGAGATTAAGGTGTTTATAAGTGTGCACGTTTGGGCACCCTTACCCATCCGAGTCATGTAATTGTGCGGATCACCTGCCAGGTTGAAAGAGCTGTCAATTTCCATCACCTCTCTAAGGTTTACAGCATCTTCACATTATATTTGCAACACTGAAGTATTTTTTAGTGCATAAAACATTAATTTTAGTTATTCATGGTCAGAAACATGTTATATGCTCTAACTGGGCTTTATCAAACTTAGGCTAGCAAACAGCATTATCTAGTAAACTGAAAAAATCTTATCTTTTTAACTGTATATAGCACATCATATTGAGAATGTGAAATTTTGAACTGCATTGGTAAATAAAAAGCAAGATAGGGTATAAATGCATATGAGACTGTAGGCTATGTGATGGCTGGCAAGTTGGTTATTATTTCATTTTCACTTTGAAGTCACTAAGGTAATATTCTTAAGACCTTTACCCCCATTATTGCTGATTGTTTTAGTTCCATTCTTTCACTGATACATTTGAATAGTATTTGGGGGTTACAGAGAAGGTGACATTTCCAACCACTCTGTTATGTTTTATGACTATTCAAATGTGTCAGTGAAAGAATGGAACTAAAATATCTAATAATAAGGGTTGGAAAGGACTCTAGAAAATTACCATCACTTTTCAAGATTTTGATACTCTTTTCAATAAATCACAAGTGCAAGACTCCATAACCTGATTCTAAATTAACTATAGTAGTTGGCAACTCAGAAACATTTCTAGTATAGTTTTGAAAACTCCTGAAAACAATGATTTCATTGCATACATTTGCAGGATATTTATAACTCCATGATCTAGTGCATCAAGCTGAGGTGGTGAGGCTTCCCAGTGCTGTTCACATGCCTCTCTGAGGAGCAGCTCTCACCTGCCTGTACACCCCAACTACTAGATTAGAGAATGTACAGCCTCCCCCCACTGCCCCCCCCCAAGAAAAAAAAAAAAAAAAAAAAAAAAAAAAAAAAAAAAAAAAAATATATATATATATATATATATATATATATATATATATATATATATATATATATATATATATATATATATATATATATATATATATATATATATATATATATATATAGCCTACACTGACCAGTGTGTGTGTGTGTGTGTGTGTGTGTGTGTGTGTGTGTGTGTGTATGTATGTGCATATATATATATATATATATATATATATATATATATATATATATATATATATATATATATATATATATATATATATATATATATATATATATATATATATACATATATGCAAAATACACTATTCAATGTAGACTGTTTAGGCAAGAAAATTGCCTAAAGCACTGATCAGCTGATAGCTTTGGTGGGTACATACAACTCTCCCAGAGTTGCCCACCTATGTGAAGAGTGCTGTTGGTGTTGCATTCTCCTAACACTATGTCGTGTCTCATTCCCTGAGTTTAAAAATGCATTTGCAAAGTTATTACGAGGAGACATGATGTGGGGCTTGGTATTGGGATTTACTAAGACCAACATTTAAAAAATCAGGCCTAAGAACTGGATAGGGGGGAAAAGGGGAGAGGGCAGCAATGGTGGGTATTAGTAGCATAAAGATGTTACTTGATTACATATCAAATAAAGATGTAATTGAATTCAAGAAGGTAGTGTATGGTTGTATGAAATAACAGGTAAAACATAATGAAGTCCGTATGGCAACAGTGATCAGCTGGACATTGCAGGACAGCCTGCATGTAATGACTTGCCAATGATGTGCTTTCATATTTAAATGTCCTGTAATTTCTAAACCATGGCATTAATAGCATTTGACCATTGAATATTTCCAATTTAGAATGACTAGCTCTTCTTTTTCTGAGGATATATGATTTTCTTCCCAGGACATGCTGTATATATATATATATATATATATATATATATATATATATATATATATATATATATATATATATATATATATATATATATATATATATATATATATATATATATATATATATATATATATATATATATATATATAACACTTTAAACACTTTATTATAGCCTTAGTTATAAAATACATGGATTTCTGTACAAAATTATGGGCTAGCCTTTTCAGGATATGGAAGATATATGTAACAAAGTAATTTGAAATTATAGATTATATTTAATTTTACAAATATCTAATATACTAGGTAGGTAAGTTTAAAAAAAACATTATAAAAAGAGGAAATATGGATAGTGAGATAATGAGATGAATATGATATTAAATGGGTGAAGTAGAATAAGTGCGGGTACACTGATATAAGGTAGTGGAAAATAGGAATTGTGAGAGTAGACGAATATGGATACATTGGGGTATAGTGGAATAAATAGGATACACATTATGAATAAAATGGTAAGCAGGGGTGAAGAAATAATATAGAAATGATAATAATGTTTTTGTAGATATGTATATATTTAGACTCTAGGGGAAGATAAGACGAGACATGTTGCAATGAATGAAAAAAAAAAAAACAGACTAGTATGCATCCAGGAGATGATTTTTAAGCTTACTTTTAAAATTCATTGAGTGAGTAGACATTTTTAGTGTGATAAGGCAGAGAATTCCATATTAAAGGGCCTAGGTACATAGTTGAGTGACAGAAGAGACTTAAGCGGTGAGTTGGTGTGCATAGCCGGTAACTGTGTCGTGTGGTGTAGTTGTGGGATGGAAGAGAAGCATTAATGATGTTTTTGTACATATAGGATGCAATAGAAAGTTTTGTTATGTCTTCAAGCTTTAGTATATTCATGTTTTTGAAAAGTGGAGTGGTGTGTTCAAGATATGAGCTATGTATGATAATGCAGATTATCTTTTTATGAATTAAGTTTATGGATTTCAGATGTGTGGATTACAGTATTGGAGATGTGGATATATGTGTGCATAATAGAGTGTTTTTAGGACTTCACAGGTTATAAAATCTCTTATTTTATATAGCATGGCAGTGCTTCTTGAAAGTCTTTGACAAATATTATTTGCATGGAATTTAAAAGTTAGGTTTTCATCAAAGGTGACTCCCAGAAATTTCAGCTTGTTAGTTCTACATATTTCGTCGTTTTTTACTTTGAGTTTTGAAAAAAGATCATTAGTCCTGTTAGAGAATAACATGCAGTGAGTTTTGTTATTGCTGATTGTGGGTCTATTGTTCAAACACCGATTTTGTAGTTTATCAAAGTCATTATTGGCCGAATAGAATTGGACATCATTACTAGAGATGGTGAAATATAGCGTCATGTCATCAGCAAAGAGAATGACATTTGTATGATTAAATACTTTTACAATGTCATTGATGTAAATAAGAAATAGTATCGGACCCAAGACACTTCCTTGCAAGACACCAGTTGATATGTTTCTTTGTGTGGACTTATATCCATCAAGAATCATGCATTGGGATCTACCAGTTAAATAGGTGCTGAACCAGGAATGTATAATGCCTTGTATGCTATAATAATGCAAATTTTGCATAAGTATATTGTGGTTGATAGTATCAACGGTCTTGGAGAAATCAACAAAAATTGATAATACTGATGATTTGTCATCAAGAGATGAATAAAGATGGGAGGTGGATTTACTTAAAGGATGACAAGTGTTGAAATCTGTTCTGAATCCATATTGAGAATCACTTAAGATATTGTTTTTATCCAGATATGACATAAGTTTAGTTTTCATTAGAGTTTCAAATATTTTAGAGAAGATAGATATGGTGGAAATAGGGTGATAGTCATTTGAATAATTTTTGGCACCAGATTTGTGTATTGGGGTGATATTTGCATTTTTCAGGCTTGATGGGAATTTTCCAGTAGTAGTAGATTGGTTGAATAGTAAAGCAGTGGGGTATATATATATATATATATATATATATATATATATATATATATATATATATATATATATATATATATATATATATATATATATATATATATATATATATATACACACACACACACACACACACACACACACACACACACACACACACACACACTCATACCTCTGTACAATGGACCTCGCTTAAACAAATTTCAGGAGCAGCCAACTCAATTTGAAAGTCCTGTACGCTACGGATGGAGTTGTGGCAACACTGGACATGAGCCACTGCTATGAGAACTGACCGCTTGTTGCAGGTGATCAATTTGTTTACATCAGTATAATAACATGTGTAGCTCATTGTTCCATAGTTTTTTCCCTTTTTATTGTGTTTATTTGTTTGAATTATCATAATTTTCTATAACCATGCCATCTGGTGGAAAAGAAGAAAAGACATCCAGTGAGTGACCATGATACAATGCACTCTCTCTCTCTCTCTCTCTCTCTCTCTCTGTGTTTGTGTGCATTTACTTAGTTGCCTAGTTATATTTACCTGGTTGTGGTTTTAAGAGAGGAGGAGTCTAAGCTCATGCTGTCCCATCTCAATATCTACTCTTATCCAGTTTTTCCTCAAAATCATGTAGTTATTGCATTTACTACTTCTTTTTGTAGCTCATTCCAGATTCCTACAGTCCTTTGTGAGAAACTGTTCTCCTGAACATCCCTTCTATACACAGCCTTCACCTTCTTCTCATGCCCTCTTGTGCTTCCAAAGTCTCTCACCACCAAATCACTCCAGTCCAATTTTTTGTAGCCCAACAAAATCTGATATTAGGCAATCAAGTCACCTCTCTGTCTTCTCTCTTCCAAGGTGGGCAGGTTTAGTTTCTTTACTCTCTCTTCACATGATAAGTCTGATAGGGTCTGGGGCAACTTTGTCACTGCTCGTTGTATTCTCTCTAATTTCTGTATGTCCCTTTTAGTGCTGGGAGAGCATATCACTGCCACATATTCTAAACAAGGTCTTATCAATATCACAATTAAATTCCTAATCATCCCTTCATCCAGATAGTTGAATGCTGCTCTTATGTTTCTCTCCAGATTATATGTATCCCCTGTCTTCCTTCTTACATGTATCTCTGGGGACAGCTTATCAGTGACAGTAATTCCAAGGGTTTTCTCTTCACTCTTCACTTTTATTTCCTCATTACCCAATTTATAAATGAAGACTGGCCTCACACAACTATGCCCAAACTTCAACACTCCACATCTTTTTTTTACGTTAAACTTCATCTTTCAAGTGCCACTCCAGTCTCAAATCACATTCAGATCTTCCTGCAGAGCTTCACAATCCTCCTTCCTCTCCACTTTCCTCGTCAATTTTGTATCATCAGCAAAGAGACCCATGTAGCTATTCATCCCTTCCATCATATCGTTCACACAGATAGCAAACATAACTGGTGCTAGTAATGAACCCTGCAGGATACTAATTACCTCTCTCCATGATGACTTCCTATCTTTGACCACTGTTCTCATTTCCCTTCTCCTCAGAAAGTCACTGATCCACTGTAAGAGGTCTCCTCATTTCTAATAACCAGAGCAGTCTCTTGTGGGGCACCTTATCGAATGCTTTCTTTAAGTCCAAATAAACACAATCTGCCCATCCCTCTCTTGTACTATACATATGACTCTGGAGTAGAAGCACATTAAATTTGTTGTACATGGCCTTCCTTTTCTAAATCCAAATTGTCTGTCTGTTAATATACCTCTCTTTTCCAGATACTCACTCTATCTTTGCTTCATTATTCTTTTGCACATTTTTGCCACTACACTTGTTAATGACACCAGTCTATAATTAGACATATATTCTTATATATGGGGGACTTTATCTGCATTTTTCCAATTTTTGGGCACCACTCCTTCCCTTAATGAAGTTATGATGAGTTTGTAAACCTGGTATGCAATCTGATCTCTGCATTCTTTCAGCACCCAATCAGATACTCCATCAGATATATCCCTGTGCCCTCCTCACATCCAAGTCTTCCATCATTGTTCTTACCTCATCCACTGTTACCTCAGTCTCACTCAATCTTTCTATTCTCATATTTGCCATCACTGGTCTATCAAATATTCTCTCTTCAGTGAAGACACTTTGAAAGTAGTTGTTCAAAAACCTCTAAAATTTCTGCTTCTTCCTCAACATGTGTACCATTTATTTTAACTCCCTTCTTATTTTTCATTTTACCATTCATATATCTATAGAAGATACTTGGTTTATCCTTAAATCAGTCAACAATATCTTTTTCATGATTCTTTATTTCTTCTCTCCTTACCTTTGAGTATTCATTTCTCTCTCTTTTATATTTTTCCGTGTGTCACTTGTTTTCCTTTTCTTCCATTTGGTCCAGGCCAGATCTCTCTTTCTCCTTGCTTCCTCACATCATTTATTAAACCACTCCTGGTTCTTAACCTTTTGTTTTCTTATCTTCAGGGCAAATCTCTTTGCACCATCATTGTATATGCTTGTAAACTCTCCCCATTTATCTTCTGTTCCAATTGCTTTGTTGAATTGATTCCAGTCCATGTGCTCAAAGTAATTCATCAATTTTTCAAAGTCTGTTCTTCCATCTTCCTGTTCTGTGATTCTCATTCTTTCATATCCTTCCTCCTACTCTCAATTTTCACTCCACCAACACATGATCACTTTTACCTACTGGACATTTATAGTCTATATCCTCGATGACTTCAGGTTTTTTGTAAAAATTAAATCCAGCCTTGAGGGCTCATCTCCCCTGAACCTCATATTCTCTTCCACCCATTGTGTCATTGAATACTCCATTGTCATCCTTAACAACTCTCCTCCCCAAGACTTGTCGCTCCCATCCACCAACCACATTTTCCATCTAACCTCCTTGCAGTTGAAATCTCCCATAATTATTAGATTTTCTCTGCTTACCTAGTTGTGGTTTATGGGAGAGGAGTAATCTCATAGTATTCTGTCTCTATATCTATCCAGTTTTGGTCTCTCTCTCTCTCTCTCTCTCTCTCTCTCTCTCTATGTGTGTGTTTGTGTTTGTGTGAGATTCACCTATGGTCATCTGCTGGTCACCCAGCCAACCATTACTCTATGGAAAGAGCTCAGAGCTCATAGTGACCGATCTTTGGGTAGTACTGAGACCAATGACACACCACACACCGGGCCAGCAAGGTCACAACCCCTCGGGTTACATCCCATACCTACTTGCTACTAGGTGAACAGGGACTACACATTAAGAGGCTTGCCCATTTGCCTTGCTGCTCCCGGGATTCGATCCCGAGCCTTCTTGGTTGTGAGCCAAGCGTGGTAATCACTACACATGCGGGTGTGTGTGTGTGTGTGTGCTATATTCTCTGAGAGAGAGAGAGAGAGAGAGAGAGAGAGAGAGAGAGAGAGAGAGAGAGAGAGAGAGAGAGAGAGAGAGAGAGAGAGAGAGAGAGAGAGAGAGAGAGAGAGAGAGAGAGAGAGAGAGAGAGAGAGAGAGCGAGCGAGAGCGAGCGAGCAAGAGTGAGAGAGCAAGAGAGAGAGAGAGAGAGAGAGAGAGAGAGAGAGAGAGAGACTGCGCCACTGGCCACTGTCAAGTTCACCTGCTGGCTGTCACACAGCCTCCCTCCCTCTCTCTCTCTCTCTCTCTCTCTCTCTCTCTCTCTCTCTCTCTCTCTCTCTCTCTCTCTCTCTTTTTCTCTCCATATATGTTCATTATATCATGCTGCACAGCTACTTCATCATCTTCATTCATCTCATCCATCATCAGTGAATAGCTGTACTGATTTTTCTTATTAATAGAGACAATAAATAGGCAGTTTAGGGGTTGCATCAATATAATGCAGATTTTAGCACTTCATGGGTGCTGTTGGAACATAATCCTGTGAAAAACTGAGGGTTCACTGTGTCAGTATCTATGGAAAATTGGCTTTATTGGACTGATGTTCCTCCCTTTTAGTCTGTAGTGCTGAAATATGAGTGTGTGTGTGTATTTACCTAGTTGTATTTACCTAGTTGTGTTTTACAGGAAAAGAGCTGTGCTCATGCTGTCCTGTTTCCATATCTAAAAACATCCAGCTTAACTTTAAATTCATGAATATTTGTTGCTTGTACCACTGTTTCATCTAAGTTGTTCCATATTTCTACACTTCTATTTGGGAAACCATATTTCTTGACATCTCTTCTACCTGCTGTTTTCCTCAATTTCACTCCATGTCCTCTTGTATCTCTTGAGTCCCACACAAATAAGTCTTCTTTGTCAACTTGATCCTTACCCTTTAAAGTTCTGTATATAGCAATCAGATCCCCTCATTCTCTTCTCTCTTGTAATGATGGAAGCTTCAATCTCCTTAATCTTTCTTCATACGTTAAATCTCTCAAACTTGGTACCAATTTGGTTGCAGCTCTTTGGATCCTTTCTATTTTCCTTATTTCCTTTTTATTATGGGGTAACCAAACAATTGTGGCATATTCCAGTTTAGGTCAAATCACATATTCCATTAAATTTTTCATTATATCTTCATCCATGTAAGCAAATGCCCCTTTCATCTTTCTTAGCAACTCATAGGTTTCCCCAACTATTTTGTTTACATTTTTTTCTGGTGATAAATTATCACTTATTGTAATTCCCAAGTCTTTTACTTCTATGGTTTTCTTAATTTCCACTTCTCCCATGGTGTAGGAACTCGTCAATCTTCTCTTCCTTTTTCCTAATTCCATCACCTTGCATTTCTTTGCATTGAATTCCATTTCCCATTTCTTACTCCATTTACATATCTTATTTAGATCTTTCTGTAATATTTCACAATCCATATTGTTTTCCACTCTTTTCAATAATTTTACATTGTCTGCAAACAAACTTATATAACTATCAACCTCATCCACCATATCATTGACATACACCAGAAACATTATGGGGGCTAAGACTGTCCCTTGTGGTACTCCACTTGTAACTCTACACCATTCTGATTTTTCTCCTTTTATTACTGTTCTCATTTCTCTGTCCCTCAAGAAGTCTGTAATCCAATTCAGTGTGTTACCATGCAAACCCCCTATACTTTGAATTTTCCATACCAATCTCTGGTGTGGTACCTTATCATATGCTTTTCTTAGGTCTAAACAAACACAGTCTGCCCAACCCTCTCTCTCTTGAATTATATCAATTGCTCTACTATGAACGCTCACTAAATTCATGACACAAGACCTTCCACTTCTGAAACCAAATTGTCTGTCAGTCAATGTATGTTTCTTCTAAATATTCCATCCATCTGTTTTTAACTATTCTTTCTGCTATTTTTGCCACCATACTTGTTAGGGACACTGGTCTGTAATTCAATGGATCTCTTTATTACCTCCTATAAAAACGGGCACAATATTGGCTCTTTTCCAGTCTAGATGAATTTTTCCTCCCTTAAAAGAACATACTATGGTATTGTGTATACCTTCTGCCAGTTGTTCACATTCCTTAAGTATCCAGTTGGACACTCTATCCAGTCCTTGAGCCTTACTTACATCCAAATCTTTCATAATCTTCTTAATTTCACTTATATCCACCTGTATCTCTCTCATTACATTGTTTCTATGCCATGCTCTTTCTCCTTCAAATCTGCTTTCTTTGGTGAATACTGACTGCAAGCACTTGTTCATTAATTCCACTTGTAACCGTGTATCTTTGTATGTAATGTCATCTTACATTAGTTTATCTATTGTTTGCCTGTTTTTCATTTTCCCATTCACATATCTGAAGAATAACTTTGGCTCATCTTTGCATTTGTTAACTATATCTTTCTCATAATTCCTTTCTTCATCTCTCAGGATTCTGATATATTCGTTTCTTGCCTTCTTGGATTCTTCCCATTTCTCACTTCCTCCTTTTTTCTTCATTTATTCCATGCTGCTTCTTTTTCTTTTCTTGCTGTTATACATCTTGTATTAAACCAGTCTTTTTTTTCTTTTTCACTTCCTTTGTTTTGATCTTCAGTACATATCTACTGATCCCTTCATTATAAATTTCCATGAATACGTCATACTGCTTGCCATGAACAGTTGTTTCCATTTAGCCTCTGCAAAATATTCCCTCAACCTGATAAAATCTGCTTTCCTGTAATTATATCTCCCATTCTTGTAAATTTCATTCCTATTTTCTATTGGACCACTGCCTATACTGAATTCAATTAACAGATGGTCACTTTTACCTAGTGGGCACTGATAATTTATTCCTTCAATGATGTCCATTTCCTTTGTAAACACCAAGTCTATCTTGATGCCTCTTCATTACCCCCAAAATCTTGTATTTTCTCCAGTCCATTGGGTCACAGTATTTGTCATTATTAAATTTAGAAGCATATATCCCCATGACTCTTTTCCCCCATCCGTGGTCCACTCTTCCCAGCATACCTAATTGCAATTAAAGTCACACGTAAATGTCATATTATTACTCTCTGCCAGTATTCTCTCCAAACAGTTACTAGTATCTCTTAACAATAATTTATAATCCTCTTGTGTTCATGCATTCGTCTTTGGGGGTACATAAGCCACTACAAAATCTCTTCTTCCTTCTCCCTTCCTTTTTGTTTGAATTCTAATTACTTCTGCCATTCCTTCTCCCATTTCAACCTCTTCCACTGTTATACTCTTCTTTGTAAGTAACATGACTCCTCCCTCTTTCTTATTATTTCTATGTTTTATCCACACATTATAATTACTATTACCAATTCTTATATTTTCTGTTGTCTCATTTAGTTTAACTTCAGTAATACCCATAAAAAAATATAAAAAGGCCGATTTATCTTAATGTAATTATTCAGTTCTCGCAATGTTGATATTAAACCATTTATATTTGTATAAGCCACTGTCCACTTTTTATTTTTCCATACATTATTTACATTTTCTATTCTTTTTTTGTCAGATACCACTTCCTGAGCCTCTCGTCTTTTACCTAACAATAGAACTTTTTTTTCTCTTCCTCTGTTCTGTTCTTGTTTTTTGCCTTTGCTTCTTTCATTAAATCGTTTACCTTGAGTCTCTCCTACTCATTCATGTCCCTCTTTATCCAAACTTTCCTGTATTGCTCTGTCTTGTCCAGTTTTCACGCATTTGATATCACTTCCATGGCTGTTGCTTGTGCCCTAAATTTTACTTTCAGTGGTCGCTCTCCTCCTTCTATATACTTCCCCAGTCTACGTATTTCCTCATTTTCACTTATCCAGTCCTCCCCTTCTCTCTGTATATTTCTTATAATGCCTTCTGCTACCTTTTTTTGTTCTCTTTCCCTCTTGTATCTTACTGGCTGTTTCCTCTTTTAATCCATATATAACAATACATTTCTATTTGTCCACTGTTTCCCTTATCATCCATTCCTTCTGTTTGATCAGTTTCACAATTTCCTTACTTAAATCTGTCTTTTCCTTCTTTTGCACTTCTATGATTTCTGTAAAGTTGACTTTTTCTTCCTCTTTTTCCTTCCTCCAGATTTGA
>NC_087154.1:24607026-24627026 GCF_035594125.1 Scylla paramamosain
ATAAATGCAGTAGAGAGTAATAACAGAAAAGAGAACCTATCAGTTCAGTGGGTAATAACTGCTTGAAAAGCTACGTTGTGATATTAGGTTTTCTATTCCTTTGTATATATATATATATATATATATATATATATATATATATATATATATATATATATATATATATATATATATATATATATATATATATATATATATATATATAACAGTGTTCTTACATGAAAAAAAAAAAACTTTCAACCCATTCAAACAATTCTTCATATCAAAATATATGATATACATGATATCTTGAGCATGATACGGTCAAATAACACGAAAAATATTTTGTGCCAAATACAGAACACTTACCAAGTGTTATTAACAGAAAGTAATGAGGATTTGACAATTGGAGTGTGGAATAATTCTATACAATCTTACGGAAATATTTTATTGTCACACTGATTTTCGGAGTGCGATGATGCCTGACTTTAAGGAAGTATCCCGGCCTGAAAAGGTGTTTAAGATGGCGGCAGCAAGTTTTAAGATACCTACTAGCATTTTGAAGTCAGCAGTGTCCCAGTGTGTTTCACTGTGCCTCCTTCCCGCTATGAACTTTATGCTTCTCTTTATTTATTGATGTATTTTTTTTTATTAGCAATGGCATTGTTTCAACGATATACAGTCATTGCAAAAAATAATTATTCATACTTGGCAGGCTTTTGTCTCGAAGTTATGTTCATTCCTGGCTAGACAATTTGTTGATATCTATTTTTTTTTTCTGGAGTTAATATGTTGATACTGTTATATCTTCCTGTTATTATTTTTGGTAACAAGCTAATTGGCAAAAGTGTCAATATGGCATGGTTCATAATTTGGCTTGCAGCAACCTACAAATTACATCAAACACTGCTGTGATTGGTCTCTTTCCGATATTTCATGGTGCTTGCTAACAAACATTCAACACACCTGTATCCAGTACCTTCCGGTTGAGACCGAGAAATATAATACAAGTAATCAGCTGAGATGAACTGCCGCGCTCTCCAATAAGCCTCAGAATTCGTGTTTAGAGAGTGTGTCGCCATGACAACCAAACACTCGCAAGCTATGCCAGGTACCGAAAAAAAAAAAGAAGTAACTTTTGCTATCAGTTTCGGAGAAATCAACACGAATAAAAACTATGTATAGCTTACGAACAAGTAATGTATTGTCCCTCCGGTGAAACACAAATGTTTGTTGGCCCACCCGATGTATTGTTTAGAAAAAAAAAGTATACCACCTCTTTTCATCACTGCAGCCGGTCTCTCTGCTCCGGTATCGATAAAACTATACTGCATTAGCAACTTAATTTTCATATACTCATTGTCACTGAAGCAAAGGGTTTGATAACTGTGATATGTTAAAATAAAATCTTAAGATCAGGAGACTGGATCACCAACGTGCGTGCCATTCAAACCACTTCAAATATTTTAGTTTCATATTTGTATTTAAATATTTATTTTTATTATTTTGAATACAACTGTGATATACTTTGTGTTGTGTCGGGTTTTGTCTTCATTTTGGCATTCTTTTCGAAAACTGACTCCCAGCACGTTGATCAGTTAACTCTGTGAACAAATATTGTGGGACTATTAAATAATATTGAAAACAAACCTCAACTTTACAATGTAACTAAGAAGTATGTAAAACGGGATGATTTCTATGAAATATACCAATGTTGGAGGCTTTTAGCTGTACTCTATTGTAAAACATAATACCGTGACACACACGCACACCTGTCTGTTTATCTATCTATTTATCTATCGACACACACACACACACACACACACACACGCACACGTAGATAGATAGATAGATAGATAGATAGATAGATAGATTGATTGATTGATTGATTGATAGATAGATAGATAGATAGATAGATAGATAGAGATAAATAATCTAATTTCACTTCAATGATTGGTGAAATAGATAAAACAAAAAAAAATGTTACTCGATATCATGGCTCTTGGAGCTCATGCATTATGAATTCAGTCTAGCTTCAGTTTTTCGAGTTCGAGTTGATGGCATAGAACTGAAAATGGCGCAAATTTACATTATATTTAGTACAATAACAAAGCGTAAACATTGCTTTATTTCTTTTTGCCGGTTCCAAGTCTGTTGTACAATATTAATATCGTCAGATCGTTCGCCATGTAATTACTAAGCTGCTGCACCAACAGATAGCAATAATGGCACTCACATCGACCGGTGGAAATATTCCCTTGCAATAGTTGGCATATGAAACCAAAAAAAGCAAAAAGATCATATTGTAAATCTGAGTCACCGTATAGTTTTTGACTATATAATTTCGAGTCTCGCGAGAAAATCCTCTGTAATATATACATATATATATATATATATATATATATATATATATATATATATATATATATATATATATATATATATATATATATATATATACTCGTATATAACAGATTTTACCCATAATGGATAATACTGACATAATAAGTGTCTTCAAAATAAAATAAGAACACAAATTTTGATACATTTCTATTTCAATATGTCTTCTAACATTGACGAATGTGATCATCCATAGACACCTTTAGCAGAGTGCATAACTAAAATAAATAAAAAAAAAAAAAGACGTGTGAAGACGAGTCAGAACGTGTGTACTTTTTGTAGGGGATTACTTTGTACATGTGACACTCAACAGCAAGGTCACAGCTTTTCGTCTTTTGGTCCTTACCTTTTCCCTAGAAGACGAGCAGAGGCTACAACGTGAAAGCAGAACATCACCACCCCTATCATCATCACCACCATTACGTACCATATTACTTTCATATGAGATAGTATTTGCTACATGCTAGAAGATAGACACGATCAGCTTAACCCCTCCCAACATCTATTTGTTTCCTGTCTTTCCTCTTTTATTCATCTAAGTCTTGAATTATTAAGTACAAATTATCATGTATTACAGTGCACTTAAATCCATTTTGAGGAAGAAAACAGAGGACAAAAACAAGCATCTACTGGCATTTGTGTTCGTGAATCACAGTATGGGTTCATTAATATTCCATTTTTATACAAAAAAATTAAGGCTAAGAAATGACATGTAATATTGTACGCACCAAGATTTCAGATGGCACTTCACAGAATTCATTATCAAACATAAAATATATATATATATATATATATATATATATATATATATATATATATATATATATATATATATATATATATATATATATATATATATATATATATATATATATATATATATATATATGATTTTCTATCTATGTCTGCTATTGTCATTTTTCCTATTTCCTTCTGTTTCATGTTTATTGCTTTTCTCAATTCAGAAGAACGAAGTTCGTCCTGCGATTAAGTGTACCAGCTCATGGAATTATACATTAGTTTTGGAAAGGGATAAGGACGTAACTTTGTGTACAGTATACTCGTATAGCAAATGGTGTAAGTGAGGAAAACTATATCTGGGGCTACGTCATCGCGATCTTCTTCAGCAACCTAAGAGTACAGTCAATCGTCATTTTCGTCAACACCGCAGATTCAGGGACAAGTTACTTGTACAATATAAATTCACAAAGTAACATCAAAGCAGGTTATATCCAATTAACCAGTTACATACATCTAGTCATGATGCTGACGTATTACAGAATTACTTTAAGAGATAAGATGATTCGTGAAGAAAAACGGCAAATGGTTTGATGTAAAAAAATTCTTTCTCTCTCTCTCTCTCTCTCTCTCTCTCTCTCTCTCTCTCTCTCTCTCTCTCTCTCTCTCTCTCTCTCTCTCTCTCTCTCTCGCGTGTGTGTGTGTGTGTGTGTGTGTGTGTGTACTAAACATAAGCGGTGCCGGCATCACTACTAGATGTCATCCACGTCTGGATAGCATGTGTGTCACCAAAAGTGAATACCTGTATTAGCAGACAAACAACCATTCGGCACCACAGTCAGTCTTACGGTGAACTCAAGACTACAGTTCTCTGCAAAGATGCCTACACAATTTGAAAGGTGTCAGCTCTGAAATATCTAAAAACCTGTTTCGATAAGTTCTTGAAATTCGTTCCGTATGAACCTACACTTGCTTACACTACTACCGAACAGCCGTTGACAGCAATGCCACAGACGACCAGCTGCGTTGCCTGATAACGTGACCATCACACCGGAGGAGGCGGCACCGTGTTGTCCTGGAATCTTCAGGTGAGAGAGAGAGAGAGAGAGAGAGAATGTAGTGTAATATAGGAAATTCTCTCTCTCTCTCTCTCTCTCTCTCTCTCTCTCTCTCTCTCTCTCTCTCTCTCTCTCTCTCTCTCTCTCTCTCTCTCATGATGCCTTTTCCCCCATATACAATATACAAATAAGTATAGGAGATAGCGATGCGTTTCATCAGTTACGTGCGCGTGCTACACTAGTGGTCATTCATGGTTACGTCGCCCGGTCACTCTTTCTTGTCTATGCATTAGATCAGTGTTTGAATATTCGGTAACAACCCAACATATTCAAAACTGGGCAATGTAGAGCTGAGGGCATAACTGTTCTTGATAGTATGCTTATATCTGAGGGTGGGCAATGTCGTGCGGCGCAGCGGCAAGGAGGGTGGCGTGTGGAGTCGTCAGTAGGCCGCGGACAACCGGGTGAGTGAGTAACGCGCCGGTCACCCTCCGTCTTGGCGAGGAGCGTGCTGTGTTTTTAGTGTCCATGTAAGGTCGTCCTGAGGAGACCCGCGCTTACTGTGGATCAGTAATGTACTGATATATATACATATATATACATATAAGTTAGCGATGTATTCTGGGAATAGCTGATTGGCTTTATAATGATTTAACAAGAAACACAAGGTTAATAGATATTTTTGATGAAATTTTCCTGCGGTATAACGGTGTGAGGCTTTCCGCCCAACACATGAGCGTTCGAGGAAGCGAGAGTAGACGAGGTTTGTCGCGCCTTAACATGCTGGACCCTAGATCATCTTCCCCTGTCGTGCTGGGTTATCAGGTAAGAACACACTCAAGCCTTTGAAATAATCGTGTATAAATACTGCGGCTCGTGATATTGATGAATAATAAAAAGGAATACAGTTACAATAAGAAACATCAGATGAAAAATGTATGGGAACTATTTTCTCATCATATATATATATATATATATATATATATATATATATATATATATATATATATATATATATATATATATATATATATATATATATATATATATATATATATATATATATATATATATATATATATATATATATATATATATATATATATATATATATATATATATATATATATATATATATATATATATATATATGCACACACACACTCCCATTTTTAGAGAATCTAAATAATAAAGTACGATAAAAAATGGACTCAGACATTCCTTCTATCCTTGCTCGTTGGCGAAGGAGAAAAATCTGTCGGGACATCTGTGACGTAACTAGCTAGCAAATGCGGATCTTTCACAGTACACTAGTTATAAAAATAAAACCATCCACATTTGTATAATATTACATTGAGCATAAGTTATAGTGAAAACTAGAAAATAAGATTTACTTTTTAAAGACTAATTGTACTCCATTAAATATCATACAGATAAGTATCGGTGCACTAAATTCGTTCAGCTCGCTGCTCGCTGGCAGGACTCGAGTCCCGACGGAAGCTGGCAATTTTTCAAGTTTTTGAATGGTTCAGATCACCCACATACTTGCCATCGGTCCTGTCTTCGAGTGGAAATGCAATAAGGAGCTTTCGAGGGCGGCATGAGCCTTTACAAAGTGTTACTTAAAATTATTCTGCCTGAGCCACAACGGCCAACCATCCAAGCCTTTAGAGGCAAGTCTGCAGGCCCACCAGCCAAGCTTCTTGCAAAAAAAAAAAGCCTACATGCTTAGGTACAAAACGTTAAAAATAACTAAAAGGAAAAGAAATAAGTACTCTGAAGGTGGTAAGTAATGTATTCCTGAAACATCAAGTAGCATTGGACTTGCCAGTTGCACGCTTACCTTTCCCTAATGCCGTAGTCTCGATGCGCAAGACTTTCTATTCACGTTCTTACTCTATCGTCTACTTTACCACGTAATGGAAGAGTTAATCAGTATTTTCACTCTTCCACCTCTATAAATAGTAAAGCCGGAAACTCTCTAGCTGTTTTTGTTTTTCTCTTCCTGTGACTTAAATCGCTTTATAAGAAAAGTATGAAAACACCTCTGGAAATAAACTGTCCAATCTAATTTGATCTCTTATTCTAAATTCGTAAGATTTTTTTGGGGGAAACAGTCATTATGTGGATTCTTTTTTAGGCTTTCCATGACTTCCTTTCGTATAGATTAAAAATTAAAAATAAAATAGAATAAGATAAAATTTCAATATATATATATATATATATATATATATATATATATATATATATATATATATATATATATATATATATATATATATATATATATATATATATATATATAAGTGCATAAACATCATGAATAAACGTTGTGATTTTTGGAGGTCCTTCTCGTTATTATCAAAGCATGGTTCTTCAGGGACGTCATTATTAATAGCACACACACACACACACACACACACACACACACACACACACACACACACACACACACACACACACACACACACACACACAAACAGACACACACACACTACATTTTTCACTGTAGAAGTGGACAAACAAATTTAACTGTGGAAAATGTATTAAAAGGACTAGATACGCATTTCTATGGCCCGAAGAAGGATTTGACTTGATAGCAACAAGATCGCAATTAATAAAATACAGTACATAATACATAAGTAAATGAATATATGAATAAATTAATAATGAATATATAAATACAATTAAATAAAAGAATGACTAAATAAATTAATAAATAAATAACCTTAGTCTAGGAGACGTCCGGAAGCGCGGGCCCCTGAGCCTGAGCAGCTGCTAAGGTTGATTACCGATTGGAGGTGGTGGCGCCGCTGGCCCGACTAAACACTGCTCTCTGGGATGTGCCTGCCAGTACTTTTTGGTGCTGTGGCGCGCACCATGTCATCCGTTTCATGAGATATTTTACGATTAAGCACAATGACTGATATTTTCTGGTACTGGTTAGTAGTTTTTCTAATCGAAGTTATAAATAAATGAAGCTGCTGAAATCACTTTGTTGTTGAGTTAATTTCCGTGTATAAAATATCTGCCTTTTATGTGACGTAACAGTATTTTTCAAATCAATATGTAATATGTATACTCGCTGTGTGACATTTTATTTATTTATCTACTTTTTTTTTACTGTGTCACCTCATTGTCGCTAAAATCGTGCTCATTTAAGTATGTTACTAAAAACTACTTGACGGACATCTATCCACATTTACGTTAGAGTAAATCAATTCCCAAAGGACATGTGCACCATTATAATGATGTAAGCGATGTGACGTCGTACATACATACTCAAATTACTTTATATATATATATATATATATATATATATATATATATATATATATATATATATATATATATATATATATATATATATATATATATATATATATATTGCTAAGGTTGGTGTTGGTACGGACGTATAGGTTTATTGTATCACCTTCTACAGGACTTTGCCGAACATCTGGTGTTCCACTTTGAAAATAATCAATTGCAGATAATATGATTTTATTCCATTCGAGAAATCAGCGGTTCTAGCACGACTCCTTGCCTCTCAGCACCTTATCCTCGCTTGTACATACACATGAACGTACGGTACACACACACACATACACACACACACACACACACACACACACACACACACACACACACACACACACACACATACGTCAGTAAAGAGCGTTGAGATCTTTTTGTTTGAACTCCGTTCATGTCGCTAATGATTTTTCATTGACATCGAGCTATTTTTGTTCTTGATGTGTGTGTGTGAGGTCCCAGCCTTACCCATCGCTCGGGTGTCTTTGAGCGCTAAGTTGTTTGTCAACATCAGAGCATAAGAAAATAAAGGAAGCTGCAAGAAGCCGCCTGGCCTACATGTGGCAGTCCTTGCATGAAACATACCTACCTATTTCCATCTATCATCTTCCTCCATAAATTTTTCTAATCTTCTTTTAAAGCTCCCTAATGATTTGGCGCTAACAATCTTTTTACTGCGTCTATTCCATTCATTTACCACTTTAATAACAAATTCCTTCCTATCTCCTTTTAAATCTAGCTTTATCAGGTTTGAACTCATTATTTCTTGTCCTATCCTGATTACTGAATCTAAGAATTTTGCTTATGTCACCCATGTTATACATCTTATAACACTAAAAGACCTCAATTAGATTTCTTCTAAACCTACGTCTCTCTAAGAAATGTAAATTTCAAAACTTCATTCTCCTTTCGTAAGGAATACTTCTCATCCTTTGTATCTTCTAAGTCATTTTCCTTTGTCAATTGGTTCCTGAAATATGGGAATCTGAACTATACAGCAAAATTTGGATGAGGTCTGACCGGTGCCAAATATAACTTCAAAATTACTTCAGGGCTACTTTTAACGCTCCTAGGCGCTCCACACACACACACACACACACACACACACACACACACACACACACACACACACACACACACACACACAAAAAAAAAAAAAAGTTAGTTGCAAGTCCACAAGACTTTATACTTAGCCTTATTCTATCCATCATATTATAATGCTACGTTTACACATACACGGATTGACACAAGGACTTGACATGCACATGTCGCATCCTTTTCGCATCCATATCACATTCTCATATCGAAATTTGTCCGTGTCGATTATTTTACACTGGTTAAAGCAACTGACACGGGCTAAGGTCCATATAAAATTCGTATCGGGTCCAAATGATTTTTGTGTGCTAAATTCACATCCTTGTAATGACTTGTATCTGCGATTAGTGTTGTGTCACGTCCGTGTCTCGTCGAGAGATGCAACAATTCAGTTGTGTCTGTCAGATCCGTGCATGTATAAAC
This sequence comes from Scylla paramamosain, assembly GCF_035594125.1. Taxonomy (NCBI): domain Eukaryota; kingdom Metazoa; phylum Arthropoda; class Malacostraca; order Decapoda; family Portunidae; genus Scylla; species Scylla paramamosain. The sequence continues at coordinate 24,616,032 of NC_087154.1, forward strand.
GTAAAGTGATGCAAGAGTTAATCTTCACTGTTTCATGCTCTGGTAAGCTCTGGAGCTCTTTCTGTTCCTGTTTCTTTTTTTCCTGTCTATGAATTGAACGGTTTCATGTTCCCAGTACCTGAATAAATATTACTTATTATTATAATTATGTCTTGGTGCTTTTTTTTTTTATGTAGGAAGGACACTGGCCAAGGGCAACAAAAATCTAATAAAAAAAAATGCCCACTGAAATGCCAGTCCCATAAAAGGGTCAAAGCAGTGGTCACAAATTGATGAATAAGTGTCTTGAAACCTCCCTCTTGAAGGAATTCAAGTCATAGGAAGGTGGAAATACAGAAGCAGGCAGGGAGTTCCAGAGTTTACCAGAGAGAGGGATGAATGACTGAGATTACTGGTTAACTCTTGCATTAGAGAGGTGGACAGAATAGGGGTGAGAGAAAGAAGAAAGTCTTGTGCAGCGAGGCCGCGGGAGGAGGGGAGGCATGCAGTTAGCAAGATCAGAAGAGCAGTTAGCATGAAAATAGCGGTAGAAGACAGCTAGATATGCAACATTGTGGCGGTGAGAGAGAGGCTGAAGACAGTCAGTTAGAGGAGAGGAGTTGATGAGACGAAAAGCTTTTGATTCCACCCTGTCTAGAAGAGCAGTATGAGTGGAACCCCCCCAGACATGTGAAGCATACTCCATACATGGACGGATAAGGCCCTTGTACAGAGTTAGCAGCTGGGGGGGGGGGTGAGAAAAACTGGCGGAGACGTCTCAGAACGCCTAACTTCATAGAAGCTGTTTTAGCTAGAGATGAGATGTGAAGTTTCCAGTTCAGATTATAAGTAAAGGACAGACCGAGGATGTTCAGTGTAGAAGAGGGGGACAGTTGAGTGTCATTGAAGAAGAGGGGATAGTTGTCTGGAAGGTTGTGTCGAGTTGATAGCTGGAGGAATTGAGTTTTTGAGGCATTGAACAATACCAAGTTTGCTCTGCCCCAATCAGAAATTTTAGAAAGATCAGAAGTCAAGCGTTCTGTGGCTTCCCTGCGTGATATGTTTACCTCCTGAAGGGTTGGACGTCTATGAAAAGACGTGGAAAAGTGCAGGGTGGTATCATCAGCGTAGGAGTGGATAGGACAAGAAGTTTGGTTTAGAAGATCATTAATGAATAATAAGAAGAGAGTGGGTGACAGGACAGAACCCTGAGGAACACCACTGTTAATAGATTTAGGAGAAGAACAGTGACCATCTACCACAGCAGCAATAGAACAGTCAGAAAGGAAACTTTAGATGAAGTTACAGAGAGAAGGATAGAAACCATAGGAGGGTAGTTTGGAAATCAAAGCTTTGTGCCAGACTCTATCAAAAGCTTTTGATATGTCCAAGGCAACAGCAAAAGTTTCACCAAAATCTCTAAAAGAGGATGACCGAGACTCAGTAAGAAAAGCCAGAAGATCACCAGTAGAGCGGCCTTGACGGAACCCATACTGGCGATCAGATAGAAGGTTGTGAAGTGATAGATGTTTAAGAATCTTCCTGTTGAGGATAGATTCAAAAACTTTAGATAGGCAGGAAATTAAAGCAATAGGACGGTAGTTTGAGGGATTAGAACGGTCACCCTTTTTAGGAACAGGTTGAATGTAGGCAAACTTCCAGCAAGAAGGAAAGGTAGATGTTGACAGACAGAGCTGAAAGAGTTTGACTAGGCAAGGTGCAAGCACGGAGGCACAGTTTCGGAGAACAATAGGAGGGACCCCATCAGGTCCATAAGCCTTCCGAGGGTTTAGGCCAGCGAGGGCATGGAAAACATCATTGCGAAGAATTTTAATACCTGGCATGATGTAGTCAGAGGGTGGAGGAGAGGGAGGAACAAGCCCAGAATCGTCCAAGGTAGAGTTTTTAGCAAAGGTTTGAGCGAAGAGTTCAGCTTTAGAAATAGATGTGATAGCAGTGGTGCCATCTGGTTGAAATAGAGGAGGGAAAGAAGAAGAAGCAAAGTTATTGGAGATATTTTTGGCTAGATTCCAGAAATCACGAGGGGAGTTAGATCTTGAAAGGTTTTGACATTTTCTGTTAATAAAGGAGTTTTTGGCTGGTTGGATAACAGACTTGGCATGGTTCCGGGCAGAAATATAAAGTGCATGAGATTCTGGTGATGGAAGGCTTAAGTACCTTTTGGGGGCCACCTCTCTATCATGTATAGCACGAGAACAAGCTGTGTTAAACCAAGGTTTAGAAGGTTTAGGACGAGAAAAAAGAGTGAGGAATGTACGCCTCCATGCCAGACACTATCACCTCTGTTATGCGCTCAGCACACAAAGACGGGTCTCTGACACGGAAGGAGTAGTCATTCCAAGGAAAATCAGCAAAATACCTCCTCAGGTCCCCCCCAACTAGCAGAGCTTTAATCGGAGCTTTATTTATTTTCTCTTTAAAATCTCTAGATTATTCTATCAGACGAGAGATCTGTGTTTTGAGGACAAAAAACGTGGGAGACAAAAGAAGGCGTGTTCTCTTGCCTCACTGGTGACACCAGAGGATTCCATTATTCCCAACTCGACTCTGATTTCAAGAAACCTTTACTGATGGTGGAAGATGCACTCCATCCTTCACTTTACTGATGGAATATTTATAATTCGTATACCTATAGGCTGAACAAGTTCATATTTTTGTGGATAAAGTACATCTTTCATGATCAGCCGGTTTGCTCTAATACTCGTACTTGGTTTCAAAATATAGGTACTGCATCTGGTGGCAGAATTGGAAGGCATTAAAAGGAACACTTTTCGATTGTGTCATTGCATTTCTTATGGATAAAGTTTGCAAATTACATTATTGTGGGAAGAATGAAGGGCAGTAGAAAGAATTAGAAGGACTGAAGAAAGGAAAGGTGAGAGAGAGAGAGAGAGAGAGAGAGAGAGAGAGAGAGAGAGAGAGAGAGAGAGAGAGAGAGAGAGAGAGAGAGAGAGAGAGAGAGAGAGAGATAAAATAAAAGGGAGCTGCACGAGACGGAGGGTATGATAGCTACTGCTAACAGCGAACTTGATCGAAAGACTTGATGGAAACGGTTAACATTACAACCGCGCCTATGACCATTTGTGGTTTCATTTCTCGCGGTTAATTTCTGCAGGTATGGCAGCGTCCCATCATTGTTATAATTCATTTAGACATTCCCATTTATTGTCACTTTGTTTCTGGGTGTCTCGAGAGATGGTAGTGAGCTGAACCTTGGTTTTTCTGCGTCATGAATAAAATTTTAAATATCTTTTTTCTTTTTCTTTTCTTAGCTATGATCAAGTCCTCACAAAGACTCAAGTGAGACTGATCTTTTCAAGTAATGCTTTCAACTGACATCACTGGCTGGATAATGACTGGATTAATGTTGATCATGAAAAAAAAAAATATGAGATGGGAAACACTATTGAATAGGGAATAGCACGACGGATCATGAAAGAGAGGGAAAAGTACAAATATATGTCAAAGAAATTGCACTAGAAATAATTGAACGTGGAAAACGAATTAACATAGAATAATGCAACGAGTGGAAGCTCCGAGAGCCTACGATAATCAAAATTTCGTGGAATGGTATGGCATGAGCACAACAAACACCAATCAATAACATTAAGCTTGTAGCTCAATGCTCATTCGTTTTGTGAATCAATACAGAAATTATCCACGTGACGTGACCATGTACCGAGACATTTGCTATTCCCAGGGGCGAACTCCTACAGGGGTCACGAAACTCTTACAACTGCGGTGCAAGTGGTGGTGGTTGTTGTGGAGTAGTAAGAAGGAAGGAGTTTTGAGGAGAACAATAACAAGTCAGTCTTTGAAACAAAATTTGGTCACTGATATATATATATATATATATATATATATATATATATATATATATATATATATATATATATATATATATATATATATATATATATATATAATTTTATTTATTTATTTATTTTTAAAATAATGGAAGTACTTTTAGTCAAGTATATTTGAGGAATATGTGCTAAATATATTCTAAAACACTTTTCCCGCAGGGTGCGACGGAACAGCCGTCTGTGGCCTATTCCTGAACGGAATGGCAATAGGGTGGTGGGGCCCGGAGGTGAGACCAAGCCACGGCTGCCTCTTTCATCCAGAACTGAGACCTGACAACAACCCCCTATGCACTCCAGATGACACAAGAAAGGGTAAGAGGAGCTTCCCTTCTGGGAACGAGGGTGTGTGTGAGGTGGAACGGCGTCTTGCTTGTGTGAAATTCTCGCAAGTGTTGAAAAAAAGGCTAAATGCACATCCTCACCGTTATAGGGATCCGATGACAAAGGCCACAAGTGAAGGCCACGCGACTCACTGGGGTTCGCGCTGCAGCAAGGGCTCCAGTGAGTGTCGTTTCTGGCAGCGAAAAAAATCCTGCCAAGAACTTCGTTCTGTGTTAGGCGGCATAAAGGGACCTGCAGCGAAAACATCCACGCATCATTATGATCTGGCTGATTGTTATGACACGACAAAAAGTGTTATTTGCACAACAACGAACTATCGGTGTCCAAGTGCGAGGGCGAGAGACTCAACATTCATCACTCAGAGACGATCTGGCCGCCAAAATAAGTTAAGTGGACAACATGTGGTACCCAAAGCACATGGAGGAGGCGCCAGCCTTGAGGTGCGAACTGTGCTGGTAGTGGTGGCTATGGTGGTAGGATCCTGCCATGCCCTGCCTACTCTGCCTCCACACACCTCATCCTCCAGGGCGCCGCAAATCAACCATCAGCCTCCAAGAAAAGGTATGCAAATTGTCCTGATATTTGTCGTAACAACTATTAATGCCACTAGCTTTTCGTAAATGCTTACATTCATGTTGTCAAAATATGTAGCTAATTTTCTTCAAGGACAGTGAGTTTCAAGGAGGAGGTATACAAACCTTTTCTGAAAAAAAAAAAAAAAAACGTGCAAACATGTGGTTTTCTGTCTGTACCATTTACAATTTTCTCTATTTTTTTCCCTTAGTGAATATATGCTGTATATAAATTTTAACATACTATTTCGTGCATATTCAGGGTAAATAAGTACTGTTTGTGCTGTTGACCTTCTGCCAAATTTACGTAAGTTTTACGATTTTGAAATACTGAAATTTTAAAGATACTTCACTAATCGGCAAGAAAATTGCATGTTGTAATTAAAACGAAATCAAATCCATTTTTATCTAGGACTCGGCCACACCAACGTAAGGAAAGATTAATTATAAAGCAAAAGACACATGGAAATGTCATGCAGTGGGTATTGCAGGAGGAGATGCAGAAAACTATGAATATTACACTCAAAGTAGAATCGCAGCAACTTTTTCTCTTATACACATTTTTCCGCAATGAAGCGCGGACGATCGTACTCGTACCACATGACCCGTTTTACAGGGCACTTTACAGAAATTAATGATTTGTACTTTAAGCTACTCCTATTCTCTAAAGGAATTTTCTTGATTACATACTATATTTTTTTCTTTCCCTCGTGAACTAGGTGTCAAAATTATTGTTATACTGAAAACTACATACGACACGTTTTGGGTTCGGTCATGGTTGTAACCTCAGCGTAATAACCTGCTACACTCACTTTCATTGCATTTTATGTTTTCCCTCAATGTTAAGCTCTCTGAGGTGGCTCTTACAAAACATGACAAGTGCTACATCATTAGCCGATCAGAGGACTTACGACTGAGGGAAAATGCAAAATACAGTGGAAGTGAGTGTGGTATTGTTAGTCAGCGACTGACTACATCCTTACAAACGTTATGTATACTATATAATAAATCACCAGCAGCAGGCAACAGAAAATTATTGAAAATTTGAATACGAATAAAAAAATGGACAATCTTTCCTGTAATATTACATACGTATATGTAGTGTTCGTTGGTGTGGTAAAAAAAAAAAAACATGAATATTCTTTTCCTTTTTTTTTTTTTTAAACTCTTGGAAGATGGAACACTGCTCACACTTTCTTACAGCAAACACTTTGGCTACCTCGAGGGGCAACGCACTTTCGTTAGCAAATGGCTTCATGTGATCTCAGGCGAAAGATCCACGTTATGTAATTTATTTTAACGTGTGCTGAGATGTCTGCCAACTTCATTATCATGTACTCTCTCTCTCTCTCTCTCTCTCTCTCTCTCTCTCTCTCTCTCTCTCTCTCTCTCTCTCTCTCTCTCTCTCTCTATCTCTCTCTCTCTCTCCTCCTCCTCCTCCTCCTCCTCCTCCTCCTCCTCCTCCTCCTCCTCTTCCTCCCCCTTCCCTCTCCCTCTCCCTCTTTGCTTACATCCCTGTCACTGCTCTCAATCCCCGGAACTCCATATCGTACAACGCTGCTTACATTAAGAAACAACTTCTTAATGAATCACTAAACAAGCAAATTTCCTGATGCCACACACAAATTATAAACCATCAGACAATCTTCTGTTAGCGGAGAGCAATGTTGGTTCCATTATTAACTTTTCTTTCTTTTTTTTATCTCAAAATTTGTTGTCGTTTTGTTGAGCGACTTTCCTCTGTGGTTTCCATTCCACGAACGAAATCACACTCATTGTGACGGGATGATACGCGAGGAGACACTGATTTAATGTACACTGTATTGGAATTTCATTATTTGGCAGAGCCATCAAATTTTAGGAGAAAAAAAAAAAAAAAAATCCAGCAACGTGCATTGTGAGCGTCGCGAGCTGTTACGAGCCCCGGGCAAAGACAGAAAGGTACAGAGCTCTCTTAAAATACAAGTCATAAAGGAAATCTATCTTTATTTCTTCTGCCTTTTTATGCAAATCACGGCTGCAATCTTGGTGCAATGCGGGATACACTATGCTTAGCTACATTGTCGGGAAGGCGATAATAGGGGGTGTGGCGAAAAAAAAAAAAAAAGTGACCAGTGGTGGACCTGCACACGGCTCGAGTACGTTTTCATGCGTTTGACAAAGAAATCATAACTTTGAGATTTCTCATGCTTATAAAACATTTGAAAATTTCGTGTTTTAAACTCTTGTTTCTACGTCCAATATTACTTATTCGCTTACTCAAATGACAAGCGATTTAATCTAAATCTGGATGAGATGCTTGATACGATATGCGTGTATTTACCTAGTTGTATTTACCTAGTTGTGGTTTACGGGAGGGGAGTAATCTCCTAGTATCCCTAGTATCTGTCCAGTTTGATCTTAAAAGTTAAGGCACTGACAACGTTTTCACTGAGTTCATTCCATTTGTTCACACTTCTGTGAGGAAAACTATACTTCTTGATGTCTCTTCTACAGTTAACTTTCTTAAACTTCTTACTGTATCCCCTTGTACTCTCTGTGTCTAAATTTATAAAACATTCTTTGTCCACATTTTCCATATCATTTATCATTCTATAGATGTTTATTAAATCCCCCCTCTCCTGTTTTCAAGGGTAGGAATTTCCAATATTCTTAATCTTTCTTCATAGGTCGACTTACTCAACTCTGGAACCATCTTAGTGACTGCTCTTTGTATTCTTCCTAATTTTATAATATTCCTCTTTGTATGAAGAGACCACACCACTGCCGCATATTCCAATTTTGGTTTTATCATGGAAATCAACAACTTTTTTTTTATCATTCCTTTATCTTAATATGAGAATGCCATTCTTATTCTTTTTAACAAATTCATCGTCTCCCCAGTAATTTTATCAATGTGTCTGTCCGGATTCAAATTTTCAGTAACTGTTACTCCCAAATCCACTTCCTCTTTTGATTTTTTGCAACTTCACACCATCCATCTCATAATGATATTGTATTCTTTTCTTATTCTAACCAAACTCCATTACTTTACATTTACTTAAACTGAATTCCATTTGCCAAGATTTACTCCATCTATTTATCTTATTTAAATCATCTTGCAGTACCATACCATTACATTTTCTACCCTTCTCATCAGCTTAGCATCATCTGCAAATAAGTTTATATAATTGTCTATTTCTTCATTTATGTCCTTCATATATATTACAAACATTGTCGGTCCCAACACTGATTCTTATAAAACATGTGTGTGTGTGTGTGTGTGTGTGTGTGTGTGTGTGTGTGTGTGTTTATTATCACTTGTACACAATATGTTCAACAAGAAACTTTCATCCCATTCGCATTTTGTACATGTTATCAGGATAAGCTTACTGCAAGGACAAAATATCATAAAATACTTGGTGGCAATAAGCGCCATACACCACCGAGCAAGACTAGGACGGGACCCGAGAAAAGATCGAACTGCGTGTCTCCTTACACGTCCGTCGCACTGAAAACGATCTTAACGACGATATAAATCTGAAACAGAGTGGCACGGGGCCCCTTTGTGGAAGCTCCATCAAGTTGGACGTGGAAAAGTGATGCTTATCCATAAAAAGAGGTCTTTGTTTGAATAATTTCTTATTCTTCATAATTTCAGAGAAGGACTATGTGCCAACTTTCGTGTTAATCATTTGCTGGTTTTACCTTGTATATCATATTTGTCTTTTCACTATCCTTTCATGAATAAGCTCTAGCTCCTCCTGCTGTGCTGTAAGTACTTCTTTACCCAGGGGCTTAATAACCATACTTGCTAACAGTCCACCCTTCGCTGGTGCCTGATGCAATGATCCTCAGTCAGCTCAGGATTCTCGCTCTCTTCGCTGTTTTTCCCCTATCTACAGAACACAACATACTCATCGTTTTTCTGCAAATTTCTGTGTTACGGCAGTTGGAGGGATAGAGGGAATAGTTTCCAGTAACTTGAAAATCACTTGCGGTTAATACCGTGTTGAGACACCCATACACTTTGTCGGAGGTTGTGCATCAACAAACATTTAGTTTATGCACAGTGTAATATTATAGGACAACATATGACAGCTAAAATAAACATTTATATGGAAGCTATGATTTTATGGTGAGTTCCCGACTTACAGAAACATCCTTGTTAACGCTGCCGTGTAAGCTTTCTGCAAGCTTCACTACTATTTGTGAATTTCTGCTGTGAAACTGATTAGCTTTTAATTCTTTTCGACATGAGGGAAGCTTTAGAAGATGAATCAGGGATGAACAAGGAATACGGAGAGATATTAAATTTTCAGTATTTAGGCAGGCATTTTATGGCTGAAGAAGCAAAAAAAGGAGGAGGAGGAGGAGGAGGAGGAGGAGGAGGTAGAGGAGAAAGAAGAAAAAAGGGGCGGTTGTGAATGGGGGTAGTTTAGTAAAGTATACGTAAATACAATGAGAATCATGTTGGGCGATTCCGTTGCAAGACAGCGCAGAATAAAACAGCTCAGTACTAAAAATGCTTACACAAAATGCCAGTCTGTCATGGTGCGTGGCGAACTCACAGCTAGACGTCAGTTCATTATTAGATTACGAGAGAGAGAGAGAGAGAGAGAGAGAGAGAGAGAGAGAGAGAGAGAGAGAGAGAGAGAGAGAGAGAGAGAGAGAGAGAGAGAGAGAGAGAGAGAGAGAGAGAGAGAGAGAGAGAGAGAGAGAGAGAGAGAGAGAGAGAGATGTTCTTGTAATTTTGCTCTTTATTCCAGTTATTGGTTTTTGTGCACAATATAATCAACAAAATAAATCTCCTTCATACTTTTCATTAGTACAATTATTCAAATTTTTCCACATATTAACAATACCATAATAACAATCACCTTTACATTAGACAAGATCAGCTGTGTCACAAGAAATAGAGATGTTTGATTTTATATTCTCATGAACATAATGGGTAATGTCCAATACATTTAGACTTAGAACAGCCTCCATAAGTTCCTGAATCTCGCCAACATGCTGATGTGGTCAGTGCAAAATATAACAAGACTTGCGGTGCCTCTACACACATCTATATTTGTGTGCTTGTTCCTGGTGTCCTTTCTTCTAACGAGCACTCTGAATGGTGTTATTAGGTACAAAACTCTGCACTGCTCTGCGCTGCGTTGCGTGCCTCGCACCGTAAGGGAAAATAAAGAAGAAATTAAACATGGGACAAAAAAGGTGCGACAAACTTCTCTACATTGATAGAAGGACTGTCGGGAAAGTAACACACACACACACACACACACACACACACACACACACACACACACACACACACACACACACACACACACACACACACACACTGCTGAGTATGGTTTAAGATGTGTAATATTTATTTTTTCATCTATTTACTTTTTGTCTGTGCGTATGTGTACGTGTGTGTTTGTGTGTGTGACTTAACGAGGTGCGCCCAGTCTGCCGTTGTTTGTACTCCATCCATTACATAGGCCAGGAGGGATACCAGACGGCACAGAAAATTATCTTTGTTATTCACATCTTGGATAAGAAATTTGGACATTAGAACTAAGACACCAGAAAACTTAAATCTTAGGCAAAGAAAACGAATCATGATGGTTCTCCTTTTTGCATAAATGCATTAAATGCGACATATCTAAAGGTATCACATTTTCACACAAACTCGGTTTTCTTAAGAAAAAGGGAGCTGCAGCGATGTGAAGGTGACGAGAGAGAGAGAGAGAGAGAGAGAGAGAGAGAGAGAGAGAGAGAGAGAGAGAGAGAGAGAGAGAGAGAGAAGAAGAAGAAGAAGAAGAAGAAGAAGAAGAAGAAGAAGAAGAAGAAGAGGAGGAGGAAAGAGCGTTAATGAAACAAGGGTAGTATAGGGGAAGGAGAGAGAAGATTCGTGGAGCGGAAGATGTAAGTCACGGGTGCCAAGATATAGCGGATTGGTTTGTGGAGAAGTCCAGGAACAATGGTGATGAGGCGGAAAAAAAGAAGGGCAGAAGATAAATTATGATACCACGTGTTCTGTCAGAGACGAGTTCCTACTTCCTGCTAATGATCTTTATCTCTTTGCTAGTGGAATTGTGCTGTCCAATTAGACATGAATGGCTCGTGAGGTGCAGACTGCAGAGTACTCGTACATTCGGAACTTTCATCCAACACGTACTTTCATTTGAAGACTACATTAAATTTTATGCTAAAACGTCATTTATTTAATGCTTTTGGTCTCT
>NC_087154.1:24632026-24634526 GCF_035594125.1 Scylla paramamosain
TTCCCTGAGACTAGTGATAATGACACTTCATTACTTCAATACGATAAGTAATGGTAATATATATATATATATATATATATATATATATATATATATATATATATATATATATATATATATATATATATATATATATATATATATATATATATATATATATATATATATATATATATATATATATATATATATATAAACTACTTTTTTATTTACAATAGTAACACTTATTATACTAAAGTGTAATTGTTACCAGTCTCAGAGAAATGCATTTGGTTATGATAATTCACTATGTAACAAAATTTCACTTTTGTTTTGTCCTTGGCTCCAAACCATAATTTTCCAATTATTTCCATCTGAACAAAATAGAAAAAAAAGTTATTTTGATCCTAAAACTTTGCTTTTGTGGTTAGAACAATGAATTTACATTTTTGCCTTATTTCATTATAGTATGGGTTACTATTGATTTTTATGTCAGGTAGAGGCCTTTGCAAAATCTCAGTTGCTTATCTAATTACTTTTGAAATGTTGCAAATACGTTAAAACAATGAAAGAAAGAATATGAAGTGTTCTAAAGATTTTTAATTTTAATAAGATCATTCTTGAATTGACCAGATTTAGCAAGAAATTTTTTCATACTTAGAAGAATTTGCTTACATTTCAAAAATCTAAAATTTTCCAGAATGTTCTATCAGAAACTTTTAGAAGTTTCTAGAACATTTTAGAACATTCTATTCAATGTAAACATTTCCAGAATATTCTAGAACTTTCTAGAATAAAGTAGAAATATGTAGAATTATTAAGAATTTCTTAGAATCTACAAGAATTTTCTAGAATGATTCAGAATATTCTAAAGTAAGTTCAATAATATTCTAGAAAGATTGAGAACATTCTGAAACACGTTCTAGAAAGACTAAGAATATTCTAGAGTATTGCTTGGCAATATAAAAGTAGTGGCTTGCAAAATCACCAATCAGTTCTACTTTGTCTGCCTGAGAGGACACATAACAAAAGGTGAATTGGCATCAAGAGGCTGTAATCATTCTCCAGATGTATTCTGCTACATATGTGGTCAATTCATCAAGACAAGAGCAAAGAAGTTCTCTGTGACACCATCTGGAAAAAATGGTGAAATTTAGCTATTTTAGGGCAAAAAATCATTCTAAAAGCCACAAAAGCAAAGTTTGACAGGAATAATGGATATTTTCTGTTGTTTTACAATGAAAAGAATTGGAAAATAATACTTGCTTGTCAAAGACAAAAATCGTGTTACATAGTGGAAAGAATAGTACAGCCTTCGTGGACAGAATGACTTGCTGGCAGGTGACATCTGGTAAGACTGAATATGCTCCACTAGAAAACATTAATAGAAATGTCGGTTGAAATATCAATTGATATTTTGATACTTTACCTAAACAATGGATACTGTTCAGGGAGCTATAATAGCATATACTTTTCTTTGTTTTCGTGAATGCAATACCGAGCGCTTCACCGGGATTTAAGTTAATGATGTGCGAGTAAAAGATTCGTTAATTACTGACTTAATTTTTTGTTATTCATTAGTAATTTCTATTGACAGGTGACAGGTGTTCAACTTTCAAAATTACTTGGGTGGTGAACGCAAAAAAACATCGATTCATTGTTATTATTTCCTCTCCCTTTTGTTTACGTGTGTTAACCATTGCAACCTGATGCCAACTTGAACGATTATGTATGTATAAGTATACCGAGTCCTTTGCTCTCATGGCCTTTCCTTTTCATATCATTGGGTTTCTGAAATTTATGTGTAAACATGAGAGAAAGGTTAACTTTTGACAAAGTATTCGGCAGTGAGTTTGAATTAATGAAAATGGAAAAAAAGTGATAATGTTAGGGAAGTAAGGAATAGTGACTGGAGATACTTTATTTTAAGAAGGACATTTATAATCATACATGGATGAGAGAAAGAACTGGATAGACTGATGACTGAACGATTGTGGATTGCGTTCCGAAATGTAATAAAAAGAATGAGAGTGATGAGAGAGGATGGTGTCTGGTTACAATCTGTGAAAGAAAAGATGGGAGTAGGTATGAGGTGAGTGAGAGTGAGGCGAATTGGGCTTGAGGGTGAAGTTTTCAAAGCGAGTGAGTTGGTTGAAAGAAGAAAAATAAAAGATAAAGAGACCAGAAAGTGGTGGAATGCGGTGAGAGAACAAGGGGATGGCAGTGCGAATGAAGAATGGCAGTTGTTTAAGATTAAGATTGTTGTGGTGGGGCTGGCGATCTGAGACGCGTGGAGAGGTGGGGTGAGGAAGGGAAGTGCTGTAAGGAGGCCAGCGTGGTTGTACCTGAAGAGAGGTCTGTGCACGAGCATGAAGTGTGGCTGCAGGGGAAGGCTGAGGTGTTGGATGGGAAATACTCGTAACTCATAGAAGCTGGTGATGGTGATGATCATGATATGTATGTATGTTTATATGTATGTACTCGTATGTATGTATGACGATCTGTCTATCTATCATACATT
>NC_087154.1:24639526-24672026 GCF_035594125.1 Scylla paramamosain
CAAAAATGTTCTTTACACCTATTATTTTGGTCTGAAGAAAAGGATAACTTTTTCTATGAAATGCTTTTAATGTTTTCAGATTCCATTACTAGATTTTGAAGTATTCTCCTCAACAGCTGTGTGTATCTCTTGGAATACGTACCGTGAAAAGCAACATTTTTGTAAACACACATAGGTGTTTTCGATATGAATGCTTAATGCTTCATTTACGTTACACACATATATATATATATATATATATATATATATATATATATATATATATATATATATATATATATATATATATATATATATATATATATATATATATATATATATATATATATATATTTTCACTACCCAACAGGGGGGTCAAAAATATATTACAGTAATACATATGAACACTCGGATATCGTATTTTTCACAGTAACTACCCAGCCCAACCAAAAATGAAAGCATGTAACTAATGGACATAATGTCTAAAAAATGGTAACGAAATTTTGCACCTGCTGGTCAATATTAATATTATGTGTAGCTGTGAGAGGCAAGCAGAGAAGGTATAGGTAATGGATAAACGTGAAAGCTGCGCGAGGCATCGAGAATGAGTCCATTCACCCGCGACACACTGCGGCTGTAACACCAGGTTTCCCATAGTTTTTCCCCAGCTACCCCAGATAATTCGAAGAAAGTATGAACATTTTGGTGAGCTGCGCATAGTCTGACCCAGCCTGGATTCGAACCAAGGTCTTCAGATTCGTCAGGGGCGCTAGCCACTACACCACGAAAATGCCAGAAGTGAAAGCAGGCAGAACGTTATAGCAACACACCTGTTGTTGCGCTGCCCATGCCTTCACAAAGTGGCCAAAGTGAGACATGTAAGAGTGACCCACAGCACTGCAGCTTGGTGGGCGTGCGATGCTCAGAAACGCGACGGAAAAATAAAGAACAAATCTTTGAGATAATGAGATACTAAGATATTATATACTCGTATATATATATATATATATATATATATATATATATATATATATATATATATATATATATATATATATATATATATATATATATATATATATATATATATATATATATTGCTATGGAAACGAACTCGTAATTACCAAAAGCACATTCATAAAAGTATCTATTTTATTTATTTATTTTTTTTATCAAATCTTCCAAGCTTTAGACTAAAATATTTCTGTCATCCTGTGGAAAAGTTCTCATTGCTTTCGAGATTTTTTGTTCTAATAAACAATGAAACTGAATAATTCTCTGTGGTGGTCTGTTGTACGGGTGGTTTCACATGTCTTATTGTGAGGGTACAAGCCGCTTCGGTCCATCGTTACCTGGACTCCTTATTGTCCAAATTTTTATATAGCAAATACAAATTATTTGTCTTTCTCCGTACATATGGACACATATATGTACGCTACTTTTTTCTATATTTTTTAAGGAGACTGGATTTTAAAAGACTACTATATGCAGTAACAAGCATTTAAAGTCTATGATGCAAAAAAAGTAGCAAAATTTAGAGATATACTGATGCTCCCATCCTACCCTGAAGAAACACTTATGAAATTAAAGAAACAGCAGCGTAGACTTGATAGTACTAATTCTAAAACAAAATATGTATTTGGCAGGATATCTTTAACATTGTAGCAGATATCTATTCTCTATTTATTTATTTATTTATTTTTCTGATTCTGGTATAGATTTGTATCTGCGATGAGTCCAGGAATGGGGCGTCCTCTTTACCAATAATTAATTATCTGATTACCATATGTCTCCTTTTCGAAGTTTTCCAGAGGGACTCTCTTTCAAGCCAAGGCGATGGCGACGGACTGCACTATATTGTGTTAATTGTAAATTGGCTACTTTACTTTCAAATAGCAAAGGCGAAAAAGTGTGTGTGTGTGTGTGTGTGTGTGTGTGTGTGTGTGTGTGTGTGTGTGTGTGTGTGTGTGTGTGTGTGTGTGTGTGTGTGTGTGTGAGCCTGTTTCTAATGTATGTTAGCTGATTTTATCTTGGGTTATGTCCCTTCCATGAGTTAAATGGATATTACATATTCACACAATCTTTGCTTCCAAACCGTTGATTATATTTTTATTCATAAAGGTGGCATGTCGTGATGATGTCTTCAAATCTGGTCTGCTCCTTAACCCACGATGTCCTTTCATTCTTCATATTATGTCATATACTAGTCTCTCCTTTCCATTTTGGGCACCAAAGTTTTCTTTTCAGGACTAAGATGTCAGATTTTCACTCCATATGTTAGAATTGTTAACACCACCGATTATAAACTTTTATATTTTAGTGACACCATCACATCGCTAGGCTTTTGATTTCTTTTGCATGATTTGGACGTCGTGGTGTGATTCGTAAAGAGCCATAGTGAAATCGTAAAGGGCTGCTGTTACTGCTGCTGATGACGAAAGACGAGATGACTGTTTAAAAGGCTTTGTCTTGTTGACTTGTAAAGCAAATCAGCTGCGAACGACTGATGACTATCGGTTTTTACTTGTGCCACTCTTCACAAATAACATACCAGGAAGCGGCCGCTCTACAGTATCTTCCCCGGAGTAATATCCAATGACGTTGAGACACATGGAAGATTTATCGCCAAGTTTTTCCTCGATAGCACATAATTTTGGCAATTTCTATCCTTTGTTCACCTTTGTTCTTTACAGTTCTATTTATGATCCTTTTTTATACAAAACTGCTATGAAACATTTTTCATCTATTGTTTTCTCTTTCTTCCTTGAATAAGAAACATCGTCTCTTTTCTTACTAACATTGGACGGAGGTCGAATGACGCACCGTTTCTTTGTCTTTTGCCAGCACCTTGGTGATACATTGTGGAGGAAAGAAAAAAGGAAGTTTTTTTTCCTTTCACAAGCGTAAGAAAAAGAAAAAATAAGAACAACCGACGGTAACGCTTCTGCACGATGGAAACAAACACGTTACATCACAGGAAATTGCAGCGTGAGGATACCACTTCCATTACCTTTAAATACACAAGCCTTCACTAACACATCCTCCGTCTCTCATGTACAGTCAGGCTTTCTATGAAACAAATTTGTTATAAGTGGGAAACATACTTTTTTCTGCATCATACCCAGCAGACGAAAAAATATCTTCACAATACTAATGACGCATGTCCTCATAGCTGTTAAGGCAAGTGGTGGATGAAACCTGCAATGTTGTATTGATTTCGGGTTCTGAAAAGCGGTGGAGGTGGAAGGTCAGTCACCACACTTTCCTTTGAGCGTCACTACTCAGTGATACGCGTGACTGACATGTTTGGAGTTTGAAGACCAATCTTAGCCCAAGAAATTTTCAAAGCTCTCTCCTCCTCAAAAAAAAAAAAAAAAAAAAAAAGAAAAAAAAAAACACATGAAACGTAAATGAAAATTTTTTTCTTTCCATTAAAAAAATGGGAGAAGTGGAGAACCATTTCCATCACTCGCGACTCGAGTCAGCGGCAGAAAGCCGTCAATACGGACGCAAACCTCAAGGGGCTGCGCCGTGTGCTAGTCAAAGCCAACGGTATCGACGTAATGGGCAGTCGGTCATTACTTCGGCTGATCCAGGACCGTGATGATATTGGTAATCCATGACCGCTGCAGGAATGCGGCCGCGTACCTTACCAAGAACGCCTGTCCATTGCATTTCTCTTGGTCTCAGAAGGGATGTTAGTTCACTTCAGCTACATTGTTAACACCTTTTTGTCAGCGCAAAGATGCAGCAAAATTGTGAGTGTAGCTTTGTACTGAAGCAGCAGCAACAGCAGCAGCAACAACAACAATAACAACAAACAACAATAACAACAAACAACAACAACAACAACCTCATCACTACCATGATCGCTCATCAAAGCTTCATATACTATAGTTGTCACGGCGCTGGCTTCACTTCTAATCTCTCTCGATAATTATTACTGCCACTATCGGTCATTACCAACATATGATTAGCTTTTAATCGTCAACCGGTTGCTATTAGTGATACTATCAATAATTTCTATTCTCGCTGCTGCATTATGTTCTCATGATCACTTTTCTTTCCTTCCACTTTTCATTTTTTTCTTCCCAATTACTGCGTCAAGCTTCATCTTGAAATTTCTGTCCTTATCTCGATATCCTTCTTCTATATGAGACTAATTCTGTTGCCATTTCATTCCCGTTCGCTCCGCTCGCCTCCTGTGGTTGGCTCTACTTCTACCACCACCACCACCACCACCACCACCACCACCACCACTACCACATGTTTCATATTTCATTACACCTTTCATGCTGGCCACCATCCATCGTCACCAGGACTGCTCATTGATCATCATATACGGTATCTCGTCCTCGTCTGAACTCTCTTCCCGTGCGTATCCATATACTTTGTCAGTGTTATACTCGTACGCTCATTGGACTTCTCAAGAATACTGTGAAAAATATATTGTTCAGTATAGAAATGACTTCTCTACCTACCTAATAACCTCTCTCTCTCTCTCTCTCTCTCTCTCTCTCTCTCTCTCTGTGTGTGTGTGTGTGTGTGTGTGTGTGTGTGTGTGTGTGTGTGTGTGTGTGTGTGTGTTTCTTTCTCTCTCTGTCTGTCTATTCACCTATCTCTCCCTAGCTATTTATGCTTTAATGTACGCTTGTATACAGTACGAGAAAATAACACCCATACTCACACACACATGATACACGACTTTGTGTATGTGTGTGTGTGTGTGTGTGTGTGTGTGTGTGTGTGTGTGTGTGTGTGTGTTCAGTAATGGAGACAACTAGAGGTATATGAAGAAATAAGAATAAATGCTCTGCTTTTCTCTCTCTCTCTCTATCTCTCTCTCTCTCTCTCTCTCTCTTACGAACGCGAGAATGGGAGAGTTGGTTAATGGATAGATCGGACGCACTGTCGTGCATTTAGCGAACCTTTACAGCCGCGATCACTCTGCACGCCTGTCACACTCCACAGAGAAGAGCGGCACCAAGCTTGGGGTTGGAGTATTGCTGTAATGGTCACTGTGCTATATTTCTCTATATTGTAAAATATGAAAACACTGGTGAAGTTTGGAATATTCCCTGGCAGTTTCCTTTTAGTTAAAGAAAAAAGTCAGTGGACTTGTATCTACATGGATAAAAATTGGAAAAAAAAAAAAATCAAGGGAATGGAATAACAATTTCGACTGCCAAGGTCACTTCGAATCAGTCTTGTCTCTGTGAAACATGTGTCAAAAGTTCAGATTACACGAAACAGTTCTCTGAAAATATTTCATGATCTACAAAATAAGACAATGAATTCAGAAAAAAAAGAGGCATACCCTTTTAATTAATTTCGGTTGAATACATTTACTTTGTATGCTCCAGAAAATATTTAACTTGTATGAAACATTTTGGATAATCGATCTCAATTTAGGTTTCCGGTTTTGCTGAAAGAAATTGTTGGTAATGTTGTCTTTGAAAGCTGCATGAATATTCGTGATAAATGCGATCACAATTTACTCGTTACTATATTACGTAGACCTACATATGTAATACATTTAACGATAGTAATTTTTTAGTTTACGTGCAGGGAAAAATAAAACAAAAAGAAATTTTATAACTACTTCTATTCATTACTATAATGAGAGTGAAACTTATAATTCCTATGATAGCAAAACGAAGTGGACAAATACACCACCGGACATGAGAGTTTCTGTCAACTCCGTCAAGCTGAATAAACACACGAACGAGTATTCCTCTAGTGATGGCCGTCCGCTGAGGTCCGGTGCTGGTGGTGCAGCCTAACGGGACTTCCTCTCTGCACACTGTCACGATCGCCTACTTACCTGCGATCGTACGATACCGGTTATCTCTCCAAGAAAGTGGACGTTACACTGATCCCGGAAAGTTTTAAAGGTCTGGATTTTTAAAGGCTTCGAGTGCCTACCCGACCTATCCGAAATCGTCAGAATTATCTCTTACTCCACCTTTACCTTGACTCAGCACACCTGGAATCACCTCTAATACCAGATTGTTGTTGGGGGGGGGGGTAGAAAACACGATTATTCCATGTTACAAGCACATATATTAATACTAATAATAATTCACAAACAACATGAGGTAGCACACGTTACTACATGACGTTCTCGTCACTTCCCACGTCACCAGAACCCGTTTACACCTCCACCAGTCACAAAATGTTTCCCCTCAACCGCAGGAATTTACCCGGACGCCATTTCCGCGTCCCCAGACAATAATTCCCGAATTTCACCTCCTCAAACCTCACAAGAGATTTACCTCCTCAAACCTCACAAAATATTACCATTATCACCAAAGATTACCCATAACACCATAACATCGTCCCCAAAATCACCAGTACACCACAACACCAACTTCCAAGGTTAACATCACAACCTCCACTCACAAAATGGCTGCCAGTTTGGCCTATGACCCCTCCCAACAGCGTCACCGGCACGACTCAACAACCGAATTTCAGCGGACAAGAGCTCTTGGTACCACAAAAGACTCACTAACCTGATCCTGGATATCAAGGTTATACCGCTACACCACTAATACCTCCACAAGCTCACTCCATCACCAATCCACACCAAAATCCTCCCCTGAGAGACGCCTTCCCTCCACCTTTCCTCACGACCTAAGGCGCTCTGATTTTTCCCCTCCTTGGAATGTGTTGTTGCCCACTCAAGCTCCCCTCGTTTTCAACGTATTTCACCTCAATTATACTCCCTTCCTTATACATATAAAGATATAGAGGACTTAAATTATGAAGAGAATAATACTACATGATATAAAATGGGTAAAATAAGCCTTACACTACTTATAACAATAATAAGGATAATGTCCGAATGGCAGGTAACCGGAACACGGGGACACTAAGAAAACGTGAATAAATTCAAGGTAAACTCGGCCAATAACATGACATCCCCTTCCCAAAAGAGGCGTGAGGCACCTGATTAGGATGCCTCACGACTAGGTGGTGCACGGGACAAGGCATCAGCAATAATATTCTCACTGCCTTTCACATGGTGAATCTCTAAGTTATAGTCCTGTAAGACCAGGCACCACCTCATCAGCCTCTGATTGGAGTTTTTCATTTTATGCAAGAAAATGAGCGGATTGTGGTCGGTGAAGACCTGCACAGGCTGTCCCGTCCCTTTGACGTACACTTCAAAATGACTCAAACTCAGCACTAGGCCCAAAGCCTCTTTCTCAATAGTGCTGTAAGCCCTTTGATATGGTAACAACTTCTTAGAATAATAGCCTATGGGGTGCTCCATTCCCTCATGTTCTTGCATTAACACACCACCCACACCATTCTGACTGGCATCTTTCACTTCAGCCCACTTCTCCTCCGCCTCAGTGGTTACATTTACAACACTCACAGCTCTTACTCCTCCTGCTACATCATCTCCATTTTCTCTGTCCCTTTCGTGAAATGGCTTCAGCATGTTTACATGACACAACTGGTTCTTTTTCTTCCTCCCTGGAGTTTTTACAATGTAATTTACATCACTCATTTTTCTCTCAATCTCCCAAGGCCCGCTGAACCTGGCTTTGAAAGGATCACCCTGCAATGGGAAAAGAACCAAGACCTTGTCCCCAGGCTGGAAAGATCTGGCCCTCGCCTTCTTGTCATACCAGCCTTTCATTTCACTCTGACTATTTTTCAGATTTTCCCGAGCAATTTCCCTAGCTCTCATCAATCTGTCCTTGAAATCAGATACATATTTCACCACAGTATGAGGCTCCTCTACTCCTAACCATTTTTCTTTCACCATCCTTAAAGGACCGTTCACCTCATGGCCATACACTAACTCAAATGGGCTGAAACCAGTTGACTCCTGCACACTGTCCCTTAACGCGAATAAGGCTAGTGGCAATGCCTCATCCCACTGAACACTCATCTCCTCACAATACATCCTGAGAGTGTTTTTGAGAGTTTGGTGAAATCTTTCTACACAACCCTGAGACTGAGGGTGATAAGCACTCGACAGTCTCTGTTCAATCTTTAGACCCCTTAGGATTTCCTTGAACGCACGAGAAGTGAAATTACTTCCCTGGTCTGACTGCAACACCTTAGGGATTCCCACCCAGGAGAAAAATTTCACCAGTTCCCTCACAATGTTTTTAGAGTTTATACTCCTGAGGGGAATGGCCTCAGGAAACCTGGATGACATACTCATAATAGTCAGCAAGTACTGGTTCCCCCTCCGGGTCCTTGGTAAAGGACCTACACAGTCTATCACCACCTTACTGAATGGTTCTTCGACCACAGGTATAGGGTGAAGGGGGGCAGGGCGAATCACCTGGTTCGGCTTGCCCACCTTCTGACACAAACCACAAGTTTTACAAAACTCTTTCACATCACCCCTCACTCTAGGCCAGTAAAAATGACACAGGATCTTTCCTAGGGTTTTTCTGACCCCCAGGTGTCCTGCCAGATTACCTTCGTGTGCCATCTCCAAAATTTTCTTCCTATACACCCATGGCACCACAATCTGCCTTTTCACCATCCAGTGATCGGAGGTTGGGGCTGTCAGGGGCCTCCAACTTCTCATTAATACCCCGTTATTCACGTAGTAGCCCACGTACTCATTGTCAAGCTCACACCCAGCCTGTTAGCCTCATTCCAAGCAGACTTCAAGCTTTCATCACTCTCCTGAACTTTTATCAACTCGTTCTTTTCTACCAGAAAATCAAGGTTGGGCCCCACCTGACCTACAACCGGTCCACCACTCGCGCACTCCGGGTTAGTTCCTTTTTCATCAGGTTCCTCAAACAGAACGCCCAGGCCTTCGTCCTCCTGCGTTGCTCCCTCGGCGTCCATGCGTTCTTTCCGGGCCATCGCTCGGGTCACTGCGCAGACTGGGAACAATTCAGGCACCTCTGCTTCCCCATCTGTTGAGTGAGGGACTGCTGCTGGAGTGGTGGTTTCCGTCATCCCTATCAGAGGATTGTCTACCATCTGAAGTTTAGGGATAACTCGACCTCCAGCCAGGTCGTTCCCAACCAGCATATCCACTCCATCTACGGGCAGTGCCTCCTTCACTCCCACCGTCACCTCTCCAGTGACGTATCCACAGTCCAGCCAAACTTTGTGCAGGGGAATACTGAACTTGCCTCCTGCACCCTTGCATGAGACCTCTCTGCCAGTGCTGGTCTCCTCATTCCATGGGAGTACACTACTTAAGATCAGACTCTGGTTAGCTCCCGTATCCCGAAGGATTCTGATCACCTTCTCTGGGCTTCCCTCCACTTTCACTGTGCCCTTACTGGTGAAGTGCTCAAAGCCCTCATCTTTCGGCGGCTCCTCTTGTATCTCTGCATTCATATTCTCCACATACTTTATCAGGTCTCTTTGGGCGGCAACTGCTCCCACTGGCTTCGGCCGTCCCTTCGGACACTGGAACTTCCTATGCCCGCTACTTCCACATCCAAGGCACTTAACTGCACCTTCATCCCCACTACCCTTCTGGTAATAGGTAGTGCTCCTGGGCCTACTCCCATAGGGCGCAGACCTCATGTTGTGGTCGGCTGGCGGGGGCATGGTGTAAGTGTGGGGAAAACTATAGTTGTTAGGGCGGGGCTGGTTTGATCTGTGGACTGATGTCGAGCTCATCTGACTGTCATTCTTATATCTCTGATGACCATCATTTCTGCTGGAGAATGGCTTTCTCCCTTCATGGTGTTCATCTCCGTTCATCCCACGGACCGCACAGTACTTGTCAGCTCTGCGTCCGGCTTCCATCACGTCTTTCACGTCGTGTGATGCGAGCTCACATCTTACACTGAGGGGCATTTGGCTCATAAATTGTTCCATCTGTATAACTCCTTTTACCTCTTCAAGCGTAGTGGCTTCCTCGGCCTTCAGCCACCGATCCAGTTTAAGGATAACCTCTCGAGCCATCCCGAGATAAGTATCACCTGGGCGTTTTGTCGTCCTGCGGAACCTTTCCCGGTACACATCCGGACATAGAAGGGTTGATCCCAACACCGCTTCCTTTACCACTTCATAATCACGCGCCTCTTGCTCACTCAAATTCACATATACCGCTCGGGCCCTTCCCTCAAATTTAGACTGGACTATTATTGCCCAATCATTTTCATCCCATCCCATCATCTTTGCAGCCTTTTCAAATTGAAAAAAGAAGTTTTCTTCCTCCCCTTCCACAAAGTTAGGCATACTGATGGCCCTTCTCTCTAGATCCCCGTTGCCTTGAGCACCATTTCCTACCCTGGTCCCGTTCACTTTATTTTTACTTTCTGCTCTAATTTTTTCTATCTCAATCTCCTTTTGCATCTGTATTTGCTCCCTCTTTAACTCCATCTCTTGCTGCTTCTGTTCCCTCTTTAACTCCATCTCTTGCTGTTTCTGTTCCTTCTGCATCTGTATTTGAAGTTTCATTAACTCAAATTTTTCACTACTAGAAAGGCCATCTGTTCCACCAAAAGCACCCAGGTTTATCTCACTGACCCCAGCACCTTCCTCTACACTCTCCTCATCATTATCCTCACTTTCACCACCATCATTTTCAAACCAGCTCCTCTCCACAAGAGCATTTTTCAACTCCGCCTGCATTTCCTCCTTTTTCTTGGATTTCAACTCCACTTGAAACCTCTCAGCCACTGAACATAATTCCTCCTTGGTTAGTGTGTACAGATCATGCACACTTCTCGACAGAAGGAACATCTCAACACGTCTAGCGGCCATGATTATAACCACCACACTCCACAAAATATTCACAAAATATTCCTCCAAATATTCACCACAATAAATGCACAGTTTTTAAGAAATATTTCACACAGGTAAATTCCTCCCAACAACAATCACCATGTAACACTCGTTACACCCCACAAATGTTCAAAGATCCCGGACAGGCCCCCATATTCTGTCACGATCGCCTACTTACCTGCGATCGTACGATACCGGTTATCTCTCCAAGAAAGTGGACGTTACACTGATCCCGGAAAGTTTTAAAGGTCTGGATTTTTAAAGGCTTCGAGTGCCTACCCGACCTATCCGAAATCGTCAGAATTATCTCTTACTCCACCTTTACCTTGACTCAGCACACCTGGAATCACCTCTAATACCAGATTGTTGTTGGGGGGGGGTAGAAAACACGATTATTCCATGTTACAAGCACATATATTAATACTAATAATAATTCACAAACAACATGAGGTAGCACACGTTACTACATGACGTTCTCGTCACTTCCCACGTCACCAGAACCCGTTTACACCTCCACCAGTCACAAAATGTTTCCCCTCAACCGCAGGAATTTACCCGGACGCCATTTCCGCGTCCCCAGACAATAATTCCCGAATTTCACCTCCTCAAACCTCACAAGAGATTTACCTCCTCAAACCTCACAAAATATTACCATTATCACCAAAGATTACCCATAACACCATAACATCGTCCCCAAAATCACCAGTACACCACAACACCAACTTCCAAGGTTAACATCACAACCTCCACTCACAAAATGGCTGCCAGTTTGGCCTATGACCCCTCCCAACAGCGTCACCGGCACGACTCAACAACCGAATTTCAGCGGACAAGAGCTCTTGGTACCACAAAAGACTCACTAACCTGATCCTGGATATCAAGGTTATACCGCTACACCACTAATACCTCCACAAGCTCACTCCATCACCAATCCACACCAAAATCCTCCCCTGAGAGACGCCTTCCCTCCACCTTTCCTCACGACCTAAGGCGCTCTGATTTTTCCCCTCCTTGGAATGTGTTGTTGCCCACTCAAGCTCCCCTCGTTTTCAACGTATTTCACCTCAATTATACTCCCTTCCTTATACATATAAAGATATAGAGGACTTAAATTATGAAGAGAATAATACTACATGATATAAAATGGGTAAAATAAGCCTTACACTACTTATAACAATAATAAGGATAATGTCCGAATGGCAGGCAACCGGAACACGGGGACACTAAGAAAACGTGAATAAATTCAAGGTAAACTCGGCCAATAACATGACAACACACACACACATACACACACACACACACACACTACACACACACACACACACACACACACACACACACACACACACACACTACACACACACACTACACACACACACACACACACACACACACACACACACACACACTAAAGGCACCCGCGTTCATTAACCGTATCTTTCTTCCTCTATTCTTCCTCTGTAGCTTCTCACAACGTATTTCATTTCTCAGCATCACGTTGACAACAAAAATGTCCAGTTCTCTCTCTCTCTCTCTCTCTCTCTCTCTCTCTCTCTCTCTCTCTCTCTCTCTCTCTCTCTCTCTCTCTCTCTCTCTCAGTATTGTCCCTTTTTAGCATTAGCACTGGATGTTGCATTACACGTGCACTCCATGGTAACACTAACTTTTATGCCTGGAATTACTACACACACAGAAACACACACACACGCACACACACGAGTTTGTTAGTGCGATTCACAACAAAAACTTTATTCTTTATAAAATTCTCTATTTTTGCAGTTTCTCGCATTCTTTCACAATGTTATATCCTTTTCTTGAGTTGGCCCACTCCTCTCTTTTTCGTCTGGAAGTAGCAGCATTCATCAAGGATCACTTTCAGGCTTCGTTGGTCGATTTTCAGGCTTCTTCGGTTGGCTTTCAGGTTCCGCGTGTTAATCTTGCTTTACGCTGACCGTGATCTTTTCTCAGATAAACTATACGTGACAAAGGTCCACAATTTCTTATCCAAAGTCTGGACACGCGTTGGTCAGATCTCATTAAACAAGATCACTGTCTGTTTGACTCAAGGGTTGCCTCGAGGCCCAATGTGTCCAGGCGAAGAGTAAGAAAGTTAGTATTAAAATATAAAAGTTCAGAGGCTTGTGCTGTGGTTATACAGAGGACGAGGGAAAGTTGTGGAAGACTGAAACGTGTTGGAAAATGACCTGAGTACAGAGATGAGGTCACTGTTCGGAAATAAGAGATTAAGCCAGTACCATTCCGCGCTAGTACAGGCGTCTTGTCGAGGGGAGCATTTGGTGGGATTTCTCTCATGGGACCTTTCTAGTAAGGTTACAGTTGTCTAATGAAACTCCCATTTTCACTGTAATGTGCACGTCTCTTCACCACAAGACATGGCCTCTAGCATTATTATTACTACTATTATTATTATTATTATTATTATTATTATTATTATCATTATTATTATTATTATTATTGTTATTATCATTTCGTTTTCCTTTTCAACTTCTTCATCTTCTACCAGTTGCCTCTTTTTACTTCCTCTCTCCCTCACTCCTCTCCTTCCCGGCCTGTTTACGTCCCAGTTCTCCCTACGCCTGCCACCGAAATCCTTGCTTCTCATATGAATATTAAGCATGTGAGGCCTAAGGTGGCAGTGGGGCGCTCAACGAATAGTAGGTCAGAAGGGAATTCTAGGTATCTTCTCTGAGAATTAAGGGCATATAAAGCGGGTGTGGGTGATGCTGAGGCGAGAATGAGACACGCTTGGTCAGAAAGTTAAATGAAGGTATAGAAAATGCTACCTTCATAATGATAAAATAACGACACGATGTTAACACTTAATATAATGTACGGTATAACCCACTTAAAAAAAAAAAAATTTAATCGAGCTCACTCTGCTCTAAATACTGATTTCGGTATAAACTCGTCTAAGCATTATGAAGTACGGCGGTAGCCTTACACCACTTGTGAAGATACCTACCTAAAAATGAAAACTTAAGGTCACATCATGAATCGCATCCTAAAGCTATATTTTCCTACATCAAGTTTTAGATTTTCCTTCCATAACCTCGTGGAACGTGAAAAAATATGTCATACTCACAACATAAGGTATTTTGAACACGTCTCCACCTTTTCATCTTGGTGCTGCCAATATTACCTTGTGTGGGAAGCCCCCGGAGCCCCCCTGTCAATAAGGCGCAACCATCCATCGGTGATGTCACTACTACTACATCATATATTGAACCCCAATCAGATACTTCATTTACTCTACGTCACATATGAGAGAGAGAGAGAGAGAGAGAGAGAGAGAGAGAGAGAGAGAGAGAGAGAGAGAGAGAGAGAGAGAGAGAGAGAGAGAGAGAGAGAGAGAGAGGGGGGAGTGATCAATGTGTGTGTGTGTGTGTGTGTGTGTTTAAGGTATAATAAGCACTCACAAACACACACACACACACACATACACACACACACACACACACACACACACACACACACACACACACACACACACACATTCCCCACTGACCTTTTGCTACTCGACGCGGTAAATGAAGAAACTTTTTTATAAGCGATTTTCCCAGCAGGAGAGGAGTCTGGCGCCAAAGATAAGTCGGGTCGTGAACACTGACAGGGTTTACATCTTCTTTCTTTCATCCTTATCCTTTCTCCCCTGCTGATGCTTCTCCCTCTTTTCTTCCCTTTTTCGCCATTTTTTTTCCTTGCTTACGTACTCTGATATTCTGTCCTGTCCCACTCCCCAGCTCCAACGTCGCTTTTTCTGGCAGGGATCCTTAATTGGGTTTTAATGGAGTATAATAGGTAGTAGTGGCACTCATTGTTTTAATAATAGAGTTTGATGGTGGTGGTGATGATAGTAATAATGGCAGTGGTAGGGTGAAGTGTTATTGTGCAGTTGTTGTCGTGTGTGTGTGTGTGTGTGTGTGTGTGTGTGTGTGTGTGTGTGTGTGTAAGTGTCGTCACAAGTAGGTTTTCCCGGTGTTATCTCGTGCCAGTCTTCAATTGCTACATTTTCGATGAAAGTCACGGATCTGACGGAAAAATTAAGTAATTGCTCTTATTCACGAGCAAACCTGTCTGTCATGGAGCAGAAACTTATACAAAATAAGGTCTGAACGCCGGCTCACCTTCACTGGCATATTTCGTATAATAATGGTAGTGTTCTAGAATCCCTCAAGCTGTGAGGTTTTCGCCTTCATTTAAGCATGCAAAAGACGAGCATTGCCTAATGATTGATCGTTGGAAAATACCGGACAAGGAGGAAAGAGTTAAGTTTTCTTTGCCCTGATTCAGCCTCTATTTATAGATATCATTTTTAAAGTTCCTGTTTATGTATATCGTTAACTCTGAGATTTGTCAACATTGCAATATTAATATTTCACAGCACGAAACATAATTACTGTACCACTTTCAACGTTCATCGCGTTGTGCGTAGTTATCCAGTGACTCATGTTGGGAATATCTCTATGAAATGTGAAGCTCTAAAACGAATTCCTTGGCTAACTATACAGCGTCTTCTGTTAAAGTAATGGTAATGTACTGTTTGAAAGAATGCTTGATATTCAGTACATAGCCGAACAATTGAGTAACCTTAGCGTGAACAAAGGCCAATAAAACCTACTTCAGTAACACAAACCATTATGGATTTTCGGTAATGTAGCAGCTGCCTGAAGTGGAGGCGACACGGTCGAGCAGAGGACTTTGAAAACTGACATCGAGAAGGAAACGTACTTACTTGCCAACACGCTACGTCAAACCATTTATGCCAGTGTAGAAAAAGTAAACAAACGTAGAAAAGTATATTTTGCGTAGATAAAAGTTAACAATAAATTCTGAAGAGCGGTGGGAGTGAAATATTTATACATCGTCGTTCTTCTTTATCACTACGATGCACACATACCATTTGGAAAAGTAAACCTGCACCAAGCCTTCCATTGCATAAATCTTAGTGAGCAAACACATTTCTTTGGTAAAAAATTATAGTACTCGCATCTTACGATAGCAGATTTCACGCCATTATGGTTGAAAACGATTCCATAAAAGAATATAGTACGTTTTTTTTTCTTTTCATTTTGTCTCCCGTTCTAAAAATATACTACTGAACTGACAATTGATCTGAGGTACGCACCATCAACGATCCAGATAACGCGAGAGAAGTCGCGGGAGGAAGAGAACGAAACTAACTTGCAAGACGATCACACCGGGAATATGAGAGATACAGGAGAGGTGTAAGATTGCAATAAGGTCTATAAATCCAGGTTTGACGCAAGGCTCCCCATTATTGTCCATGTATGAAGGACTTGGGTAGGAATGGATGGTGATAGGTTACAACACTCGTTGCATGGTGCTCCTCCTGCATACAGATCAATGCAACGACGATACTGGCGGCAATGACGACCATGACGATGATGGCGATAATGGCAACGATGACGACCTCAACGGCAATAATAACGATGATGGCGATAATGGCAACGATGATGACTATGACGGTGACAATGACGACTACGACGATGACGGCGAAAATAGTAACGATGACGATTATGACAGTGAAGATGACAAAGATGTTGATGGCGATAATGGCAACAATGACGACCTCGGCGCAACAATGACGACGATGATGGCGACAATAGCTACCAGGAAGATATTGACGGTTATAATAATGATGATAATAAAAAAAAAACGACAATAACCATAATGATAAGGGCAATGACTGTAACGACGACAACGGGAAGAAAAACGGCGATAGCGAGTGATTGAGTTAATGATGACGACAACGACAAAGACAACGGCAACGACGATAAAGATTATTAACATGTGATGATAATAATGATAGTGATGAAGATGGACGGTGATGATGACGATGATACCAATGCTGACAAATAATTATGTTATATACAAAAATTGTTGATTATAACAATGATGATGCTTGTGATGGTGGTGTTGATGATGAAGATGATGATAATGATAATGATGATATACTGCTACCACTATTACTACTGTTGTTAATGGGTACACTTCTGATGTTTTATAAGAAAAACGTATAAATATGTCTGTGTGTCTGTCTGTCTGTCTGTCTGTCTGTCTGTCTGTCTGTATGTATGTATGTATGTATGTATGTATTCCCGTCTGTCTGTGTGTTTGACTATGCTCAGCACATTCGAGAACTGGTCATGGAATTGAAATGTACCGAGCATCTTTGTATTCAGCATTCTAGGCTAGGAAAGTGATGAACATAATCACTGGCGTTTGGCCAAGGTACTGTTCACAGCTATCCACAAATACCACGGTCCACTCACTTTTTACGAAATCACAGGCAGTCATCTCTGCTGACTACCAAAATGTCACTTTTCATCATGCTTATATTAAGTTTTAAGAATTCATATGGTTGTTTGGGAATCTAAAGAGCACAGCGCAAAAAAAAAAAAAAAAAAAAAAAAAAAAAAAAAAAATATATATATATATATATATATATATATATATATATATATATATATATATATATATATATATATATATATATATATATATATATATATATATATATATATATATCCCAAATCGAGCGATTCTCACAGCCAGTCGCCTAAAGGTTCCTACGTGGGGTGAGGCTTGTTGGGTGGTGGTATTAATTTCAGACTTTTCGTTAAGGCTAAAATAATGGCAGTAAAGCGTAATGTGAGAATAGATGTTTAAGTATATTTTCCTTAGTAAATAAATAGTATAAGTAACGTCACTGCCGTACTCCAGCACTCCCGCGTGCTGGCAATATCCAATTCGATGAAGGAAAACAGGCTGATACCGTAATGATTCATTGGCTATGCTCATGGTTCCAGTGAGGTTCGATATTGAGGACAATATCGAACATGAAATCATGGTGCCAAATGCTGCCAAGCTGAGATGAAAATATAAAAGAAGAAAGGTGATTATAATAATAATAATAATAATAATAATAATAATAATAATAATAATAGTAATAATAATAATAACAATAACAACAACAACAATAATAATAATAATAATAATAATAATAATAATAATAATAATAATAATAATAATAATAACGATAATAATAGTAATAATAATAATAATAATAGTAATAATAATAATAATAATAATAATAATAATAATAATAATAATAATAATAATAATAATAATAGTAATAATAATAACAAAAACAACAACAACAACAACAACAACAACAACAACAACAACAACAACAACAACAACAATAATGTATTTTACTGTTTCACGAATGGAAGAGAGAGAGAGAGAGAGAGAGAGAGAGAGAGAGAGAGAGAGAGAGAGAGAGAGAGAGAGAGAGAGAGAGAGAGAGAATGTCTGAGGGGGAGTAAAGGGCTGTGACCCTCATGTGACATAATGGCTTGGATTAAACTTATTTTTGGTTCCCTTTCAGGTTAAGCGTGTATTTAATATAAGTAGAGGTAATTTATTATACATAACCTGAGAGGACACCAGGGTAAAGGGAAATTGGGTGTAAATACCTTTACCGCTCAACGCCGGATGAGATTTGATATTCTAATTTACAATGTCGACATTTGTCATGAAAAAAAATTATCATTTTACAGCAACATTGAAACACATGTCTTGGGGCAAAGATTTTAATTTTTTTTTTAACAAGCTTATTTTTAAATGTCTTCATGAATATTTTCTAAGGGATTTCATATCTGTAATCGAATTAACAACATTCAACTGGATTTGTATTTGCAAAGATAAAAAAAAAAAAAAAAGCATGCTCACTTTGTTTACACTCCATCCATGAATTCAACATTCTGATCTGAAAAAAAAAAACGTCCGCAATCAGAAGTTTCTTTTAAAGACCGCTATGGAGTCTTGCTACTGATCCCATTATCTAGATCATCGATGTATGTATATTAAAAATAATACTGGAACTAAAACTGATCCCTGTAGTACCTAACTAACTTGTCATCACATGGATTTAGAAGTATAAATTATAACTGTCTTGCTTGTCGCGTAACCATGACCTCATCCAACCTAGAATTTTGCCATCCA
Organism: Scylla paramamosain; assembly: GCF_035594125.1. Taxonomy (NCBI): domain Eukaryota; kingdom Metazoa; phylum Arthropoda; class Malacostraca; order Decapoda; family Portunidae; genus Scylla; species Scylla paramamosain. The sequence continues at coordinate 24,658,286 of NC_087154.1, forward strand.
TCTCATTCGCCATAATCTTGTTGAGTTCGACTTTGTCAAACGCTTTCCTTAAGACCAGGTATATTATATCGTAGCTATTCCCATCAGGCTCGTTAGGCATGACTTCCCCTTCGTGAAATCATGCTGTGAATCTTTTATCAGCCTATGCTTGTCCAAATGATTCCTGATATTCTTTAAAGACTTCATTACTTTATCTACAGTTGAAATTAGGCTCGCCGGACAATAGTTCGACATTAACGTTTCATTTCCTTTCTTAAAAATGAGAACTACATTCGCTTGCTCCTATTAACAGCACTCTCTTGAATCTAATGTAATCCTAAATACATCAACTAGCAATTCATCAATATCATCTTTGTATTCTTTTAATACTCTGGGTTATAAGTATTTCATATGGTCCTGGTGGTTTGAACTTTTCCAACCTTTCTGTCTCGTCTTTTCCTCATTTTTTCCATCCTACACATAGTGCTTTAATCTACCCGTCATCCAGTTAGGGTCATTCTCTTTCTTGCACAAAGTCTTCCTAATGGCAATACAGATACAAGAAGACTATAAAGGAGGATAACGATGAAGGAATGGGAAACAATGGTAATGAAGGACTGACTGATTGAAATATGACCCCGCAAAATGGTTCGCACAAGTGCGTAAAAGTCCATCACAGAAACATTGCTGTACTTTCAAGTTATAGTGTATTTTACCAAAGTGAAATTCTATTTCAGAATAACTTTTACAGGGTTCCTCTCACCCTAAGAGATAAGAAACAACCAGTTAAGTTCCAATAACCTTTAGAGTCCAAATGGAAGAAAACACGTCCTCGTTAAGACACAACTGATGTCAGAGGAGCTAAATTTTCACTTCACACAGAAGATGTTGTTGCTCTCAGGCTATTAATATCATGTTTTCCTCGGCGCTGGAGGTGATTAATTGTGTGGCGCAAGGATGGCGAAGCTGTCTCTTGATTCCCTAAGGAAAGACGAGGAGGAAGAGGAGGAAAGGAACGAACTTGGCTTAGTCGAACATGAGCATAATATTGTGATAAAAAGAAACTAAAAAAAGAATATCAAGATAAAGTCAAGATTCAAGTGAAACATCGCTCGGCATGGCATGCCAGCGTTATTAGTTTCACTGTACCGTTGTTCGTTGTGTTGAGGGCTTGAATTTCGCCTCATCGACTCCAAAGTGTCCCTTCTTCTAGTGTTTGTGTGCAACTGGCTGACGTACATGCAAGTCTCTTTTTCTATAGATGATAAAAAAAAAAACACTTCTCTTCTATGAAATACTGCAAGTTCCCCATTGCCACACAATCCTCGTAGCAAGGGGCACAATTTGTGAGGTGTTGCCATCACACTAAGCTGACACCCTCCCCCCCTCCTTTCTTCCCGCCATCAGCTCTAGCCGTCAATTTACACGTCAATTTACTTCACAGCACAGACTAGGTATTTTCTGTTTATTCATTTCATTACATTTATCCTCTCATATATATATATATATATATATATATATATATATATATATATATATATATATATATATATATATATATATATATATATATATATATATATATATATATATATATATATATATATATATAGAGAGAGAGAGAGAGAGAGAGAGAGAGAGAGAGAGAGAGAGAGAGAGAGAGAGAGAGAGAGAGAGAGAGAGAGAGAGTATGATTGTTTTTCAGACCCTCAGGCATATTGTGCACCGAATGTGTTATTTTTCAATGTCTATCAATTTTTCAAGAACTTTGAGATTACTGTTACCTTCGGGAGATTGCTTTGGGAAGTCACTCTATTGACTTCGCAGCATCGTGGTGTGTGACATTCAGCTGTAAATGTGACTCTCCCTCTATCGCTTCTGGGCCTTTATTGTCGGATGCCTTACACCTCAGGTACAAGCGTCGTTAGCCTGGCCTTTAATCCTGATCTCCATCGTTAATTACACCCATTCCCAAGTTTACACACATATACACGCACGAACGCACGTACACAGAACGCCTGACTTCTGGGCCCGTATTAACAAAGACTCCTAGGAATACTCCTAGAAGCAGTCCTAGAAGTGCTTTTATCCTCGACTTTCCTCTTGGAAGTTGCTCCTAAAAGCAACTTTTACTTTTAAAGTAAAAGTTACTCCTAGGAGTAGAAATGCCGCTAAAGTAGCAGCTTTTCTAAAACTAGCAACATTATTTTGAATCAAATATAACAAGATGTGGTAATTTATGTTTGCGAATTAATATTGAAGATATTTAAGCAATTCTAGAGCATTATTGAGAGCGGTATGTAATTTCCGGACATCTCGATAATTTGGCGGATGTAAACAACGCGCCGCTTTCCCTGCCGGGCCAACATGCCATTTGTCCTTAAGACGGATGCAGAGGACGGCAGCCGCTTCAAGAGTGAAAGGAATTAGTGCAGCCATGAGACATTACTTCTTGTAAGCCTCACAGAGGAAAAAAAAAAATATAACAAAGGATAAAGATAATCCAGGAGTGACCTCCAAACAAAAGAAGTCTGTATGGGCAGACATTGTTGCCCATTTAAATTAAGCATGCATACATCATATGCATTGTTCATTCTCTCTCTCTCTCTCTCTCTCTCTCTCTCTCTCTCTCTCTCTCTCTCTCTCTCTCTCTCTCTCTCTCTCTCTCTCTCTCTATATATATATATATATATATATATACACACACACACACACACACACACACACAGATGTGTATGCATGTATGTATGTACGTATATTCCGCCTTTGTTGACAAAACAAACTTCACTCCTAAGTCTGTAAAAAAATCTAAATTGAAACCTTCACATCTCATCTCTAGCTAAAACAGCTTCTATAAAGTCAAGTGTTCTGAGTCGTCTCCGCCAGTTTTTCTCACTCCTCCCCCCAGGTGCTAACTGTGCAGGGACCTTATCCGTCCATGTATCGAGTATGCTTCACATGTATGGGGGGAGGGGGGAATTCCAATCATACCGCTCTTTTAGACAGGGTGAAATCAAAAGTGTTTCGTCTTATCAACTCCTCTCCTCTAACTGACTATCTTGAGCCTCTTTCTCATCGCCGCAATGTTGCATCTCTTGCTATCTTCTTCAGCTATTTTCATGCCAACTGCTCCTCTGATCTTGCTAACTACATGCCTCCCCTCCTCCCGCGGTCTCGCTGCACAAGAATTTGTTCTTTCTCTCAACCCTATTCTGTCCACCTCTCTAATGCAAGACTTAACCAGTATTCTCAATCGTTCATCCCTTTCTCTGGTAAACTCAGGAATTCCCCGCCTACTTTTGTATTTTCACCTTCCTATGACTTGAACTCTTTTAAGAGAGAGGTTTCAAGACACTTATTCTGTAATGACTATCGCTTTCGACTCTGTTCGGGGACCGGCATCTCAGAGGGCCTTTTTTTTACTGCAGTTTTATTGCCCTTGGCCGGTGCCCCTCCTACGTAAACCCACACACACACACACACACACACACACACACACACACAAACACACACACACAATTTGGAATGAGACGTACCATGCTTCATTCACATTTGCCCAAATAAACCTTACGTACGGGAAGACTTCGTCCATCACATTCCTCCTCACAACGAATTCCCCAAGGTCTTCCCTGAGGCCCTGAACTCACTCAAGTTCTTCGAGAAATTAGAGACCATGTTTTCCTTTGCAGGCAAGACTGAAATGGATCAACATCACATTTCCTTGCTGGCACACACACACACACACACACACACACACACACACACACACACCGCGTAGTGTAATGCTCAGCACGTTCGGCTCAAAATCGAGAAGGCCCGGGTTTGAGTCCCGGATTCGGCAAGGCAGATGGGCAAGTCTCAGTGTGTAGCCCCAGTTCACCTAGAAGCAAGTAGGTACGGGATGTAAGGGTTTATGACCTCGCTGTTCCGGTGTGTGGCGTGTGAGGGGTTCCGGTTCTGCCCAAAGATCGGTCACTACGCTCGGTCACTATGAGCTCTGAGCTCTTTCCGTAGGGGAGCAGCTGGCTGGGTGACCAGCGGACGACAGTATGTGAATGAATGACATTCTCATTATCATTACATCAACAATGCCATAGTGTGTGGCTGCCGGTTTGTTTCGCTGGGGTTCCCAGCACCTTGAAACTCATACATAATTATTCTCATGACCCAGTAGTATGTAATGCTTTGCTTGCATAGATTATATTATTCTATATAATTCAGAAAGAAAGTGACATCTTGATTTCTTGAGGCTGGGTCGAACCGATATCACACCAGCTATTCACATGTTATCTCTTCTGGAAAGAAACTGTATTGCTTCGAAAACTACTCATAGAAATGGGTTTCACTTTCACGGTACAGCCTTTACAGCCTTCAACTTAACTCTCGTTGCTATCGGTGTATCCAGGGTACGCATATCTATTCATCTGACTACTAATAGTTGAGGCGAAGTTCTCAAGCGATTTATTTGAAAGTTTCAAGATGTGCACTGTACTGAAGATTTCTTTGACCACCGTTCAATACTTAAATTCCTTAAAAAAAAAGACAAAAAGAAAGGATATATATATATATATATATATATATATATATATATATATATATATATATATATATATATATATATATATATATATATATATATATATATATATATATATATATATATATATATATATATATATATATATATATATATATATATATATATATATATATATATATATATATATATATATATATATATATATATATATATATGTGTGTGTGTGTGTGTGTGTGTGTGTGTGTGTGTGTGTGTGTGTGTGTGTGTGTGTGTGTGTGTGAGAGAGAGAGAGAGAGAGAGAGAGAGAGAGAGAGAGAGAGAGAGAGAGAGAGAGAGAGAGAGAGAGAGAGAGAGAGAGAGAGAGAGAGAGAGAACTTTGATGATCTAATATTATTCAGGATATTCTTACCAACGTCTTCACACTAGTGTGTCTTTGTTACGAGACTCAGCTGCTGCCAATCCGTCACGTAACATCCCGTCAGTCACAACCATCACACAACCAAAAAAAAAATTTCATCACTACGCGTGTCTGTATGCTAACGCGTTGGTCTCTTGAAGGATACTAATATTTTGCAGTAAATTTGGAGAATCACACACACCTACTCTTCTGAATAATCTCACGAAGCTCAGTCGTTACAGCTATCACTTTAATATCTTTCATGAAAATTCGCTCACACTAATGGAGCACGCCTCCTTCCCCAACCTTCCAGGAACCTTACTCCAGATACAGCACCACATTTTTTTGAGTGACCATCACCGTGTGCTCAAACTTGCAAAACCCTACTGTCTTCATTTACTAATTATTTCACTTGTGTTTTATTGCGTTGTATTTTGTATACTTTTGCGGGTTCATGTATTGTATGACTTTATGAATCTAGCTCTTTTCCATCAAGAAAGTCTAGAGTTTTACCTTCTTATGTTTGTAACTGTATGGAAAAAAGGAAGAAATATTAATAGACTTGTTTTCCTAAAATCGTAACATTACTAAGCAAAGGAAAATTTTCTTGCATCAATACTTCGATTTTATTTGTCTGTCTGTATAACTTTTCCTTTGTTATGTTTACTATAATTGTCATATCGGTATGGTCGCCAGCTGGCCTTTCCAATAAGTATATAAATAATTTAAGTGACGCAAACTCGCGTAATTCTAGAAAACTTAATTTCATAGAAAATTTTGCCGTTTTTATGTATTTCACACTGCGTGAAGTTCGTTGAATTACACAGTTACCTATACAGTTGTCCGTATCATTTGTTAACAAGTTCTTCCTTTCATGCTTGTTACCTACCGGTGTGTTTACCTACGCCATGCAAAAATCGACATTCCATCTTTCATGTTTGACGGATACTGATAGAGTCCTCATCGACAACACTACCGAGCACTTTCTCACTATTCTCAAACATCCACAACATGTAGCCAGTTTTATAGTCACAATGTTGATATTTATATCTCAATATGTATTTTTTTTTTTTTACAGAATGTCTTGTTTTCATATGCATATTTAAAAACTATATCATGATGCGATCTAGACAGGCGCAGAAGCCACAGAGTTACAGTACTATATTCCAATTACACTATACTATACCTATAGTAAAACGTGTGATAAAACAGTATCATGGACGGTCAGGGTCAAGCTTGTCATCAGACTCCTGCAATCATCTACCTCTCCTGCAAAGGTTATACCAAGGACTCTGTATGGTATACAGTCCTTGGTTATACAACTCTCCACATTATTATGAAAAGGTATCCTCTTCGACATGACATGGCATATAGTCACCTACTATAAACCCTTACATACGCGAACTCGAATAAACACCATACCTATATTTTCCCATTTACACCCGCCCGACCACCTCCTTCAACGTCTGAGATAAAGTGAAGTTCCATCCCACCTGCCACCCCGCGTCTTCCTCCACACACACACGTGTCCAGCGACATGCATGGCCAACAATATATTACATCATTAATTTACAAATTGCATACCATCAATGCTACAGGTATATAAAGAGAGAGAAAAACAAAATAAAACACATTTTCACATACGACAGACACTAATAATATGATGCCATAGTATAAGAACATAATCACCTCTTTAATGCTAACTACCATTACCAATGATGATACACGCTCTTCCCTCGGCACTCTTAATATCAGGATAGTTTACACGAAATCTTTTTGTTAAATATTTAGCTCCACTTCTGGGATGGACATGGTTAGGTTAGATAATGTTTGGCTAGATTAAGTTTAAATTACAACATAACCTTATTGTCCTATCCTGTCCCGCTCCAACAACAGACGGAGTGACTGATCTTCAATGATCCTGAAAGACTATTAGAACATAAGAACATAAGAACATAAGAAATAAGGGAAGCTGCAAGAAGCCACCAGGCTTACGCGTGGCAGTCCCTGTATGAAACATACCTATCTTTTTCCACCTATTATCCCCATCCATAAATCCGTGTAATCTTCTTTTAAAGCTCCCTAATGTCCTAGCACTAACAACTTGATTACCGAGTCTGTTCCATTCATCTACCACTCTATTTGAGAATCAATTTCTTCCTATCTTTCTTAAACTTAAAATTTTCAAGCTTGAACCTGTTATTTCTTGTTATGTCGTGGTTGCTGATCCTAAGAATTTTGCTTACGTCCCCCTTGTTATAACCCTTATACCACTTAAAGACTTCTATTAAGTCCCATCTTAACCTACGTCTCTCTAAAGAATGTAAATTTAAATTTCAATCTCGCCTTGTAAGGAATACTCCTCATCCCCTGTATCTTTTTAGTCATTCTTCTTTGTACTGATTCTAATAAATTTATATCCTTCCTGTAATGTGGGGACCAGAACTGCACAGCGTAGTCTAGATAAGCTCTGACCAGCGCCAAATATAACTTTAGTATTACTTCGGGCCTTCTACTTTTAACACTCCGAAAAATTAATCGTAATACCCTATTTGCCCTGTTTCTGGCCTCTATGCATTGCTTTCCTTGACGGAGTTCAGAGCTAACTATAACTCCTAAATCTTTTTCGTACTCTGAACTTACCAGCTTCGTTGTTTATTGTGTACCTACTGTGTGGGTTTCCTCTACCTACGCTAAGTACTTTGCATTTGTTGATATTCAACTACATTTGCCATCTGTCCGTCCATTCGTTCATCCTATCTAAATCCGCCTGCAAGGCGATGGCATCCGATTCTGACCTAATTAATCTATCTATCTTTGTGTCATCCGCTTATTTACTAACATCATTACTAATTGCACTATTACAAGAGCCACTTTTCACTAAACTAGAAACACTCTGAGAAAGGAGATATTTAACTGTATGTTAAGGATTTATTTACATTCCATATAGTTTAGAAATTAATAACCATTGTTGGACAGAAAACAACATACTAATTTAAACTACTATGAAGTGGTTATGGAATTATCCACATTAACTAGTAGTTGTGAGTTACCAGTTGGGTATTCTGCAAATATACTGTGCACAGTGTTCTGAGAATTTGCAAACTTCATACATAAGAATGAAAATAAATAATTCTACTTGTAGAATCAATAAGTATTATATGTTATGCAAATAGCTTAACACTACGCTTTTGTATTTTCTTTCAATTTGATTTTTCAGTGCTACCCGTCCCAGACCTTACTCTCTTCATTTATTCATACCATCCACTATATCCTGACCCAGTAATTTAGAAACCTAAAACTTCCCTCATCATTTGCGTTGTACCTTTTTAGACAGCGGGAGAAGGTCGCCTCGTAGCGTCACGAAGGTAAACAATGTTTTGGAATGCTCGTAAATAATGAGTTTAATTCAGGCTTTTACAATATTCATTGCACACACACACACACACACACACACACACACACACACACACAGTGTAGAGTAGTGTAGTGTAGTGTAGTGGTTTGTACCTAGACTCACAAGTTGGAGTGCTGGGAGAGGCGAGGCAGTCATGAGACGGGTGGAGCGGTGGTTCTCAACCTTGTTTGTCCCATGTATCCCTTTCACCATAAGTCAGAATATCATTCCCTCCTCCTTTCCAAGATTGTCTGCCTCAGAAAGTGCATTCCAAATAATATGCATATAATACTGAAAATCCTTGTGGTGAACAGTCTGATAGGCTGCTTGCAGCAGGTAACCGATACATAATGAATTTTGTGCCGCCTTGGGGGGCTCACAATAAAAAGATCAACTTTCTAACAATTTGAGTTTGGCAATCTGTGGTCTCATTTACCCTCTTGAAAACCTGAAATTCCCCCCAAGGGAAATTCTCCCCTGGTTGAGAACCCTTAGGGTAGAGTGTAGTACAGGATGTACTCATATAGGGCGAGATGACTTCGCTGTCTCAGTATATGAGTGGTCTCGTTCCTACCCAAACATCGGTCGATACGAACTCAAAGCTCTATCCTTAATTAAGGCATCTGCTGGCGGTGTCACAAAACCAGCAGATGACAGTAGATGAGTAACTTCAGCACCGCCTTCGCTCCTTGCTCGGTTAGTACCTCGGTGCTGGCAGACATTGTGCTATGTTGTACTATACAGAGGTGTAGCGGCTTCGAATTTGTTTTCACCTGAACAGCAACAGTCACCAGCCTTTCTGCATAAGTGGACGACACGACGCATTTCATACAAGTAAGTGTTTTAATGCAAGAAGAGCGCCTCAACTTGTGTAGGTACTATACATAAAAGACATATAGTACAAATAAAAAAAAAAAAAAAAAAAAAAAAAAAAAAAAAATATATATATATATATATATATATATATATATATATATATATATATATATATATATATATATATATATATATATATATATATATATATATATATATATATATATATATATATATACTCGTGTATAAGTAAGGAGAGTAATAGCCAGTCACAACACTAACAAGTAGAAGAAGAAGAAGAAGAATGATAATAATATATAGTTTATCTAAATAACAGTAGAAACTGAAAACAGACCAAAACGGGAATCTAAGGACTGATTACATAAGTAATATGAAATCTAAGGAATGAAGATCAAATAATGATCCGACTCTTTAACACCGCAATAACTCGCACAATGGCTGGAATGACGCACCGCTGATACCAGTCGCACCTATCTAGCATCAGCTCGTATTGAGGTGTCGCGTGGCGTGGACCAGCACAGTCCCGCTGGCTAACACACCAGAAGCAGGAGAGGCTACCGACATAATCATGATCTTCATTGGGCGGATGAACACAAGTATCTGAGGTGATTCAGGATCAGGTAACACTTTCATTCTTGACTGGTGATAATGCAGCAACACTGGTAGCGTGTATGAAAAAGATAAAAATAAATAAACACGATTATCAAGAAAAATAGTCTCCAGGAAATTAAAAGCAATAAAAACTCAAAGGAATAAAAAATATCAATTTTTTTTAACTATATGGTTTACATTATATTTTAGGTCTTTAGACACATAATTAAATAGTCGTGGGATATGAATTATAAAACATTTCTCCCTCAAGGTCTGCCCCCTTAAAGGTCATTCCATCTTTTATGGATGAAATCCATCACTCTTCTGCTTCCGTCACTATTTTCAATGGAATGTAGCTGAATACATTATGAAAAACCAACCCAATCACAACATTCCTTAGCATGTGAATATTACCTGATCTATCTAGTACTACTCAAAGCTGTTAAATAATATTTGCCGCATTAAACTCTCCTCCATTTATTAGTTATTTCCTTCATAATCATTATATAGAAAAGTTTTCTTAAGTTACTTTTGTACAATCACACCAGCAGGAACACCAGCAGCAAAAACAACAACAACAACAACAACAACAACAACAATAAAAAAGGGATATTTTATCAGAACTCTCCGCCACACCAAAGACCAGCGTGCCAAAAGATTAGTAATACTACTTGGGTTAATCATACATAACATCAGCAATCCCATAGAGAGCCAACAAAAGGGCTCCCATCCTTCTTTCGTGAAATATCCTCAAGTAACAGATCACTAAATCAAGTCTCATGGGCTCGCACAGTTTCCCACACACGCTCAGCCTTTCCATCCATTCACCATCCACATCTAAGTATATAAAGATTTACATTCGCTGAAATAACATTACAAACCAGTGTAGATAAAAATATGTAAAACCTATTACAAATGCGCATATATCGAAGCACACACACACACACACACACACACACACACACACACACACACACACACACACACACACACACACACACACACACACACACACACACACACACCATTAAATGAACAAAGTAAATAAACAAACGGACCATCACGCATGTACACTAGTTCATAAACAAAGGACAAACGAACAGACTGATACACACACACACACCCACCCCACACACACACACACACACACACACACACACACACACACACACACACACAAATCAACTAACAAACTAACTGACTGACTAATAAACTCCGAATACATATAAAACGAAATACCCACTTAAATCAAACTAAGATATTCCTGCAGAAGATAGAGCCCCGGCTAACCAGTATCTCTCTCCAAGGTAAGACTAACAATATCCTCTCACAAAGCCTCGTGCAAAAGCGTTTGGCTGGCGTGTGCAGTGACCCAACACCACTGCTGGAGCGGGAGGAGAACAAAGGTCTTCCTGGCGGGACGCGAGGAGGGAGAGAGGGAGCAGGAGGGCGGACAGCTCCACTTCTCTGCCAGAGCTCATACATTAATCACAGTGGACTAGGGATCCGTCTCCGCCCACACTACCTCCACTAACCTGATCCTGCCACCTGTACATAAGCCCAGGAAAGCCTCTGTAAACCCCACCGGACAGAACCAGAATCGGCCTTCATCTGCCAGCGGCGGCATGTGGTACTCGGCTCCACTGCAGACAGCACAGGAAGCCATAGGAATCCAACACAATCAGGGAAATAGTTGAGAAATCACAGGCCATGTTTATTTGGTCTAAGAGATCAGTTTTCATCCAGGTTTTGGTCTCCATTAGCGCCATGTTTTATCTTCCTTACAGTGATGTGCTTTGTCTTCCTCAGTGGGACCCCTCTCGCTCAGCACCACCGCGTGTGTTGACTACCACTGTTTGGTTTCCGGGTTTCGTGGTATTTTCTCGATAATCGCCAAACAACGCGTGGGGACCGTTGTGTTCAGATCTGGGATGTCGAGGACCCATGCACTGAAAGATAATCAGGTTCGACCTTCACTATGGTTGTATTGTTTCATATGTATGTTATCCTTTCAGTTTTTCTTTAAATACGCAATATTCGTTCTGTCTGCTTTATATTAATCTCTTATGTTATATACTAATAGTCTTTTGTTCCAAGACGACCCTTTCCTCACTTTCCCAATGAATGTAAGTCCTCTATAGTATTTTCGACTCCTGCTTATAAGATAAATGTACGTGGATGTGCCACAGAATGCCCAACTTCTGATCTTTCTATAATTTCAAAATGAGGCAAGACAAACCATTTGTTGTTAAATGTCTCAAAAACTCAATTCCTTCATTTATCCACTCGCCACAACTTTCCAGACAACTTTCCTCGCTCTTCAACGCCATTCAACTTTCCCATTCCTCTACACTGAACATACTTGGATCGTCCTTCATTAAAAATTTCAACTGGAAATTTCATATATCTTCTCTTTCTGAACAACTTGTATGAAGCTTAGTGTTCCTTCTGCCAATAGTTTTTTCTTCTCCCAGTTGCCTACTCTACACAGAAGCCTTTTCCATCCATATATGGAGTACTGCTCCCTTATAATTCACACGGCGCTCCTTAATCAACAGTCGAGTGGAGTCGAAAGCTTTACGTCTCATCGATTCATCTTTTGCAAACGGTCTTGATTCTCTCACTTACCGTTGTAATGTTGCTTCTCTTATTATCATTTACCGTTATTTCCATAGTGCTAGCTGCATGCCTTTGCCTCTTCCATTGCTATGTAAGATTTTTCTACTTATTTTCATCCTTGTTCTGTCCAATTTTCTAATGCAAAAGCTAACTAGTATCTTTACTCTTTCATTCCTTTAGCTGATAAACTCTCCCCGTTCCTGTATTTCTTCCTGCCTACGTACGACTCGAATTGTTTCAAAGACACGCTTCGGAAACCAAATTGGCTTCTCTTTCGGTTCTCCTGCGACTATTTATTTCTTGGGAACGGTATTTGATTTTTTTTTTTTACTTTTCTTTATTTTGCCTTTAGCCGGTTTCCCTGATACATAAAAAAAAAAAAAAAAATACTGTGAGGGACGCTCTGATACTGCGAGGTACTGGTATAGCACTACGGGAAGGTTACAAATTCCACGACAGCACTGATGGGCTTTATAAAACATAATTTAGACTTCAACTTCATAACTTGATGTTGCTTGAATATCACCAGACTCACCATAACAAACAAACCTTTTCTTTTTATTATCAACATGAAGGCATAAGGGTGTTGCATTATTATTTGATTATGTGACTGGGTAGCTTGCTTCTTGTTCTGATGATATGCCTACGATATTAGATTATGAGTTCAATATTTTTAAACATATGTAAAATAAAAAAAAAAAAAAAGGCACAGAAAAGATGTTCTTCAGAGTAAGAAAAGTGGAATATATTAGAAATATTTAAATACTTAGAAACTCTATATTATAAAATTTTAGCCGGATAACACAACACAATGCGGTATCATACATTTAAATACTATTATTATCAAGAAGCCATGTCTTTATCCCTGTGTAAAGTTTGACTTTTCTTTCGATGACATTTTCCTGTAACGTTTGTTTCTGTGAGTCTTTCTGGTGCCGTTTTTTTTTTTATTATTACTGAATGATGCTAACATGATAGCCGCTGGCTGCTATAACAATACTCGTATTTATCTTCTGATTTCATTTTGCATATCTTGTTCCTACAACCAATTGCTGAGTCAGTAAACTCTTGGGAGGTATTCCACCAACTGGCCAGCAACCCTCATATTCCCCACAAAGAAGCCTGGGTGCTATCAAGTAAATAAAGTGGTCAGGCTCAGGGTTATCTCCTTCTCATTCCCTTGGGACCCGCCAGGAGCCTTTCGTAATAGGTGGGGCGGGACGTGTACACCCCGCCACAAAACACGAGATCACCACGGATAATCTCCCGGGGCTGATAACAAGCAAAATGAGAGGGGAAGAATGAACAGAGAGAGAGAGAGAGAGAGAGAGAGAGAGAGAGAGAGAGAGAGAGAGAGAGAGAGAGAGAGAGAGAGAGAGAG
>NC_087154.1:24679526-24694526 GCF_035594125.1 Scylla paramamosain
TCTCTCTCTCTCTCTCTCTCAAGCTGAGGCGATATTGGAGAGGTTAAATAAGGTTTCCACTGGGTAATGTGGGGGGAGCAAGCACCTTTCCTAGGCTCACTAGATTTACGCATATGGTTTTCACATACCGCCTCAGACCAATAACTCCCGTGTCCTCCACCTTGCTCTCCCTCCCCCGCCTGCCATGGCCCCGCTGCGCTGAACGGAGCAGGTATCACAACAAAAATAAAAGGGATACATCTGAAAGAATCCTCCCCATCTACATTGCGTCCGTGGGAGTTAGAAGAACTGTGTGCTATTTTACATTGTCAATTCCAGGAGAGAGATAGAGAGAGAGAGAGAGAGAGAGAGAGAGAGAGAGAGAGAGAGAGAGAGAGAGAGAGAGAGAGAGAGAGAGAGAGACGGTGGAATATGTTGTACTGCGTAGGATCGGCTTCATATTTTAATTGCCTACTACTGTAATCTACATCGTGAGACTAAACTTAGCCCGTGTATTAGGAAGGCTCAGGAAAGGCTCAGCGGTGATGTGTGAGCCGAGGAGCTGAGGGCGGAAGAAGGATCAAGCGAAGGAGAAAAGTAGTGGAAAAATGCAATAAAAAATAACGGTAAACAGAGTAAAGAAAAAAAATAGTGATAATAAAGACGAAGACAAAACGTGGATACGAAATAAATAAAGATAAACAATTAAAACAAATGTTAAAAAGTGATAGAGAAAAGTAGTAAAACAAAAATAAAAAAGTTATGAAAAGTAAAGGAAAAGCAAAGATAAAAAAAAAAAAAAGAAATAGAGTAAGGGAAAAAAAAACGCGGAAAGAGAATAAAGAATGATAAAGAGTTACAGAAAAAAAAAATGCTGCTACTGATACCTTGCAAAATAACGACAGGAACACTTACACAGGAAAAGAAAACAGACACAAACAGACGAGTGAAGAAGCAGTCATAATACACATCCTACATACAGACGGGCAATCTACAAACAAATAGATTTATAGACAGAAAACGGAGAGGAAGACAGGCTTACAAGCAGACAGACAGATAAACAGATAGCAACACAGACCCCACACGCCCACACACATCTACGTATACCTCCTCCCCTCAATGGTACACGAGGAAACAATAATCGTACAGTGACGGGCAATAACAGTAACAACCTCAGGGGCAGACAGGTAAAGCAGCGTTCCAGCCCACGCAAAATCAACATGCCTCGCGGTACAAGGAATGGATATCACGAATCCCACAAATCTGAGGACGGAGCCAACAAGTCGCTTATCGTGGGGCTGACCGTCCCGCCTCGCCCATGAATACTAAGCGTATCGTAGATTTTTCTAACGTGGCTCTCTTTATTCCTGAAAGTGCTCCTTCTTTTTGATCCCACACACGTTTCTTCAATCCTGACAACGTGCAGCCAACACACATCCATGGCTTCTCGATAACTTTCCATTCTTGTCCCGTCCGTGCTTACCTCCCTGCCTCGGACTTCATCACTGTTCTTGTTTCTCGGTCACGTTTCTGCTTCAGAAAATTTCGGTGACTCCTCTTTTCCCTATTGCACATATTCCTATATCTCTAACGTAATATCACTTAGTACTCTCCTACTTTCATGATTTTTTAATTCCCTTAGCCAAGGGGAGCATGTTCTTTTCTTTACTTTATAATCGAATAACTCCCCAACACCCACATTGCAATTAGAAATATTTTGATCACTTTCTACATTTGCACACGGCCACCTTGCTTCCCTCTCGCGACACCCTAACTGCCTTGATGCTCCCCGGCTGCCCACACAATGATGACTCACGACGGGGGAGGGAGGCGCACTCTGTCTGGGTCTTCGGGTCGATTCTCTGCTCCCAATGACACCCCTCGTCCCCGTGCGCTACATATCACCATCAAGGGCACGGCGCGACTCTCTGCCCTCCACACCCTAAACTCCCACCAGCAGGACTCCACGCAGCTCCCCTGCTCTTTCCTCGGTCGGCAAACTCGTACATCAGAATACAATATAAAAGTGACGAATGCGTTGTAGTTTATGTTATTGGAATTAACCTCTCCACACGGGGTTTTTGGGGACTCAGGAGGCGTGGCTGGCCTGAGGAGAGGGCCAGGAGTGTTGAGTGTTGAAACCAGAGATCCGTCACTTTCCAGAATTTATGGTCGGGACGCTGGGGACACTCAGACTAGATCAAGATGGCGGAAAATTGTTAGTTTCAGTGCGTCAAAATGACGCAAACAGGAAGACCTAAGTCTGACGTCACGTTCTTGAAACTCTCACAAAAGTTTTTATTGTTAACATTTTCCCGCCACTTTCCTCACTACTTATCTTCTTGTCTGATTATGTCATCCAAAAAGTAGACAAGCTGATTCTAGCGCAGAGAGGATTCTGTCCTTTATGTTCCAGCACTCGCTTCTTTATAATTATGAAACTACATATTTATGTTCGACAAAATAAAACAATTATGAATAGAGAGTTTGAGAGAAAATTTAACGTTATTTCGCAGCAAAAATTTCAAACAAGGCAGTACTTGCTTATTCACTATCCCAGCCATTGTAACAAGGCAGTACTTGCTTATTCACTATCCCAGCCATTGTATGATTTGCTGTAAAATCAATTAACTGAACATTTTCTGAACCAGATATCGTATTAGGAAAATTTAATTTCCATTCACAAAATACACACTCCTGCTGTATCTACGTGACTTGCACCACTTGGGAATAAGAATAGACAAGAAATAGACAAACCAGGACTAATATTGGCTACATTGTAAAAATTATTGGCATTTTTTTTTGGAAGGGAGTGAAGTGGAAAATAGAAATATGAAATAGAAATTGGTGAAAAAGAATAAAATAGAACTCCATCACTCTTGTTTTTCCCGTGTATCTATCATCCTTCACGGGCTGCTGCACCGGCCGATCCCGTGCGACACCAGCGTGGAAAACTCCATCCATGTTTGTCTTCATCCGATTTTTACGTCAGCAGGAACCAATTTGGTATTCTTTATTTTTGACGGAAGTGTCAAGTGAAGCTGGTACAGGACAGGTAATTAAATTAGGAAAGAAACTACATCGACGTGAAATATCTTCCCCCGCGGGAAATTCCATCCGGTGCCGCCCTTTTGAGTCGCACGTGCGATGACATTCAGGGCCAATGAATAATATTATACTAAGATAAAATTTACAACAAAACACTTTTCCCAGTTTTAACTACCTGACTGCTTGTGTAAAGGTAACATCATAATTTTATCAGTTTTGACGAAAAATAACTCTTTAAATCTCAGAAAAATAACATGTTTTTGTGAGATATTTAAAGAAAAGTTTAACTTCATAGTTTCTAGAATTTTTACAGTTAATATATTGGAAATGAAGAAAATGCTTCATCCCTCAATCCTCGAAGTGTGCGCTTGTAGCTTTCGTATGTGTGTGTGTGTGTGTGTGTGTGTGTGTGTGTGTGTGTGTTCTTGCTTGCGTGTACGCGTCTCGTCACAGACTGATCGCGCCGTGTACGGCTTCAGGTACCGCGTGGTGGCGGAGGTTAAGGCGCCCCTCAAGAGCGTGGTGCTGGAGAGGTTGCTGCCCCTCACACAATACCAAGTGTTCGTCACCACCGTCATCAACAACACTGCTGTCTGGACGTCGCCCGTCGTCACCTTCCACACCTCCATTGAAGACATCAACGCACCTGGTACGATCTCTTGCTGTCACGTAGTTTGTTGGTCCATGAACAGCCTTAGAGTTAGAATACAAAGGAGTGCCACTTATTCAGAACAAATATAGGCTACTAAATAGAAATGACATTGCAATGCAAAGAATGAAAGGTTGCCCATTACTTATGTAGTGCAGCAGAACGTTTCACACATACCCATAACCTGTTTTGTGCACTTATTAATTTTTACATGGAGAAAAAAAGGGTTCATTTGTTAAAATCCTCATTCAAATTTTTGTTTAAAATCCTCATTCAAATGTTTTATTTTATTTTTTTGCAATTTTAACAAATAAACTTGTGTATTATTTTATACTGGTTTGAGTTAGAAAACGTTAAGACAGCAAATAATCACAGAACACAACTTTCTCTTTGGTGCTTCTATGTTCTGAACAAAAGAGATACGCGCATATGACTGACTCGTTTTGGGTTTTCTGATTATTCAAATATCCACGCATGTCTTGCATCTCTACAGTTAACGGGACGGTAAGAATATTCAGCACTCCAACTATTCTGGAGGGTGTGGACGTGGACCTGGACGATGTGGGGTCCACCGTGACTGCCGACAGGAAGATGGGACACGTGAGGGTTCGAGCCGAGGAGGTGGGCATCGTGCTGCTGGTGCTGGCAGTGTGGATGTTTGCTATCGCCCTCTTCTTCAACAGGTGGGAGGCCAATACACCTTGTCACCAAACAGATACAAAGCTAATAATGTTGTTCCTTAACAGCAAAAGGGCATACAAAAACACGCACACAAACACACAAACAAAACTAATGGTGAAATAACGAGGATGGCGAGGAGAAGCGTTGCACGTCCACATTTCTTGGGATGGAGTTATTGTTTTCATTTATACATCTGTGAGTGGGATACAGGCGACGCAAGGAAAAAGAAAGAACAAAAGAAACAAGTAAGAGTTAGTCATGGATCAATACGAAGGCATACACAAGTTTTTCTCCTAAAAATATTATGATTGCAGTGCGTGTGTGTGTGTGTGTGTGTGTGTATGTGTGATTCACCTACGGTCGTCTGCTGGTCACCCAACCACCCGTTCCCCTACGGAAAGAGCTCAGAGCTCATAGTGACCGATCTTTGGGTAGGACTGAGACCACTGACACCACACACCGGGACAGTGAGGTCACAACTCCTCGGGTTACATCCCGTACCTACTTGGTACTAGGTGAACAAGGGCTACACATTAAGAAGCTCGCCCATTTGTTTCGCTGCGCCCGGGATTCGAACCCGGGGCTTTTGGTTGTGAACCGAGCGTGCTAACCACTCTCTCTCTCTCTCTCTCTCTCTCTCTCTCTCTCTCTATATATATATATATATATACTCGTATATATATATATAATTCTCTCTCTCTCTCTCTCTCTCTCTCTCTCTCTCTCTCTCTCTCTCTCTCTCTCTCTCCCATTCTTTATAATTTTCTCTAATTCTCTCTAATTCTCTCTCTTTTTGATCTGTGTGTGTGTGTGTGTGTGTGTGTGTTCCTTTACATACATATCAGTGGTCACGATGTTATGGAACTTGTAGAAAATGTTTTGTTTTCCTTGTTTTACTTAATGAGTGATTGTTCACACGCATCTGAGAGTTTTGTTCGTTTGTGTGATTTATGGAAGTGGTCCCGTCTCCACCAAGGTAATCATGGCCAAAAGTGCTGTGGTATATATATATATATATATATATATATATATATATATATATATATATATATATATATATATATATATATATATATATATATAGATAGATAGATAGATAGATAGATAGATAGATAGATAGATAGATAGATAGATAGATAGACAGATAGATAGATAAATAGATATAGATATAGATAGATAGATAGATAGATAGATAGATACAGATATAGAGTTACATAGAAACACAGGCCACAACAGACATTGCGGTCCTCACTACTCGACCTGATGTAGACTACTAAGGTGATAGAAGGAAAGGACAGCAAAGCAGAAGCCTTTCTCCCCCATTTTTTCACTTCCTCCAGTATAAGCTGTACAAGAAACAGGTCGGAAATGAATACCTTACGGCGTTAGAGAAGGAAAACTCGAAGGAAATCTTATAGGAAAGAATGGAAATAGATGAAATGAGGTGTCCCCATTTCCTGGAGGCAAGGAAGTTAATCTCTAACAAACAAATGCTGTTAGCCACGGATTGGAGGCAAAATATTTGCTAAGACAGGGTTTAAAAGTCTCTATGGTGTTGTATGCTATCACGTCTGGAGGAAGCCCATTACATAAATGAACTACACTACAAGGTGGGATTTAAAATTTTTTTTTTTTTTATTGATGAGTGTTGAAGGATTTCCTAACAACTTTGCGATCGTTTCCTTTCGTGTAATTTGAAAGATCTACCATGAAATATTTACTGCAGTTCATGTAATCAATGCCTTTGATGATTTTAAACACCTGTATTAAGTCGCCTCTTCTTTGTGTTAATGGGAATAGTTTTAATGCTTTAAGACGCTCGTCGTATGATTTGTTTCTTAAGCTTGGTATAATTTTTGTTACTCTACGCTGAACTCTCTAATTTACCAATGTCTTTCTGGTAATAGGGGCATCATGCTTGAACGCAATATTCCAAAAGGGGACGGACTTAGGAGTTATACAAAGTGAGGATTGTATCAGATTTATATTCAAAAGATCTGCCGATTAAGCCAATTATTTTGTTTGCCTTCTTTACGACTCCTGAACATTGTTGGCTAGGTTTTAGGCTACTCGATATTGTTACTCCTAATTCAGTTTTGCTGTCTACACTTCTAAGTTGGGTATCATTCAAAATGTACTTTGCTTTCTCGTTTCGATACCCTATGTGAAGCATTTTACACTTATCTGCATTAAAAACTCATTTGCCGGGTTTGCCCCCACTCTGACAATTTATCTAGATTATTCTGCATTTCTATTACTTGTTCATTAGAGACTACGGAATTCGCTATTCGCAAACTTCGATATTATACTAGTAATTCCCATTTATGTCGTTTATATAAACAAGGTAGAGAACAGGTCCTAAGACTGATAGCTGTGGCACCCCACTGGTTAACATTAATCCACCTGGATGCTTTTTAATTTATTACTACTCTTTGTTTACGGTTGTTTAGCTAGTTTTCTACCTATCTCAACACGTCGGCTTGAATACCATGTGATTTTAGTTTAGTCAGTAAACGTTTGTAGGGGACTTTGTCGAAGGCCCTCTGAAAATCAAGATATATTATATATACCGCTTTACTTTCGTCATACTGGTTCATAATATCGTAGAAGTTTAAGAGGTTCGTGAAACAAGAGCATTTGTTTCGGAAGCCGTGGTGAGTATTTTTAAATACAGTAGTTTGTTTTCCTCTAAGTGAGTAACAAGTTTGTTTCTTATGTGTTTCTAGCATTTTGCATACGACTGAGGTTAAGCCAATTGGCCGGTAATTGCATGGTAAAGATTTACTGCCTTTTTTAAAAAATCGGAGTTACGTTAGCGCGCTTCCACTCATTAGGCATTGTACCGGACTGCAGAGATTTATTGTACAGTAAAGTCCGAGGTCTAACTAATTCGGATTTCGCTTCTTTTAAGATGCGGGGTGAGATTGTGTCAGGCCAGGGTGACTTGCTTACTTTAAGTTTATCGATACATTTTGACACGTCTCTTTCTGTTATTAAGATACTACTGAGGGCATTACTGTTATTTAATTGGATTGCTGGCACCATAGGGATGTCGTTACTGTAAAAACGTATGCAAAGAAAGTGTTTAGAATGCAATTAATTTCCTCCTGATCGTTGATGAAATCTCCATTTTCGTCGATAATCTAGAGTTGAGGTAATCACTCTCTTTTGCCTGATAAGGCTATAAAATTTCTTTGGGTTTGTCTTACTTTGGCTTGCAACGTGTAATTCGGTGGACCTTATGCTGTGTTTGCTTTACGCCTTAACTCGTTCACATAAAAAAAAAAAAAAATTAATTAATAAAAAATAAATAAATAAGATGGGGCGGAGTCTTCTAAGTGGATAAGACTGCTCGATCCTGCTGGGGGTTTTTTAATCTGAAACTAGAGACTTTGTTACTTAGCAGCCTCCCGAGCCGTGCTGCTCCCACCTCGTTGAGGTGAAAACCATCCTCCTGGAATAGGAATGGTTTATTATAGGAGTCGTCCCAGAAGTTCACGAAATCAACACCTTCATCAGAACAAAGAGATCTGAGCCGGCTGTTAGTGCTAAAAGCTCTATCATAGAAAATGGCCGGTGCTCTGGTCTGGGGGAGGATGCCTGAAACAATAATATTATGAGATTTAGTATTATACCGCTGAATCATTCTCTTGTACTTCTCCATCAGCTCAGATCTGGTGTTCTCAACGTCATTTGTACCTGCGTGGATGACAAAAAAGCCATTATTATCAAATCCATTGGCTGCCTCGTCGCATGCTGCCATGATGTCATCTAAGCGTCCACCAGGCGCGCAAAGACGCTTACGCGACTTACGAGCCCTGCCACAGAGCTCAGATAGCTGGCCTCTCACTATAGAGTCACCATACACACATTATCGCTGCATGCCGTGGGGAAACAACACTTGTAAGCCAGGCATGATTTCCTCACACCTTGTCTTTGTCTCTTTATACGTGCCGACACAAGCAATATAAGTATTCCTTTCCTCTCACACAAGTGATACGTGTGGAAATTTGTTTTCTGTTATATAAACATCTACTATATCCGTGGTATATTTTACTTCATGCTTTCAGGATGATTATTCCTTTGAATTCACAAAACGACTGCGGGTATTTCAAACTATACAGATGAATATATATGAAGGAACTGAAAATTAAAATACACTGAGTCTGAACTCCTAAAAGAAAGAGTACTAAATAGTACGAGGACATCGGAACGAATGAAATTTTTGTGTACATACCTTGAATAAAAAAAGGAATTCCTGCCTAATTCTGCGTGACGGCATCCCCCTCCTTCGTCATATTAAATATTTCCTGGTATGTGTATGTCCTTTGCTGCTTCCTCTCACGGCCCCTGAGTCTTTGGTGGGCCGCGCTGCCAGGCTGTCGGTCTCCAGGTAGTGTCCTGTTCAGGAAAAAAGCGCAGTTACGTAAAGAATCTCACATTTGTTCTTGTAAGACAGATTCAAGAATACGTTTAGAGTTAAGGAGGAAGGAATGCTAGATAACACATGAGTGAGAAAAAAAAACACGAATGACTTATACAATATTTTGTTTAACCTTCAATTAACAGTTCCTGCAAGGCAGCTTCAAGACGGGAACAATAACTATTTCACTTTCCGTGACCCTCAATTTGACGTGTGCCGAAATGGTGGTTCATTCATCTATTTCCTTCTTGTCGTTGCTAAAGGAAAATTCAATTGCTAAATAGCATGAATTCAGTTATTTTCAGAACATTCTTGCAGACTAAAATTAGGCCTGCATTACCTACCGATTTGCTTTCGTTGACTGCTTATAATTTAAAAACTTTTCTCCAGTGTGAAACAACGCAGAGCGTCCCAGGGAAATTGTTTTCTGTTTGCATTTCTTACTATTTCTTTCAGTATATCTGCAAATGTTTCCTAAAATGAATAATATAGTTTCTTAGGAATTTACGTCTAACTTTGATCTGAATTTTTAGGAGCTTTTATTCTTCTTTAAATACATTTATATCACATTTTTGTTGTGAAACTAGGACTTCACTACATCTCTATATAGCTCACTTTACACGATACCAATATCCGTATAATATTAGGCACGTGCAGTACAATGAAAACTGTAACCACATCTTCAAGTACCTTCTAATTCCAGAAGCCAAATATTCTGATCTGTATGTTTTATTAATGAACGAGTGTCATTCCTTTTCAGCAACAGTTTGATGAGAGGTCGATGGCACCTCCTCGTCATGTTGGCTGCTCGCCTTAGGGTCACTATGCTGTTGTGGGGAGCTGGACCATCCAGGATAAAGGAAATGAGCACAACATTCATACTACATGATGAAAATAATATGGCCTATAAGCACGCGCTGTGTGTGTATGTGTGTGTGTATGTGTGTGTGTGTGTGTGTGTGTGTGTGTGTCCAGCCATCAGCAATATGCCAGCCTGTCGGCCCATCAGCTCGCACCACCAAGGAGACTCAGCATCCAGATGCTCTTGGCTCTCCGCCCTGCTTAGCAAACAGCACAACACTCGCCGCACCATTAAGTCATGTGCTTGGGAATGTAAGTGTTCCTCTATTCTGAACTGTTCAGGAACCGCAGAAGTAAAAATATTCCTCATTGTAATTGTCTCGTTAAGAAACTTCAGCAGCAAGTCAGTGAAGCCATGTAACAACATCGCTCGCTTCCTGAACGGAACTCTTCGAAGCGAAGGTTGTAGCAATATAAAGAGCACCATCCATCGACCTGCCTTTTTTTATTTATTTTATTTATTTTTTTATATAATCTGTCTTCCTGCCAACGATGTTCAGAAAACTGTCTCTCCTCACTATCTATAATTAGAGGTGCCGCTCCAAGCAATCCTTGCGATTACATTTGGTGACCTGAGCAATGGGAAGGCGGGGGCGGTCTTGTCAAGGGGCTTACTCATCAGCGTGAGGCGGCCGACTACGTGCATGGTTCTAAGAACATGAAAAGGGAACCCATAAAATGCGCAGGGCATTTCCGCTTAGTGACGTGTGCAGAATCGATGAGAAAGGGAAGCGCACGCAAAAATAAAACACAGGAGGGAACTGCAGGTAAATGTAAAAGATGAACGGAAAATACTTCAGAGGAATCTTTTATGGTAAAACCTGATGGAAATGTTTGGTCGTAATATGTGTGTACGCGTCACGTTCGAAAGAATTGAGCTGTAGTGAATGTGCTCAGGACTTCCGTGGTCGCCAGGAGCTGAAATTTTCCTTCTCCAAGCCCGCACCGATAATCCTGAATTATTACCTGAAAACACATAAGTGAAAGCAGCATCTAGCTTTCCTGGATTCTAGACATGCTTAACATAATTTTAGCAATATGGTGGACGAAACAGTGTTGTTTTATATGATGTGAAGCACATTATCCTACATACAGTTAAAAGAAATAAGTTAATCCGACAACATAATAGATACGTGTGGTGCAGAGTGAACTACTGGAGAGGAGGAATGCAGTACCTGATGAACCGTTTTCCGTGTTTGATGAAACAAGACCATTAGAAAGATAATATATTATGATAACTTCGTGCATCTGCGTGAGAGAGAGAGAGAGAGAGAGAGAGAGAGAGAGAGAGAGAGAGAGAGAGAGAGAGAGAGAGAGAGAGAGAGAGAGAGAGAGAGAGAGAGAGAGAGAGAGATGTTTTATCTGTTTCAAAGAGCAGGGAGCAGCAAAACATTACCACAAATCACCGTGAGGGATCGTAAACAAGGGAAAGGCGCGAGGGCGAACCAGATAGGTTTTAGCTTTAATAAAAGACGAAAAACAGATCGTTCTTCAGGTAACCCCATTCCTCGCATTCAAGGTTCTCCTTCCACCTCACGCTTCCCCTCATTTTCCACCCTCCCTCCCGTGCCTCCCTGGTGCTCATCCTCCGTGTGGCCATCCAGACACGTCAACACTCCTGCGAATATCCCTGTTTGCCTGCCCGCCCCCGTGTTGGTCCATCCGTGTTATGGATGGCCGAACACTGTTGGCCTGGGAAACGTAAATTGAGCTCGACGTTAACAGCTCCACGCTTAAAGTGACGAACGCAGGGCGTGAAGACCCACCACTTGGGTTATTATTCAGGAAATTAATATCCAAGATTGTAATTCTGAGATTAAAAAGTACTGTTTACATTCTATAGAAGCAGCAAAAAAGTAAAAACCAAATCACATAGGAAATTCCTAGTGGATACTTGCACACCACAATACAATAACAATTATATTATCACGAAATGTAGTAATCAACTGCACTGATTTGAAGACTAATTTTTCCTAATAAGCCCAGATCCTATTTTCACTCCCTTAACCTTAGGCATTCTGGGAGAGAGAGAGAGAGAGAGAGAGAGAGAGAGAGAGAGAGAGAGAGAGAGAGAGAGAGAGAGAGGAGGCGAAGGAACAGAGAGCAGAAGGCGCGGGCTTCCCTGGTCTGATCTGTTCGTGAGCGAATGTTCGAAGACCCTACCATTTTAATCTAGGATGTAATTAATTTCGTCTCACAACGAACCCATTCACAGTGGTATATATATATATATATATATATATATATATATATATATATATATATATATATATATATATATATATATATATATATATATATATATATATATATATATATATATATATATATATTGATTGATTAATTGATTGAGTGGGGATACATTTTTACTAAATGACTATAGAAGAGGAGGAGGAGGAGGAGGAGGAGGAGGAGGAGGAGGAGGAGGAGAAAGAAGAAGAAGAAGAAGAAGAAATGGTGAAAGTCGTGGGAATATAGGATAAGGGAAAAATAGAAAATTATAAAAGGAAAGAAGAAAAAAGATTAGTAGGAAAGGAGGAAAGGAGACAGAACTATAAAGAAATGTGCAAAATGATGAAGGAGGGGGGAGCGGAAGGGGAAGAGGGAGGGGAGATGTAATTTCCTCTTGTAATTCATGTTCCATCAGTGAGCAGCGCCACGCCTGATCCAAGCCTCTCTTCCGTCTTAGGAGACTGACGGGAGTTATTTATTGTCTTTTCCATTGTGATAATTTTAGAACGATGTTACTTACTCCCACGCAATTTTCTCAGTCTTGGGGTTTCATCATTCGCTGAAATATTTGTTGTGACTTGCACATCACATAACGTTTGAGTTGTTTATTCTCTCATCGAACTCTGCTGCCTAAGTAAAAATATTCTTTCACTTTTACTTCGAAACTTGAACATACCTTGAGCTATTTATGATGGAGTAGAATATCAGTTGGATATTCTAATGTTCAATCTAAATTCCAATTAAAATTCAGTTTTACCGAGCAGTTTGATGAAAAACCTTCCACTCATCATGAAGACTCACAACAACTCGTGTGTTTTTACCTGCACAGCGCTCTTTCTGTATCCCTGACGGTCTGATCATCTTGGAGACACTCAGCGTCCTGGGCATTTCTAAATCTTTTAGCTGCTTCCTTTTAACTTTTCTTTCCTTTGCACTCCAACAATCATGAATTGATATATACTGACGCTCCTACGCCGATATTTGGAACCACTCTCGCTGAATTGCTATGATATTTTTTGATGTTCATTATTTTAAATTTTCATGGATAACTTCTATCAGAGACTTTTGTTTATACTCGATGTTAACTGAATATGTTTTCTGTGACATGGAACACAATCCACACGAATTTTTCCTCTGTCCTTAAATTTGACAACTTCGGTTTTGTAGAGCCTGCTCGTCAAAAATCAATCCGGAATGGGTAAACTTTCCTGCCAAAAACTAAAAAAAAAAAACATTAAATGATTACTCTAGGTTTTCTTGACTTCTCACATTTAGCCTTTCCTGCCACCCCCCGCGAAAAATTCTTTACATTTTATTTTGCATAGTTCCATTACCTATGTTCAAGAGGGCAACAATGCTCCTTTTTCAGTCTATAAAGCTGAATAAATAGCGCGCACCTTTCTTGAGAGTTTAAGCTTCCCCTCTCGCCTCCACAACTTGGCTTAATTGCATGTGTTATTCAGATTCTTCTTAATGATGTCCTTCATGTTTTCTGGCCTTGAACCTTGGAGAGGTTAAAGTCCTGAAAAGTTACACGCAGTGTCGCAAAATACTGTGATTGAACACTCACAATCTGTCTGGTTAAATTTTTCAACTTTCTTTATGTTGATATAAATATCTAACTTGTCATAACCTGTCTTAAATGAGGGTGAATTAACGGTCCTTCAAAACATCAACTTATATTATTTACTTCCCACTTCCAAGAATTATACGGTTAATCTATCGCATCTCGTTTCCTGAACTAGTTCGTGACACGCATCACTTCAAGAATTTGCTGTTATTTTGCATTTTACCTGAAACCTTTCCACAGAGGTTGATATTGCTCTTTAGTTTTTTAACAATTTTTTTTCGGGTTTGAGCCTTTCTCTATGTAGTTATTCCGTTGTTTGATAAAAGTTTTTCAAGAAATGTTTAATAATCTTTTTTCGTTTTACTTATTTATTTACTTATTAACTGTATAATGATTCGATTTTTAATTATACAACGTCATATGATGTATTATATTTCTTCACCAGTCAGCAAGAGACAGTCTTCAATACAAATATCCTCTAATGACAGCCCCTTTACACTGAACATTCTCTCGGCGTCCATACTCAGAATCTCAAGAATTTCATATCTCACCTTCTGTTAAATTAGCTGCCATAAAGGTCCGCTGTCATATCATTTGTCACTGCCTTCTCATCTCCCAGATACCAACTATTTTTGAGGACTTCATACGTTACTGGAGTAAAATATCTGTCTCGTGCGGAGGCTCTCTACACACACGGCGATTGCAAACGTGATAAATATTTACCTCGCTAACTTCTTTTGTTACGTAACTGTCTTCAATCCATTATTCCTTGCTATCTTTTATCACTATATCCATGAGAAGTATTGCCAGCTTCCTTACTGTGTCTCCCCCGTGACCACCACTCTGCGTTCTCCCGGCACAGGACCAGCTTAATGTGACTGAACTTGTCAAGTTGAATAAAGCTACACTTCCTAGCATTCTCACATCTGCACTCCTTTCATTACAGGTAGTCTTAAAAAAAGGCCTTATTGTTTTCTTTCCTCTTACTACCACTCTGTTCTTACTTCCACTTGTTTCCAATAAAATACTGCACGATGAGAAGTAAAGGAAAAATACTGTCAAAATACAGTAAAATCCCTCTTATCCGGCATCAACGGGACCGCCGACATGCCGGATACTTGAATATTGCCGATACTTGAATAGAAGTGAAATTATGTCCACAATCACCACCCTACACTCACGCATCTTACCATAACAAAGATCAGCTGATCTTAATCAGCAGCTGATCTGATCAGCTGCTTAAGTGTAAGCACAACACGCTTCCTCTTTTCTACAACTTTAGGCATGATGAAGGTGTCAGGCAATAAACAGTGCACACGCGGGACTGAGTCACTGAGTAAACACAGTGCAGTGGGCTGCGGATGGCGCGAAGCAGTGCGCTCTGGTGGCGAGGGGACAAAGTATGCCTCGCGCGGGAATTTTAATCGATTTTATGAGTACACATTGATTTTTTATTGATTTTAAGGCTCGGGGAAAAATGTGCCGGATACTTGAAGCTGCCGAATACTCGAATGCCGGATAAGAGGGATTTTACTGTAATTATGTTTAACAGTAATA
>NC_087154.1:24697026-24714526 GCF_035594125.1 Scylla paramamosain
ACAGGAGAACGAGAAGGAGAATGGAGAGGAGGCATGAGTAGCCGGGGCCATATCATCATGCTGGCAACACGCCTTCAGGTAACGAGACCGCGACGCCATGGTCCATAATTGGTCCCAAACCAGCCGCTCCAGTCTTGTCCCCTCACAATGGAACACTCCGCCGCTGTCGCCGCCACTTCCTTCCCTTCCTCCTCCTCCTCCTCCTCCTCCTCCTCCTCCTCCTCCTCCTCCTTTACATTACTAAAATTGAATTAAAACAAGATATAGAGATATCTTATACCAAGATAAATTACACGTTTTCTATAATTACAAGACTGATTATGTAAATAACGAACCATTATGTCTGTGCTCGCCGGAGGAAAGCAAAGTTCTCATGAACAAAGGGAGCACCTTTGATGCACCCGAGTAAGGGACAGTATCGCTAATGACATCTTCTCCTTGTCTTTGAAGCTGAGTTACATCTAAATGTTAGCTGGTAAATATTCATATTAATAAGGCGACCAGTATACTCGTTTGTGCCTCTACTTCCTGCAACCATTATTGCTCTCCTTTGGTGGATCCATTCTGAAAAACTATGTCAATCCTTGAGAATCTGTTAAGATTTCTTCACTTCCTAACGTATCATCCTGCACTACGAATCATAATGGTAACGATCATCTCCATCATGGTCGACGTTGTTGAACTTATTGGGTACAAAGCGACAGTCATAGAATATAATGTTATTGTAGTATACTCAGCATGGTTGGTGCCGGGACGGTGAGACATTATTGTGCGGAGGTTTTGAAAAGTGTATGCTTGTAATTTTTTCTTCTTCAAAAGCCTCCTGAGCATCCCAAAGGCCATTTCCAGAAATATTATCTTAATGTGTATTTATTTGATTCCACTGTCGTTGAGCTTGCCGGAAACTGATATTTGGTAGTGCATGTGAAACATCTTTACATTGTTGCCCACAATCCTAATTTTTGGTTGGACTTAATGTAATTATGATTAATCATTCTACTATTTGTTTGTATATTGTTTCTGAATCTGTAAACTGCTGCCAATAGCGTTAGATAATTTCCATCTCCATGTGAGAAACAAACTCAAGACGTCGATGACAAAGGTAAGACAATCACTGGTACATTACTGATATATGTGTAGTACGTGACAGCCAAAGCAGTCTCAGAGATGCAAAAAAGTGACCTGATTTATCAAACATGCTAATTGAGAGGAGTCAGATGAATTATGCACCTTCGGAACATTCACGTTCTAGAAAATCAGGCAGGCCAACAAACTAATTAGCTGCAGTATAGTTGGCGTTGAGAGCATTGCGCGTCACGCTTGGCTTGTCCTTCGTTGCTGTGCTGAGGGAGGCGACCTGCGTCAAGAAGCTTGACGCCAAACAGATCGCAACAAACTTTGTGTTCCCTTGTTTGTCAGTGTTTCTGTTTACAAAACAATTCTAAGGCTGTCTTCATCATTATTATTGTTTTATTTGTTCTATGGTATCTAGTGTATTATGGCGATGATCATCAACTTGCAGCAAGAAATATAATCTGGGTACAATTTTACACACACACACACACACACACACACACACTCTCTCTCTCTCTCTCTCTCTCTCTCTCTCTCTCTCTCTCTCTCTCTCTCTCTCTCTCTCTCTCTCTCTCTCTCTCTCGCTCCATCTATATATCTATCTATCTATCTATCTATCTATCTATCTATCTACCTATCTACATATCTATCTATCTCTCATCCTGTCTCGTCGAACCATTGTCTTTTTTTTTTTTGTGAAAGGGGCCAGTAATGTGCTCGCTTTGGAGTACTGGCTGTGTGGAGGCCCTGCGTGTTTCCACCACCTACACAATGGCTTTCATCTGTCAGTGTTTTCACCACCTACATAGTGGCTTTCATCTATCAGAAATGTATGGCCACTTTGGATCATGCGGCAATATGTATATATTATTTTGTGAAAATAAAACCGAACAAAAAATATGCATACATCCTTAAACATGAGTGGCTTCTTGAGTTTCTTTGTAAATTAATTTGATTACATAATATAATAAAATACAACTCCAAATGGATTAATGGTAGCGGCATGGTACACAACTGAAACATTACGGTATTGCTTCCAAAATGATAAGCACTAATAGTCATAAAGCCAGACAATGCAGCGTGAAACGAACACAAGTGTGTGTCCGTCTTCACTGATCTCTGACGCCTAATAGACGTGCGTGTTCTACTGGTAACTAGTAACTTGGCTTTCGTGAAGTCAAGCGAAAATATTGGGACAGGGAGGTGGACAACTCCGCAGCGTGAAAGGAATAAAGTTGCTCTCGAAAATTATCCGAGTTTCTGTGTCAAAAAAATATGGTCAGGTCATTATTTCTTTTACTGGAGCTCTTTCCTCATTTTCTCGAGCTTATTCTTTCCTTCGCGTCTCTAAGGAGTTCAGTCGTATTCTTCTCTCTATTGCAGATGGGGAAAGATTAGGATGCTGGAGCCATATCAAGAGCCGTACAAGGAGGCGCCCCAGCAGCTCCTGCAGCACCGGCCATCGTGCCCCATGGCAGACCCTTGCGCCCTCCCCATCAACTCCCTGAAGGTAGCCCCCTCGCAGGAATCCTCCCCACAGCACCATCCCCAACCTGACCTCACTTGATCTGTAGAGCTGCTCAGTGACCTCATCTGTGAACCTGCTAACCCCGTCACTCCATAACTGACCCCATTCACAATTCTGCCCCCCCCCCCACCCCGTAACTCTGCTTCAAACCTGTAGCTTCAGCTGTCAGTCTGTGTAGTTAATAGGCAAATGTTAGTTTCCTGCGGTCGTTCCAGAGCCCTCATGTCCGAATGTTATTGTCTCCTTTTCTCTTCTCAGTCCTGCCTGACGCTATAATCCCATTACCCGCCCCGATGTTTATTTAATTTATTTATCTATTTACCTGTCATTGTTATTATTATTATTATTATTATTATTATTATTATTATTATTATTATTATTATTATTATTATTATTATTATTTAATGGTTTATTTGCGTTTTGCTCGAGATGTGTTTGTTGTCTCCTTTCACTTGCCTCGTCAGTAACCTCTGCCACAACCTTCACTGCTTGTTCGGTGTTGCGTAGTTCATCACGAACCCAGACAAGTAGTACTGAAGTGTATCTTTTTAGCGCTAACATGTGTTCTAACTAATGCATCTGAAACTTGTTCCGCATCATGTTACATGTTT
Source organism: Scylla paramamosain (assembly GCF_035594125.1). Lineage (NCBI taxonomy): Eukaryota > Metazoa > Arthropoda > Malacostraca > Decapoda > Portunidae > Scylla > Scylla paramamosain. The sequence goes on from NC_087154.1 coordinate 24,700,240, forward strand.
TGAAATATTCAACAATATCTGTAGATTCTCCTTCAGAGATAACCCACAGCATTCATCAGCTACATTCCAACACAGACTCGAACGATTGCTGCGCCAACAAACACTATAGCAGACATGAGTTAGACATCAACGTGCTATGGCCTTTAATCAACTTTTGAAATATTTCCCCCCCCCTCATTCCCGTGGTCCACTCCTTATCCCCAGCGTCCCTCCCTTACCCATTCCCAGCTGGAGCACCACATGAGTCACCGTCGGCCTCGCCAAAACTCAGTCTTCGTGGGGCGATCGTCTCGGTCACACAGCCTGGAGGTGCATCCGCCACGACGCGTCAAAAGTGCTCTAAACCTGACCACATTGGTGTTGCAGGAGAGCGAAGAGGAGGGCGCTGTAGCCACTACATTCACTTAGTCCTCCAGACATATTTCGCCTTCACCCTTGGAAAGGCCGTTTCTTCGCCAGCAGATTCCACACACTCTCATCAGAGTTCCCTTCGCAATCCTCAGCCGTGAGACTCGGGTGATCCTTTAGGGCTATGGCGAAAGTGACACGGATTACGGCAGACGCTGGAACGGCTTCTGAAAATATCAACTGAAAAAAGACGCATTTATTCCACATTCTGTGCCACCTTCGGCATTTCCCAACCTTCATATCTGTGGAAACCTTTTCATGTCACGATGGTGCCCAGTGAGAACAGACTCTGCAACAATGGACGGGGCAGTGACGTGAGGACCTGTAAAGTGCTGAGTAACGGAATGGAGTAAAGGGCACTGCTGGTTACCTTACCGCCTACGTAGGTAATGACTAATGGACATGTAACTGAAGATTTCATATTCTGTAACACGACAATACTTCGACTCCATTTTCCGCTTTTCCAGAACTCTGCAATGTTACCTAGTTGAAATATAATTAGGAAACAATCTATATATTCCAGATCTAAATATATATATGAGTATGTTCAATATTTATTTGATATTTCTGTGGCTCATCTTGTACATAGTTCTCTTGTTCACTCTCAACAAGTTGTATGAAACAAAATGATTAATTACTCGTATGTGTTCAGTGAATTTGGGCCGACCATCATCAGGCTTCAGTGAACAAGCCTCCGTGCAGTAGTCTTTGGTTCAGGTCCTAACACTGGGCTGTCTTGTGTAAGCACAACTATTCCTTATACAATGTGACAACAAACCTTTGTATAGTTACTTATTACCTCCTGGTATTCGAAAAACAGCGAACACTCTAAAGTGTCATTCTTTATTTCTATTCCAATTTAACCCTTATCATTGCTGACTTTATGTATTTATTGGAATGAACTTGACCGTTTTGACAACCAGTTCCTGTCTTCGATCTCACCATTTTCATCCAATTAATTACGATACAGTTATCCATTCCATAATTGGGTTCCATCAACGCATCCATCTCATCTTTCCTATCGCAAACTACCATCTCTTAAGAACATATCTAGATTTAACTTATGATCATTCCTCTTTTATAACCGAGATATTGATTCCTTGTATAATTTTTAAGACTGGAGCAGTTTTACATGAGAATGTAGAGTAAGTGATGGTCCGAACTCATCATAATCAAGACAGAAGTGAACTGGTTAAATAATAGTTACGTTCTTTCACTTTTTTTTTTTTTTTTTTTGTAATTTTTTACTGTACGTACAAGGATTTATTTCACTCCTCATCCTTACCTCCGTCCCTCCCTCCCTCCCTGCTTCCCACGGGCCTTCCTCCATTAACTGGGACGAAGAGTGCAAGAAACTTCCTTAAGGACTCCAAGAAGGGTATGAGTTTCAAAATAAGGCAAAAGTCATGAGCTTAAGACTGCGAGATGTGCGGCTGGGATAAATCAGATTTAGTGGGAATGCGACAAACTTAGAGTGGATGCTCTCTCTCTCTCTCTCTCTCTCTCTCTCTCTCTCTCTCTCTCTCTCTCTCTCTCTCTCTCTCTCTCGTGTGAGTGTTTGAGAGTTTAATTTTCTACTCTTGCTCACTGTTTCGCGCTTCTCTCTCCGCGTCCCTTCACCCGTGTCTGTCTGTCTGTCTCCACACTCTTCCCTTCCGCCCCTGGCGGCGTGGCGTGCTGTCCTTTGTCCGGCATCAGTGATTGAGATAAAATTTTTATAAAGGTTATGTGAGACAAAAAAATAAATAAATATATATTTTATTTTATCTTAATAAATGCTGTTGTTAATCTATAACACTGATTCGTTTTTTTGTTAAATATTTCACGCTTCGGCATAGGAATAACATTATTTGTGTGTATTAAGTGGAAGCAAAATTAACATTTTATTTTTTTTCAGAAGATACTGCTGTCGAAATGCGTTTATTACTTTCATTTCTTCTCACCTCATGATAAAAAACTGTAAAATACGAATATCTCAACTCTTCTGGTCTCTGAATAAAATTTACTACAAAATGTTCTTTCCTTGACTCAAAAACGAAAATATTCTTACTAGTATCTAGTCTTGCATTCCATCATTATCATCATCATCATCATCATTTGTTCTGTCATCAAAACTATCACCATTACTCTTGTATACGTCTCATAACTGTCATGGTGTCATCCATTACCGACACACCACCACCTTACCGTACTTCAGGCCTCGCCGTGGCAAATCTTTTCACCAGACAACACTCTACGTCACCTTCATCATCAAGAACATCATCCTTCGTCTTATTTGAGCTATTTTTCTCTCGCCTTTTAACTTACGACTTTTTTTTCAGTCCACTTTTATGATATTTTTGTGTTTGATTAAGGGATATACTGCAGTGTACTGGTTGTTTAGTGAATAATGAATGTAATGTCTTCATTTTGCGTACTACTTATATACGTATGCAATAACCTTCGCTTTTTTTCAGCATTATATTTCAAGTATCGGTAATTCAAATATTCATTTCAGTATATGAATGTTGTTCTTGTGAGGGAATCCGCTTCACCCTTTTTCCTTGCCACACGGCAAAGCTCACTAATACTTGTCTTATCTTCTTTCTTTACACAACTTTCCTTTCTCACATTCTGTCCGTCTTTTCCTCAAAATTTTCTTTCTTAAGTTTTCTCCTTCCTCTTTACTATTGCGTCTCTCCCTTCTTCCATCATCCCTTCCCCTTGATCCCACCCCAGCAGCGGCTCCATATCTGAAGGTCATCTCCGAATTATTGCTGAATATTGCTTCGGGACGGAGACGAATGTATATTATTTTTTGGTTTTCCCTCCCGTCGTTTCTGCTTCAGTTACAGCATGTGATTATACTGGCATGCCGATTCGCCTGCCTGAATATCTGATCCGTTTCCATTTTCTTTTTTTTTACCATCACATTACTTAGCATCACTTTCATATATTTTACGTTAGTGACACTTGGTGTGCTAATAATAATCCTTCTTTACTAATTTCAGTTATAACGGCTTTAATTCTTGTTTTTGTGATTTTTTTTCTTTCCCAAAGCAACTGCCTACTTTCGTAATCTTGTTGTTTCTAGACGATGCTTCTCTTATTAATATTCAAACGGTTTTTTGCAGTAGTCCACTATATTCATAACTAAGCCTCCAGCGGCTGCTATTACTTATTTAATTGATTCTTTCCATCTCACTTATTTAAAGCCGATTGCCAATTTATATTTTGACACACACACACACACACACACACACACACACACACACACACACACACACACACACACACACACACACGTGAAGGGTTATGAGACATTGTAAGGAACTTCTCTTCTCTTTGCGGGAGTTGTGGGAACAGGAAACCAACGACGGTGACGCTCATGGTGGTGGGAATGATGGCAATGTTCTTCTTTCTTTAAGTACACCTTCAAAACTTTACAGAAAATCTGCAGCAGTCGGTAAGTTCCAGCAGTTCCCGCACTTCCTCACTTCCCTAAAGAGGCTCTGCAAAAGGCCATCAACGAGATCATAAAAAGAATGTGTCTTTAAATTTTCAGGAATGTGCGACAAGGGTAATAAACACAAGGTAAAGTTTAATGCTGGGAACGCTGTAAAACGGACGGACTGCGAGTTTGACGAAGAGCAGCAGCAGCAGGACTGATGTTCATATAAACCAAAAGGGAGAGGAAAAAAGTTTTCTCTGAACATTTTCAAATTCTGGGATGTGATATGACGGGCCGACTTACAGGGAATGCTTACTCATGCGAGAATAACGTGCATCCACTGGCAGAGGGGCGCTGCAATCCCTCTCCCTTACCTCAGTACCCCGTTGACCGTCCCTCCCTGACTCCACGTTACGGATTAATCAAACTACAAAGGAAAGAGACGTGCATTGCAAAAATATAAGCCTATTAATACCTGTCATCCACTTTCGGTGAAAATGAATTCTCACTTCCTACTCCTTGCCCTAAAATAACGTAATACTGTTTGTATTGCTGCTGCTAGTACTGTTGCTAGTGCCGTTTCTGTTTCTACTACTATTACTGCTACCACTACCACTACTACTACTACTCCTACTGCTACTACTACTACTACTACTGGTGTTATATTATTATCAAGTAAACAGTTTTGCCAATCTTTGCGATTTCCCCCCTCTCTCTTCCCTTCTCTCTTTAATCTTTGGAAGTACTTGTCATACCGCAACCCCCCCCCCACACACACACAAACACATGCACGAGGTAGGCTCACAAAGGAGAGAGAGAGAGAGAGAGAGAGAGAGAGAGAGAGAGAGAGAGAGAGAGAGAGAGAGAGAGAGAGAGAGAGAGAGAGAGAGAGAGAGAGAGAGAGACAGGGCACAGTGCAATCTTTGAACATACTAAAAACTGCGGGGTGCGGGAAAGCCCTCGTAACAAAAGTATGTGTTGGTCTTTCTACACAAACACAAAGACACCACAGCTGTCTATGTAACTTGCAGCGCATTTTGTCCTGTGCTGAAATTTTTATGCTAAGTTTCCGCAGTGACGCAACTTAATTATGTGTTATGGTGAAAATTGTAAGCCAGTGAGAGAGATAGAGCAAGGCAGAGGTATTCTCTCTCTCTCTCTCTCTCTCTCTCTCTCTCTCTCTCTCTCTCTCTCTCTCTCTCTCTCTTACTGTCAGCTTTTTCAAGCGCTCCTTTCATGTTAAGTAAAAAAAAACAAACATATGAAACAAAGGCATATAAAAAGTGCCTGCAATATTGATAATGATAAGATATTGATAGGATATTTACAAAATCTATGAAGATGAAAGATAAAGAGAATTAAAACATAACCTCTCTCTCTCTCTCTCTCTCTCTCTCTCTCTCTCTCTCTCTCTCTCTCTCTCTCTCTCTCTCTCTCTCTCTCATACATGATAATTTTTCCATTAACAATTCAATAAATCGCCAATTACGTTGAAATGAGAAATATACTCATCCACGATATTAAGATGATTAGTGTGTGTGTGTGTGTGTGTGTGTGTGTGTGTGTGTGTGTGTGTGTGTGTATGGGCGGGGGGGGCGGTTGCGTGATAGACAGTCGACTGACCTGCCAAATTTATGATAATATGCATCCACTATATTATTATTAATGTATTAATATATATATATGCTCATGCGTTTATGTGCACGATCTTTCCCACCCTACCTCTCTCTCTCTCTCTCTCTCTCTCTCTCTCTCTCTCTCTCTCTCTCTCTCTCTCTCTCTCTCTCTCCACCAAGGATTTGAATCAGGACGAAGGATTTGTCTCGAACCAGCACTGGAGAAAACAATTCGGAACTCCTCAGAGATAACAGGCTCTTGTCTCTACGGCTAATGATGGGTCTCGATAATTATGCCCAGAGGGCGGGCAGAGAGCTGGAGGAACGGGGATGGAGTGAGGACCTTTCTTACCCAAGGAAAGGCCCATTATTCCGGCGTGACGTCTTGGGGCCACAGGGGACAGGAAGGTCAACAAGCTGATGGATCAACTAACTAGGCCAGGTGATTCTCTGCCTCAAGCTCTCTACCTTCATCTTCCTCTTCCCTTCTTTACTCAGCTTCCTGCTCTTTCTTTTGGCTGCGTGCCTGTGTGTGCTCTGTATACATTCCGTTTTCATTGGGGCCTTCACATACACTTTTATCCCCTTCAGTGGTTGTAAATATGAATGGCTATTACTGTGCCTAAGGGCGGCGCGCCGGACGACAACCAATAAAAAACGAAGAACAAAAAATGGAAGAAGATCCATAAATCACACCCTCGATCTGGCCACAGGAAGAAGAAGAGCACAACAAAGAAAAACAAGAGACCATAAAGGCGTGCAGGGAAACAAACGCACACACAGAAAATGGAAGACAACCAGAAGGTACATAAAAATAAAAAGCACACTTGCTAAGACACTCGTTTTCCGCACGCCGCGCCTAAAAGCCGAGAGAAGCCGAGGTGATGGCTGGATAAGAAAACTTTGAGGAGTGAGGCACAGTACAGAAGAAGCAGAGGCGCAAGATACGACGCAGAATGATTAATTACTCACACCAGTTCCTTCCCTCTGAAGAATGACAGGGAGAGAGATGGATGAAGGGAAGGGGGAAAGGAAGGATACAGCGGAGGTAAGGAAGGAGTAAGGGGAAGCTGGAGAGAAGAAAGGGGAGCAGGACGGAAGGGATGGAGAAGAGAAAGGATTTTACTCAGGGACATGAGGCTAAAACGAGGATTACGAACGCTTTAGTAGGTTGGAACTCTTGATCAAGGCAGGGAGGGGAGAATGGAAAGGAAGGAGGGAAAGAGAACCATGGAAGAGACGGAGGAAGGGAGGAGAAATTTGAATTAATAAAATCGATAGAAAAAAAAAAAACTTACGAAGCAGAACTACATGAAAATAGCGGAAAAAAAAAAAAATAGAAAGGAATGGGATATTAAAGTTAGGGGAGAGAAATTGAGATTCACAACAGCGACAGAAAACTAAGAAAATAAAAATATTACGGGACAGAATGGGATAAAAAGGATGAAACACACGGGAGGGAAGGGGATATGAAAGAAATGGAGAAAGGAGTAAGAAAATGTAAAGAAAGATACGGGATCATAGAGCTTAAGATCCTGGTGAGGCCTTACTGCATGGCCAGGGAGCCTCATCCATCTCCCGGGGAGCCTCGCACGAGGATCTGAGCAACTCTCCGAAATTATAGCAAGAAGGAACTTTTGGTAGGAAGTAGTGAGCCATTACCCTTTTCTTTCAGGCTTCTGGAGCGAGCGCCTGTCCTCCACAGCAGGACGTGTGCATGTAAACGTCTTTGGTCACTAGGGGATGGGACGACTCAGTGGGATCAAAATCTTTAATCCAACTTTTCTTTAAGACGCGCTGTTAGTTTTGAATTCTAATAAGCTTGTTAAGATTATTTCGAAGAAATGTAAGTCACTCTCCAGCGGTGTTCCACGGGAAATTTGTTGCTGAAATGAATATCTGCTGGAACTATCAACAGCAGAAAATTAAGCGATTGGCATTGCAGTTCAGGAGCAGGGGAGGGCACATGTTGACCCAATTTCCTCAACGCCGAATTTTTCAATGTGGATGAGAGAAGATTCACCGAGCCGATAAATCAATAGGGGCTAGAAACTGTTGACCGGAGGCGGAGTAGCGGAGGCCTTGAAGGGGCCGAGGACAGTTCTCTTTGTGGGTCAGGTAGCCCTTCCTCAACTACACACCTTTGCATATTCTTCGTTATTCTTGTAAAAATATGAATTACGATAAAGTGATGTAAAAGAAGGCCTTTTTCATATATATATATATATATATATATATATATATATATATATATATATATATATATATATATATATATATATATATATATATATATTTTTTTTTTTTTTTTTTCTCTTTTTTTTCAGAAAAGAAACTGAAAACCAACAAAAATGTCAGAAAGAATGACGAAGGGAAGGAGACGCCGGAGAAGTGGTGACCTGGAATGGTGAAGAATGTAAAGGGAAAGTGGAACACCTCGACCTCAAGAGCAGAATCATAGAGGTCCTCAATATTATGGTTAAGCAAACCTCTTCAAACAACAGTCTGCTCGATATTAAAACTTAAAAAAAAAAAAAAAAAAACTCCAGAAGCAAGACTTTGGCGTAATGGAATTTTAAACTTCAACTTCTTAAGACGATATCTGGCTCAGGGGAGGCACCTTTGTTCTTTTGAATATCCGATATTTATTGACTACGAAGAAAAAGAATTTGCCATCTTAAAATTTCCCTGCGTCCACTCTTTACTGATAAAAAGAATCCTTATCTATGCCTTTATGTTGGTTAGCTTAAAGTTAAGATAAATATTATTTTTACTTCATCCTCCGCGCTTCTTTCCTTATCCCCTTTCCCTCCAATTATCTCCTTCTGTTTCCTCTTTTCGAGCTTGACATCTCTGATTAGCACAATTTGTTTACTTAACGGATGTTTCTTTGTTACGCTTTCACTGAAAATATACATATGCTGCTCCTTTCCTTTTGACAGCGTGTTGTACATCTCAGTAATTGGCACTTTTTACATCTTGTTTCTTCCCTGGCTCTCTAAAAGTACCTAAGGGAAGTACAAAATCATAAGAAATAGTTTTCTTCCTCTATTAATCAACATTACTCCGCCAACTATTCACATTTTTCTTTCCATGTTCTTATATTCATTCGCGGCCACCACATGAAGTTCAACTCGACCATCATATCTCACACAACTGATGCAGTCATCCCACAAGTGCCGCACCGGATTCTTAAATTAACACAACAGGCGTGGATTGGCCCCACTTCCTCATATTTGATCTATCGAGGGGTAACGTTTCTCTCTTGTCTGCATAACTGTTGCTGCGTATACACAAAAATGCAGGTTGTTTCTATTAGATTTGTGACTGAACAGTATGGCATTTGTTTTGAGTAATCTTAGAGTTCTACTGAACGAATATATAAAGACACAGTGTGAACTACATGATTACTTAGTTTGCTATCTGTGGTTTCTTTCAAATTAATATTCTAAACACTTGCTGCAGATCATTTCATTGAGCAAGAGGAGAAACCATAACATAAAAAAGGGTTAGACAGCCGCATACAGCGTGGAGAAGATTTGTTTTAGCGAGGGGAAGCCATATTAGAGGGAGTCCCTTAACTTGAAGATTCAGTGATGTTCTTCGCATTCACATTGGTTTAAGACAAAATGAAAATTTTATCTAATTTCCTGAGACGCTGTAAGTAGGTTAGAATGCACGCCCAGAGAGGCGCCGAGCATAACTCTTACTTAATTACATGCAAATTGCAGAAGGGAGGAAGGAAAGGGGAATATATGTCCTAGTAATGAGAGATAAAAATGCAAAGGTGAATTGTATAGTGAAGATATTTGCCCATTGTGAAGAGGCAAGAGAAGTGAACGATGAAATAGCAAGTAGAGGAAATGGAAAGGGTCTCTGATAATGAAAGAATAAAAAAAAAATGAAAAGGAACGGTGAGTAAGTGGAAGCGGAGGGCAGTTGGCAGCTCGAGCATCTGCTGCCACTCTCGCTGAATTAGTTTTGTCCAGTTCGAGTTTCAGTGGACGAAAGGAATTCACGGGATCACCGATGAGGAAAATATTGGAGCGGCGAGCAGGAAGTTGCAGCGTGTGGGAGTGACGGCAGTGGCGGCAGTGACGGCTCTGCTCCTAGAAGGCAGGGTCGGTAAGGCGACCGCCAAAGAACTGCCCCATGTTTACTTTTTTAGAGATGGTATGTATGTTACTGCTACGCGTGCGTACGCGCGCGCACACACACGCACACACGCACGCACGCACGCACGCACACACACATACTCTCTCTCTCTCTCTCTCTCTCTCTCTCTCTCTCTCTCTGGGGGCTGCCTTTTTATATTTTCGTATTACCACATCCGCCCAAAGTTTGTTATCTTCCCCTTTGTGTCAAGTTTTTTCGTCAGCTTCCTGCCTCCTCCTCCTCCTCCTCCTCCTCGTCTTCGCCTTCCTCTTCCTTTTCCACCTCCTCCTTCTCCTCCTACTCTTCCAACAGGGAAAATGCAGAGTACTTTGCGCCGGAAACAACCACGTTCTCACAAAATGTGTAAATAACAATATTACACTATCGAGTGCGGATGATTATTATGGCGTCTTAATAATAATAAATAATAACAATAATAAGAATCATTATTATTATTATTTTTATCATTATTATTATAATTATTATTATTATTATTATTATTATTATTATTATTATTATTATTATTATTATTATTATTATTATTATTATTATAAAATACTAACAGTTCAACATTATAGAGGAACAATAAAAAATGCAAATAAGGTCAACAGTTTGCTGGTAGAGCTTTTTAATTCAAATCCTAACAAAACACGTACATAATTTCTTTACGTGCATAACGCTCGTGCGCCCTCGGCTTGAATATCGCAAGTAGTTTTCGTTGTGGTATTACATTAACGTAAAAAACAAAAATAAAACGCAGAAGAACAACTCAGAATCATCACAATTAAAAAAAAAAAAAACGAGATTGGAAAGAACTTAAATGAAAAGCTCGTTATGATGGCTTCAGAATCTTAAATTGTATAGCAAATTAAAGTCAATGGTGCGCTAAGGATTATTTCAACTTAATAAAAAGTAATACGAGTAGCTGCAAGATTGTAGGAGTCCATTTTCAATCTTTTGAACCTCAACACTTATTTCTAAGTGTTAATTGTAGCATTTGGAATAGATCATCTCCAGTAACCGCGATTACTGATTCACTGATTCAAGTTACTGATTCACAAATAAAACAGACAATAGCTTTTGAATGCGTCAACAACAAAATTCCTTGATCGATTGGTTCATGTGAAATATGCTTTAAAATAATGTCTCTGTTCAAGTCTCTATTACATACAACAACTTGCCTGATATCAAATATTGCAATACACAGTCTCGAATGAACGGTCACTACTTTTAGCGTGGGTCTGTGCCGGGGTGTGGATACCATGAGTGTTGACAGTTAGTGACCATCTTTGGGACTAACATCCCAGAATTCACTGTTGCAGGAGGAATACACTACTGTATGTAATATGTAGCGTCACGCTGCAAGGCTGTCTTGCGGGGCGCTGTATGACATGCATGACTGCAGTGGACTGAAGACACCAGGAGACTGATTAACCCTTAACTGCTGCCTACTAGAAAACTCCAGCCGGATCTGCAGCGCTTGTTTGTACTCATACCCAATGTATAATTATCATCTTTATCGTGCATAAATTAAATAAAGTCAGAATATAATTCTCATAACACTTCGCGTAGACGACCCAGAGTTAATGGTCACTGCTTCTACTTTCGACTTATGACCATTTGCGGATAACTGCTATCTTTGATTGTTTATGGCCGTCTTTGGGTTTAAAGCTCCAGGAATCCAGTGCTGGGAGAATGACTGTAACAACGTGTATGTGTAGTGGCACCCATGGAAGAAGTGAGTTAACCTGTACTTTGGTGTGAAGAGAATTGGGGGCTGTTTGACAGAATGCTGTCTCCTTAATTAATAGTAGCCTCTCAAGGCTTCCGGACACTCCTATTTATTTACAGTGCATATATACGTATATATATATATATATATATATATATATATATATATATATATATATATATATATATATATATATATATATATATATATATATATATATATATATATATATATATATATATGATTTTACTACAAAACGTGTTCTTTAAAGATAAAATAAGTAGATCCCATGTAGATCTCGTCATAAATTAAATAGACTCCCTACTAATGATTTTTTCCGTATTGTATGATATTTTTTTTGTCGAAACCTTTCCACACCAGCGCAAGTCTCCAAATAGCCACGCAAAAACTAGGTCTGTTGCTGTCTGGCTAACTTATGTAATCCTTCCTAATCCTACGCAATCCCTCTCCTTTTCCACTAGCAGAACCTTCATCCCCACCACTCCACTCCCGCCACTACTAGCTCCTCTTTTTCCTCCCCCTATTTTTCTTGGCCAGAGTTATGGTGCTGTAACTCATACTTATTTACAGACACTCATACATATAGACGAGCTCCTCTTGGACCTGAGGGACTCGGGTGATAATGCTCGCCATCTCTGCGTGAGACACCACCTTCTGCCCAGCCCATCTCATCCACTCTGTCTGGACCACTCGCCTGACCCGCCCCCACCTGACACACACACACACAGTCTCAGCCACGCCTTCCCTCCACACCCTATTGCTTAGACCGTCTGCTGCACACACCCTGAAAGTCTACACATCCTTGCTGGTTCCTCTATCTAATTTGGTTCAGCCTGTGTCTTCTGAAGCAATCATAAATGGAGGCACATTGGAAAGTGGGTCAATATGTTAATTAAGACAAAAATAAATTTAAGTCAAAACACACACACACACACACACACACACACACACACACACACACACACGATCATTCATTTTTCTCCATACAAATATACCTACCGTTCTCCCATCAACATCTAGGAGATCAAATACCACGACTGAGGTACACAGCAAGGGTGCCAGGGGTTGCCGTGAGGAGGTTGGCCTGGTAATGCAATATCTTAGGTATTCAGGAGTCACTCCGCCCTTGATCCTCTTTAATCTTTTCTTCTCCTGGGATATTGCTCGCAAGATGGTATAATTTATTATTTTGAGCATGGAAAGCTAATGATATGAGATGTAATTTCAATATCAGCTGCGGTCATGGATACAAAAGTGAGAACCAAGGGCTTATTATGTAGCTGGCTCCTGATTTCATGTCTCAGATGCAGCAGCAACAGCAACAGCAGCAACAGCAGAAGCAGAAGCAGAAGCAGAAGCAGAAGCAGAAGAAGAAGAAGAAGAAGAAGAAGAAGAAGAAGAAGAAGAAGACACATGAATACACAGGAAGACAATCTGTTGAACTAGTGGTCTGTAATGAGTGCAGGTGCTGAGACAACGTACTTTTGGTAAACTATACAAGAGAAAATAAAATAGAACGAACAATGCTGTTTCAACGAGCAAGAAGGAAGCACAGAGAACGGAATACAATGAAAATGAAGGAAAAATAAAAAAAGTCGCTGGAGGCGGAAGAGTATATGTTAACAGAACTATCAATCACCAGTACATTCATTATTCAGTACTGTTATAAAGAGGCATAACTTGTGTCAGAGAATTTTGCTGGGGACACGTAAGCACTAGTGGGAGAGCGCCTTTGATGGAGATTTTTGAAACGATACCGGTGGCCTGGGCATAGTCAGAGCACCCACCAACATCAATTTATTTTGTGGGAAGCAGTGAAATACTACAAACACCATCCACCAGACTGCAACCAGAGTGATCTGGAGATCATGACAAATATTCAAGAGCTAAGAGACAGAAGTTTTCAACAAAAAACAGTGTTCTGATTTTGTTCCTAAATCGATGGTTTCCGAAAACGTGGCGAATATGTACAGTGCTACCTTGAAAGTTTAAATGATTCGTGGAGTATTCCTCTGTATTACCATGTTCTTCTTGGTTACCATTGTGACTGTCGTGGTGAATGACCTGCTCAATATTGTATGCTGATCATAAGGCTTATGATAATCATTCGCATATCTCCATACTAAAATGTATATTTAACCATTTTTGAGGCTGAGTGAATGTTCAAAACTTATTTTTGTTTTTACGGCGTATTCATGGAAAAGTCGTGGGTATCATTAATGAATATTCCACCTGTTATATTACTTAAAGTCTTAATTCATTTGTATTTCTCATGATAATCAGAAGGACCATAGACAGCGACGTGTTTACAGCTCACTAGAGTGTGATTGGCTCGGCCTTGACTTGCTGCTGAGTGAACGCTGGACACCCGCGCGTGATAGACTTGTGTAAATTATTTTGTCAATACATTGTGTTCTGTTATATAAACCTATATAAAGAGGCTTGACTCAATGACATGTTTTGTGGGAAGTAAGATTTCGGGGAAATTATTGACAAATAAGTTATGTTTCTAAATTTAGTGAGTCAAGGTAATCGATTTATCAATTATTACTACAGTAAATATTTACTTCCTTATATATGAGTTCATATATATATATATATATATATATATATATATATATATATATATATATATATATATATATATATATATATATATATATATATATATATATATATATATATATATATATATATATATATATATATATATATATATATATATATATATATATATATATATATATATATTATATATTTATTTATTTATTTATTTATTTATTTATTTAGGTGCATAATTATTCTAAGCCAAGTGATCATCACTCTAATAATCAAAAGCAAGAAACTCACGGTTCAAGAATTAAGAATGTTCTTACAATGGGAACACTGCTGTCTATCGGCATACTATCTATCACACTAGCTTTG
>NC_087154.1:24719526-24734526 GCF_035594125.1 Scylla paramamosain
TCTAAACCTCATTTTTGGAAGGGAAACACACACACACACACAAAAAAAAAAAAAAAACACAAAACACACACACATAAAAAAAAATTTCCTTATTTGCTCACGTTCCAGAGACTCAGTGCAAGCTTCCCTTTCCTGTCAAGTTCGATATTTGTCTTCGCCAGATAACTCCCGGGGACAGTGAGGAATGGCGGTGTTTGGATTTGAAAGGAAACGAATGTGGAGGCTCTGGAGGACGGAAGGGCGCCAATGTTTGTTCTTAGGAACGTGTTGGGCGAGGCCTTTTGGAATGACGTGGCTCTGGATGGTGCAGCGACCCACCGCATCTGTAGTTATTCTTCATGATGGCGTGAGGAGGAGCGAGGGGGAGAGGGGAGAGGATTAGAGGGAGGAGAATGAGTAAGGGGAGGAGGAGGATTAAGGAAAGGAATGAAGATTGAGGGTTGGAGGGTGGAGAAGTAAGGTGAAGCAGCAGGAGGAGGAATAAAATTAGGAGGAGGAGCGCAAGGACGAGGAGGAAGAAGAGAACTAGAAGGAGAAGAAATAGATAAGGTACATAAGGGGAAGAATGGTGGGAAAAAGGAATAAGACCAGAAGGAGGAGGAGGAGGAGGAGGAGGAGGAGGGAGGAGGAGGAGGAGGAGGAGGAGGAGGAGGAGGAGGAGGAGGAGGAGGAGGAGGAGGAAGAAGAAGAGGAGGAGGAGGAGGAGGAGAAAGAGGAGGAGGAGGAGGAGGAGGAGGAGGAGGAGGAGGAGGAGGAGGAGGACGAGGAGAATAAGGCAGACAATAAAGACCACGAGGAGGAGAACCAGAAGGTGGAGGAAGAGAATCAAAGGAAACAGATAAGGGCACATAAAGGAGAGAGATTCAGGAGAAGGGGAAAGACTAGAAGGAAAAGGAGAAAGAGGATGATGATGACGATGATGATGATGATGATGATGATGATCATAATGATCATAATGATGATGATGATGATGATGATGATGATGATGATAGTTAGGAGGAGGAGGAGGAGGAGGAGGAGGAGGAGGAGGAGGAGGAGGAGGAGGAGGACCAGGAAGGAACAGAAAAAGATGCATGAGGTGAGGAGGAGGATGAGGGAGGACAGGAGGTGAAGTAGAAAGAGCAGGAAGAGGTGGTGGTGCTGGTGGTGGTGGTGGTGGTGGTGGTGCACGTTCTTGATCCTCCAAGTGGCTTGAGGTGAGTGGCAGACTCTTTCATACCTTCTTTTTTTCTCTCCCTGGGTGAATGAAGAATACCTGAGTGATTTATCTACTTTTTGCAGTCTCTCTCTCTCTCTCTCTCTCTCTCTCTCTCTCTCTCTCTCTCTCTCTCTCTCTCTCTCTCTCTCTCTCTCTCTCTCTCCCTCTCTCTCTTTCTGTTTCAGGGTTCTTTTAAACTGTCGGCGAGAACGAATGGTGCACGGCTGATCGTCCCGTGAATTTAGAGTGAATTCTTGTGTTCGTTGTGTTGCGGCATCCTAATCAATGACAGGGGGACGGGAGGAGGAGCGGCGGAAGGACAAACAAGAGAGAGAGAGAGAGAGAGAGAGAGAGAGGAGAGAGAGAGAGAGAGAGAGAGATAGAGAGAGAGAGAGAGAGAGAGAGAGAGAGAGAGAGAGAGAGAGAGAGAGAGAGAGAGAGAGAGAGAGAGAGAGAAATATTGCCTCATTATAGGAGGAATCTGAAGTACGTGAACAAGTTGAAGAGCTGGAAAGTTTGGAGTAAAAGATGAAAGAAGAAAAAGAAAGAGGAAAAGAGAAAAAGTGTGTGTGTGTGTGTGTGTGTGTGTGTGTGTGTGTGTGTGTGTGTGTGTGTGTGTGTGTGTGTGTGTGTGTGTGTGTGTGTGTGTGTGTGTGTATGTGTGTGCGTGCGTGCGTGCGTGCGTGTGTGTTTGTGAATATTTTATAGAAAATACTGTTTTGAGTGAGTATTTTGACCTTTTTTTTTTTATGTAGGAGGGACACCGGCCAAGGGCAACAAAAATCTAATTAAGAAAAAAAAAAAAAAAAAAAAACACTGAGATGCCGGTCCCCGAATAGGGTCCGAAGCGCTGGTCAAAAATTGAAGGATAAGTGTCTTGAAACCTCCCTCTTGAAGGAGTCCAAGTCATAGGAAGGTGAAAATACAGAAGCGGGTTGGGAGTTCCAGAGTTTACCAGAGAAAGGGATGAATGATTGAGAATACTGGTTAACACTTGCATTAGAGAGGTGGACAGAATAGGTGTGAGAGAAAGAAGAAAGTCTTGTGCAGCGAGGCCGTGGGAGGAGGGAAGGCATGCAGTTAACAAGATCAGAAGAGCAGTTAGCGTGAAAATAGCAGTAGAAGATAGCAAGAGATGCAACATTGCGGCTATGAGAAAGAGGCTGAGGACAATCAGTTAGAGGAGAGGAGTTGATGAGACGAAAAGCTTTTGATTCCACCCTGTCTAAAAGAGCGGTATGAGTGGAACACCCCCAGACATATGAAGCATACTCCATACATGGACGGATAAGGTCTTTGTAAAGAGTTAGCAGCTGGAGGGGTGAGAAAAACTGGCGGAGACGTCTCAAAACGCCTGACTTCAGTGAGTGGAATCCCTCACCCTGAATATATGTGAAGGGTACTCCATACACTTTAGCTAGAGATGAGACGTGAAGTTTCCAGTTTAGATTATAAGAAAAGGACAGACCGAGAATGTTCAGTATAGAAGAGGGGGCCAGTTGAGTGTCAGTGAAGAAGAGGGGATAGTTGTCTGGAAGGTTGTGTCGAGTTGATAGATGGAGGAATTGCGTTTTTGAGGCATTGAACAATACCAAGTTTGCTCTGCCCCAATCAGAAATTTTAAAGAGATCATAAGTCAGGTGTTCTGTGGCTTCTCTGCATGATCTGTTTACTGTCGAGTACTGATAATGCTGATGTCTTATTGTTATTATTATTATTATTATTATTATTATTATTATTATTATTATTATTATTATTATTATTATTATTATTATTATCATTATTAATATTGTTATTATTATTATCATTATTATTATAATGACTTATTACTTTTTTATTCCATTCATTTCAAGAGAGCAGTACGAGTGGAATCCCTCACCCTGAGTACATGTGAAGCGTACTCCATACGTAGGCAGACAAGGCCTAGTAGGGCCTTGGTAGGGGGAGATGGGAAAAACTGGCCATGGACGAGATGTGAAGTTTCCTGGTTAGAATGTCTAAGGCAACTTTTAAAGTTTTATCTAAATTCCTAAAAAATGGATGACCATCAGTAGAAATGGCATGACGGAACCCATACTGACGGACAGATACAAGATTGTGAAGTGATAGATGTTTAAGAATTTTTCTCTTGAAAATAGATTAAAAAGCAGGAAATTAAAGTAATATATATGTACAGCATGAGGTACAGCAAGGTTTAGGCCGTGAGAAAGAGTGAGGTATGTATCCCTCCCGGCAGTTTTCGTTATGCACTTGGCACACAAAGATGGCTTTGTAGTAGTAGTAGTTATTCCATGGAAAATCAGAATAATACCTCCTCAGGTTCCTCCGCAAAGTGCTCTAAGCACCTCCGCTTTGGAGGATCCTTATGAGGAATTAGAGCGACAGGACAAGCTACAGATATGAAATTATGATCAGAGGAGCATAACGAAGAAGAAAGTGATAAAATGAGCAGGATGGGATGTTAGGGAAATGTGAAGAATGTCGGGGACACCCCAAGACGTTCAGGGTCACATGGAGGGTGTCATTACTCCATATTGTCATGACTGGACATAGGTATATTCATGCTCTAGAAGTGATATATACCATTCAATGTTTCTAATCATGTATGTATGACAAACACCAATTTGAGAATGATATGTATGATAAATTTTATCTAGTGAAACCATGCTATGTTAGGGATGTGATTTCAGAAAACACAAAATATTTTTTGCGTGACTTTGGGAAAACAAACTTGTCTCTAAGCAGGATTGCATTGGAATTTTAGATGAAAGCGATCATGGAATATTTTGCTGACTGGCTTCAATGAATTACATCGCATTCTTCTCGCACTGCAATTCCAGGAACTCGTTCTCATTTCCGAAGAGTAAGCAATCATGTTACCTTAATGTACGTAATATTTTTAGTGGACACACGATACTTAGCTTGGCTAGTAATAAGTTTTTAGTGTTCACGTTCACTATATCGGATCCAGGTTCCTGGAGACCCCGAGGCTCGGAGCTTAATGCTCAAGAGCCTCATCGATTCTGACATTTGCATGATTACTATAATTGTGTCGATTTAAAGCAATGGTTTGTTTGTCTTTCCTGTTTTATACCGGGAGAACGAGGAAGAGGAGAAGAAGGAGGAGAAAGAAAAGGAAGAGAAATAATAGAGAATAATGGAAAAAACAGGGAAAAATATAGGAAAGAGAGAGAGAGAGAGAGAGAGAGAGAGAGAGAGAGAGAGAGAGAGAGAGAGAGAGAGAGAGAGAGAGAGAGAGGGAGGGAGGGAGGGAGGGAGGGAGGGAGGGAGGGAGGGAGGGAAGGAGATTTACAGGGTAAAGTGGTCTACACCAGCAGGTAATCTCGTTGTAAGTCAATAGGCTTTCTGTTACTTGCTTTCCCCACGTTTCTCTCGGCTCCGTGTTGTTCCTTTCTTCTCGTCTGCCTACATCCTCGCGCACTCCGCTCGACGCATTTGATTAAAATCCTCATAAGATCCAGTGAAGTAGAGCGTGGGAAAGGACACGGACTCCCCTAATTAGCAATGCAGTATATCTTGCGACAGGAGTTTTATCGGTCTTAATAGATCTTACTTCTTCAGTAAAAAGAACCTTATTGTCAAGTAAAATTTGGTCTTATCTTAGTGGTTTTACATTTTCAAATATATAAGAGGAAGGAAGATTTACGCACGTTCCAAACAGAAGCATTACACTTCTCTCTCATTCTCTTATCAGGTAAGGGTAATTTAAATTTTCGAATTTTTACACAAGAAATGCCGCTCAGATATCTTACCTTTTACTGCAGGCTGTGGACAGGTGCAACACCAGGCCGCGTCACCGCTGGCTGAGGACAACCACCATTGCTGCAATCAGTTATTATTATTATTATTATTATTATTATTATTATTATTATTATTATTATTATTATTATTATTATTGTTATTATTATTATTTTCATTATTGTTATTATTATTATTATTATTATTATTATTATTATTATTATTATTATTATTATTATTATTATTACTACTACTACTGTTACTACTACTACTACTCTGGCCTGCCTCCCTGACTGCCGAAGAAGACAGGCACATAATTATACACTAAAAGGAAGAAGCTGTTATTAGCTGCCATTTGATAAAACTTCTCGGTGTCTCCGGCGCACGAGGTATTCCTGAGCTTGGCAAGCCCCACTGAGAACTCGCTCTCACTCG
Organism: Scylla paramamosain; assembly: GCF_035594125.1. Classification (NCBI taxonomy): domain Eukaryota; kingdom Metazoa; phylum Arthropoda; class Malacostraca; order Decapoda; family Portunidae; genus Scylla; species Scylla paramamosain. Next base: position 24,724,919 of record NC_087154.1, read on the forward strand.
CGACTTGGGAAACAGGTTAATCTGTTTCATAATGGAGTTTCCAACACAGTAGCTTACTATGCAAATGAGCAATGTTGTGATTTGCGCTCAGCGACTTGGCTTTAGAAACTGGGACTCCCCTCTATTTGGTAAAACTATTAAAGAGAAGAGGTGCACGCCTTGCTGGGAATATTCACGCTATATTTAACCCTCAGTCAAGACGAGTGTCGGCAGACTAAATTTTCGTTTCACAGACAATGAGACTAAGTATGATTCTTGCAAAGGTACTCATAATAATATACATGATCACGTTTTTTTTCCACACTAAGATTACGAAAGACGTTGTTGTTGCAGTAACCGAATAATAGTAATAATAATGTGTATATATATATATATATATATATATATATATATATATATATATATATATATATATATATATATATATATATATATATATATATATATATATATATATATATATATATATATATATATATATATATATATAATAATAATAATAATAATAATAATAATAATAATAATAATAATATCAAGAAGAAACATTGATCGTTAGTAAACATACGCTGCACATATGTCACACATACCTGTACTTCCTGTACCCACAATAAATTCAAAATCGGACAAAACATTAGATCTCATGCCGTGTAAAGCCAACATAGAGCTGATGAACTCCAAAGACAACAAAGGAAAGATAATTTTCAGTTTCAGAGTGAGTCTTCTTCCCCACGTTAGCAATGTGTATTTGAACAGTGTTTGATTTTCGGTGCAAAGAAACGTACCGTTGATTGAATGACTGGGGGGCTCGATTGACCGTGCCTGCCAGGGAAGGCTGGCCAGCAATGGGGACAGCCCTGCTCTCTTTCATTCATACTGTTAGGCTAGGAAATGTTGTGAGGTACGAAAAACCACTTCATTAATCTCAAGTGAAGGAATTGTGGGTACCTGAACTTAGACGCTCAGATTTGAATACATACACAAAATTATTCCATGTCAAGAGTCTATACCTTCATCAGTAACGTGGTTTGCCGCACTGCATTTAATCCGCTTACACGCTCCCTCTCTTCCCCTACACTTTCCATTCCCTCGCCCCTGCATATCCTGAAAAGTTTCCTCTCTTCTCTCGTATCTCCATCAGGCACACAACCTACCGAGGAAAATTGCTCCTCGAAAACATCGCTAGTTTTTGTCTTTGCAAACGGTATTTTTGTATTACTTATATAAGAATATACACTTTTTTTTTTCGCTTCAGGATATAAAATAATGACAACAAATCCTACAATCCAGCATTCCGCTTTGTCTGGTCTTCTGTTCAGTGCTTCTTTTCCAGGGTGTACAGCTACTGGGAGGCAGTAAGTCTGACAAACATTTTATTATTTTCTCAAGTACGCCATATAGACGTCCATTATTGGCTGGACCACGAAAGGTAATCTGTTCACATCTTCAGAGAGCAAATAAAACTGCGCAATCATCGCTGAGCAAGAAACTTACAGAACTTACATCCATGGACCAATAAAGGTGACTATATGGAACACAATGCTCTGGACATAATAGCTAAGATAAAGTCTAGTAATATCTTTTGCAATTTTAAAAACTTAATAGCAAATGTTTTGCATTATAACCAATATTTAATGAAGAGAATACACGCATGTTCATGTCTCACCTCACAATTCATGATCACCACTTGATTGTTTTTGTGAGAAAATGGTACAACATTTAATAAACTCACAAAAGTCGTCATCGAATACGTGAGTGACGTGCGGTGGTGGAAAGATTCATGTGGAAGAAATAAAGAGTGAATAGATAAATAAAATAAAAGTGAAGGACACGCTCGGCAGGTTAAAGGTGGTGTCACGCTGGACAACATCCTTCCAACATGTGCTGGCACCTGTCCAAATTTGGCTCATCCAGCCGGCTCCGCCAGAATATGCAGCAAGAACTGAACGACGACGCTTCTGCTTTGTGTACTGCGACCCAAACGAGCTTCAGAACCCGTCAAAAACAACACAACCAATACAGTTTATATTCTTATGAAAAATCTTTCTTATTAATTTTTCACTATCATTATTTTATATATATATATATATATATATATATATATATATATATATATATATATATATATATATATATATATATATATATATATATATATATATATATATATATATATATATATATATATATATATATATATATTTTTTTTTTTTTTTTTTTTTCGCTATAGAATGCGCTTTTTAACTTTTACAAAAAGAGGAAGACGAAAAAAAAAAAAAAGTGGTGCGGGAAAAGTCCGCTAATTTTTGGTTCCTATAAAGTTTTATAAATAAATTATTTCCAAAATAGAGGCCAATATACTACTGGAACGTCACGATACTGCTTTCGTGAAGGAATTCAAGTCACAGAAAAAAAAAAAAAAAACAGAAGCAGACTCAGAGTTCCAGCGTTTACCAGCATGCAATATGAATTTGTGTCTGTGCAGGCCATGCGTCAGCCACATCCGAGTAAGTCAGATACAACAGACAAGACCTCAATTACAGTCAGTACCTTCCTCAGCAGAGCATCCTGCCTCCACACGCGCGTTCAGGCGGCGATAACCAATAACCCTCTGAATTGTTCATTATTCATGCTGGGGAAAGCGCGGAAATAGACCAAGTCCTCTGAACTGAATACAGTGGTTTATACTCAGAGTCCTTCTTGCACATCACTGTCGTATTCTTATTCTAGTGTTACGCTCCGTTTCACAAATATCGACAAGGTTTGATTTCATGTTCTTTACCACCGTAGATGAAGTAGGGAGGGTGTATTGTGATAAGGGAGGAACTGAGAGATGTGTGTTGACGAAAAGTAAAGAAAGTTGTACTGATGAGAGAGAGAGAGAGAGAGAGAGAGAGAGAGAGAGAGAGAGAGAGAGAGAGAGAGAGAGAGAGAGAGAGAGAGAGAGAGAGAGAGAGAGAGAGAGAGAGAGAGAAAGCTGTTATGTTAAGATGAGGTAAGTCAATGTGCTGTGGTGGGGTGAAGCTTGAATAGTGTGCCAGAGGGAGGTGTGAAGTGCAGTATTATGAAAGATGGTATGCTGTGTTGGAGTTAAGGAGGAAGAAATGGCAGTTTTTCTTGACGTGTGGTGAGGATGCGTGGGTGTGTTATGTAACGTATTATGTACAGCAGGGAGATGTGCATTCTGTGATGAGGCAAGGAGACGTGTGGTGTCACTTGGGATATGATAATGTGCTGGGTTATGATGAACCAGTGGTGTACAGTGTGCTGGGTTGAGAGCTAGATGAGAAGGGCTGTGCAGTGTCAGGGTGAAGAAATGGGACGTGCTGTTCTGGGATAATGGAGAAAAATGTGACGCAATGAAGTAAGACTAAAGTGATCAATAAAATTCATCGCGTACTACCGTAACAAATAATGAAATAACTTATCGTTCTTCTTAACTTTTTTTTAGAACGTAGTCCATGACTGCCGTAGGTAATGACTGAAAAGATTTCATTCGTACTTACACAAATTTGACATAGCACGGTGGAATGTCAGCTTATTTCTGTTCACGTTCGGTGACAGTAGCATTGTGGCATTAACGATACTATTGACAGGTTTACGGTCGGGACGTACGCAGAAGAATGCAATTATTGCAGACTTGCTATATCTGTAAGTGAATCAATCATTGTGTCAGGCAACAGATTAATTTATCTACATTGACAGAAAAGGAGCGAGGAGACTTTTCTGTACGTAGCAGGCAACATTCCCAACGCCTTGGTGTAAATATCTAACAACAGGCAGGGAATTTTTAGACTTCTGTGAAAAAAAAGTGTGTGTGTGTGTGTGTGTGTGTGTGTGTGTGTGTGTGTGTGTGTGTGTGTGTGTGTGTGTGTGTGTGTGTATGTGTGTGTGTGTGTGTGTGTGTGTGTGTGTGTGTGTGTGTGTGTGTGTGTGTGTGTGTGTGTGTGTGTCTGTTAGTGAGTGCACCCCACCAGCTCCCCCTCAAGTCGAGTCTGTCAACACGAACACCATTGATTTCTCACGACCTGCACCAAAACATATCGACTTCACTGCCGCCCCACCTTTCCTTCTCTAACCTCATTGTATTTTTTTCTTCTTTCCACTTCCGGCGAGCACTTGACAAACGCTGATAACTCTGTCGTGTGTCTGTCTTTCTGTCTGTGCACCTGCCTGATTGCCTGACTGCCTGGCTGGTTGGCTGGCTTGCTATCAGTCCATCTGTCTACGTACATGTCTCTTTTCTGTCTCTATCCATTTTCAGTTTCTCGATCAATTTCTTTTTACGTCTCTCTCTCTCTCTCTCTCTCTCTCTCTCTCTCTCTCTCTCTCTCTCTCTCTCTCTCTCTCTCTCTCTCTCTCTCTCTGTGTGTGTGTGTGTGTGTGTGCACGTGGGCATTTTCGGCTGCTTCCATTAGTGGGTCGCCCCAGCGAATCTCTTGTCTCCATTGTCATCCGCGTTTTCCCTTAGTCATCAGTCTCATGTGCATCCATAAGTCTTCTCTTTGATTTCCTTTTCTTCCTCCAGTCTGGCGGGTCCATCTCCGGCATCCTTCTCTCCGTGTACTCCTTCATCTTTCCTTTGCACATGACAGAACAACTCAAACTCTCGCTATAATCATGAAAGCACATTTTAAGTCTTTATAACTTCAACAGTAAGACTGTTAAGGACAGTCAAGATATAGAAATTTTGTCACTTATGAGAAAAAAATGAAATACAGAAGTTCTATCAAGAAAATTCTTGATTGAGTCAAACGTAGATAGATAATTTGGAATTTTTTAAAATTATTTTCATGCACAAGGAAAGTTGACCCAAGGGAAAAACAAACTAAGAAAACAGGACCTCTAATTATCTACCATAAAAAAAGAAAAAAAACTCCAAAGAAGAGCAAACTCTGGTTTGGAAGTGTTTTGAAACTCTTCCCTTAAACAAGGTGAAAGAAGAGAAAAATAGAGATTCAGGCAGAGAGTTCCAGAGTCTGAAAGAGTAAAGGTACCCGTTAGCTTGTCCCTGTTTTCCTGTGCCTGCCCAGGCTTGTGCTGGGAAGTCTTGCGTGGCTGCTGACTCTGGAGCTTGGCATCGCACTTGGATCTCCTGCTGGAGGCTAAGAAAGTATCTGCGGCTTGTTGCAGCAGCTGAAACTTGACGGTGGCCGCTTGAGGTCGCGAGTTTTTTGTCCGGATGTATGACAAAGATAGAGACAAAGATATAGTTCCCCATACGGTGCGCGAGTCTCTACATGTTGGAGTATTTTACACTTAGGTTTCAGAATAGATAGTACCACTTCCCTTCCTGACAACAACTATGAATACATTATTATTTGGATGAAAAAAGAACGCAAACTATTTTTGAGGGAGGAGCTGTCCCAAGGGAGGCGTTATGTGCCCTCGTCTCTCTCTCTCTCTCTCTCTCTCTCTCTCTCTAGAACCTCACACACATACATGAACGGTAAGATAAATCAATGAAATACATAAAGGGAAACTGAATTATCTGACAAGGAAATCTACCGTTCTTCAAACAGTCACTAAGGGAAGACAAATACAATAATGCCATAACTATGACCATGCTGACTCTTGAGCTAACACAGGTTATTGATTTAAGGCGTGGATGGGTGGGACGCAGCGAGGCCTTATTCTACGCAGTGTTTCAAATTCCGTTCATATGTCAGGCGATTATAGGCTTAGTATCACTCTGACAGGTTACGCTGGGTTTGGTAGAAGCAGTTCAGAAAAAAAAAGAAAACAAAGAAATGGAATTGATAAAAAAAAAAAAAAAATTCGCTCACTGGCTTCGTGAAATATGAGAATGATTACTTTTTTCCTTCTCTTGACCTTTGTTTAGTGGCGACGTTTCCATTGATGCTGTGAAAGCCGTAATGTGCACTTTTTCTTCTTTCTTTCTCTCTTCTACAATCAAACACATACACACACACACGCAAAAAGAAAAAAAAAAAAAGCGGACGCCGAATCGGAAATAATAATGATAATGATAATAATAATAATAATAATAATAATAATAATAATAATAAAAATAATAATAATAATAACAATAATGATAATAATAATAATAATAATAAAAAGATCTGCGTAGTCTGTAGAAGAAGGATGTCCACAGCTTACTTTATGATTTACTATTGCCTGTCAAGAGCCGCCCACTTCACTCCGCTGCCCTTTGTTACAGGTAGATTACACGTGAAATACGCACTGCAGTGTCATTACATTTGATGCTGGCTATTACTACCCATCACAAATCACTCTGTTACTCCCATCACCGTCATCACCATTACCACCTATCACTAGTCATTATCTCATCACCTGTCATCACTATCACTTCTCATTACGTTGTTTCCACTCACCATTCCTCATCACTACCCACTACTCATTCACCTCATCACCACCCATCACTCTTCATCAACTCGATATTACTTCTCAGTTTTTCATCACATTTCCACCCATCTCTTTCTCTTAGTCACGTCACCAGTCTGACCCTCACCACATCAGGAATGCCACACGAGTACAATTCTCTATCACTAATCACCATTCACCATCATCAATAACCATTCCCTCATCAAACTTCACCACCATCACCACCCTTTAAAGCTAATCGCTCCCTGTCGTCATCCCTCATGCCTGTCACCACCAACCACTCCATCACCTCCAGTCACTCAAAACCCATTATCCATTTCTGTCACCACTATCTATGACAACATATCTACACCGCACTTTTCAAATTCCTGACATATAAACTCTCACCACCCGCCATCAATCCCATCACTAACCATTACCTCTATTCCTCCATCACCACTACCACCAGTACCACCCACGTCTTATTCCAGCACCAAACACAACCACCAGTGTGTGAAAGCATCAAGTCAACCAGTTACTGAAGTTAATGTGAGATGTTGATTGTTCAAATTACGTACCTTTACTACTAATATTGCTGCTTCTGCCGCTGCTGCTACTACTACTACTACAACTACTACTACTACTACTACTACTACTACTACTACTACTACTACTACTAATGATGACGATAACAAGAGTAGTAGTAGTAGTAGTAGTAGTAGTAGTAGTAGTAGTAGCAGCAGTAGCAGCAGTAGCAGGAATGTGTGTGTGTGTGTGTGTGTGTGTGTGTGTGTGTGTGTGTGTGTGTGTGTGTGTGTGTGTTATGTGTGTGACAAATTTCTTTAATGATAATACTAAGACTTTTTTTCTTACTTTTAATCTTATTATTGCCTTTCATGTCATTAGTGGGAAATTCTCAACAACATCCGCCGTCGAAGATAAAAGTTAAAACACAAATCGTCCCTTGACTTCTCGCCCACACCCAGCCCGGGAGAGGCCGAGCTCGGATCTTGAGTTATCCAGTTAATTTCACTTGAGAGCTGTTGAGGCACGAGAGAGGAGGAGGAGGAAGAGGAAGAGGAAGGAGGGGGTGAGAAGGAAGAGGAGGAGGAGGAGGAGATGGAAAGGAAGAGAAGTCAGAGACGCGGACGAACACGGAGGCGGAGAGGAAGAGGATGACGAGGAGGAGGAGGAGGAGGAGGAGGAGGAGGAGGAGGAGGAGGAGGAGGAGAAGGAGGAAGAAGAGCACCGGACACTACTGGAAGTGCGGAAATAAAGTTTTCAATTCATCTAATTTTCGGAGAGTTGAAGTTAAGAGCGTACTCGTCCATGTGGGTCAAGAGTGAGCGTCAGGAAGGTGGTTGACAAGCGGACTTGTCGATGGGACCTAATTTCCACTTATCATGGAGAGAACAAGTATTCTCCACATGTTACTTATGACAAGTATTCTCTACAGGTTACATATGATTTCACCAATTACAGTCTTCACCGGAGCTTTGTAGCTGGAAAAGTGTTGGTGACAATATGATCAGTATTTTTCTTCCTTTTAATGGAGACAAGGTAAGCGAAAATGTTGTTAGCCAAAATGAGACGCACTTTCAGAATCATATAGTAGAGTTAAATAGCAACGATGGTATATATGAGAGAGAGAGAGAGAGAGAGAGAGAGAGAGAGAGAGAGAGAGAGAGAGAGAGAGAGAGAGAGAGAGAGAGAGAGAGAGAGAGAGAGAGAGAGAGAGAGAGCTCACAATGCTATTTCTAAAAATGAATAACGGAAGAATCCAATGGGTTGGCCAGTTAAGTTTCCGGGGTGTCTTGATATTCTTCGTATAAAACATTTCAAATCGTAGGAAGAAGAAAAAAAAACACAGTTAATGGAAACGCTAAGAGTGAACCCATGAGTGCCATGAGCCATCTAAGAGTAAAGACCAGAGAGGACTTAGAAAAATATCATGACGAAGAACTTCAATAGCAGGCATAATAGAGAGGGTGGCAATGAGGGTGGAAGTCAAGAATCATCCAATGTGGAGTTGTCAGTAAAGATCTGAGAGAAGACTACAGCTTTAGACAGAGATGGCAGTGCAGGTATGTGGATGAAATATTGCGGGAAAGGTGAAGAGATACTTTTGATGAGATGCCAGAATTCCCGGAGAGATAATGGTCTACCTAGATTTTTATTTATTTATTTTTAATCGGTAAAAGAGTTTTTGACAAGTTGGAGAACTGATCTGGCATGATTTTGGGCAGAAATATACAGGACAAGGAGTTTCAGGAGACGGACATTCAAGTACCATCAGTAAGCAACCTCTCTATCATGGGCGACAGGAAAACCAGCTGAGTTGAACCAAAAGTTACGAGGTTAGGGAGTAGATGAAGTATGAGGAAGGTATACCTCCATACCAGGAACAATCACCTCCGTTATGTGTTCGGCAGTGAGAGATGGATATCTGACACGGAAGCAATAATCACTCTAGGGAAAATTAGAATAGTACCACCTCAGGTCCTCTTATCTGTATATCTAATCCATACACCTATCTATATACCGATCTTATTTATATCTCTATATCTAGCTATTAATCTAAGTATGTATGTATGTATACATACATACGTACATACATATGTATGTTCTATCCACTCTCACGCTGATGAAATCACCCTGCGCTTTTCCACGTCTTTTCATAAACGTTCATCCATTCAGGAATTAAACATCTCACGTAGGGAAGCCACATAACGCCTGCCTTTTGACCTCTCTAAAATTTATGACTGGGACAGAGATAACTTGGTATTGTTCAATGCCTCAAAAACTCAATTACTGTACTCGTATCTATCAACTCGACACAACCTTCCAGACAACCATACCCTCTTCTTCATTGACACTCAACTGTCCCCCTCTTCTACAGTGAACATCCTCGGTCCGTCCTTTACTTATAAAGTAAACTGGAAACTTTCCATCTCATCTCTAGCTAAAACAATTTTTATGAAGTAATGCGTTCTGAGTCGTCTGCGCCAGTTTTTCTCATCCCACAGGTGCTAACTCTGTACACGGACCTTATCTGTCCATGCATGCAGTACGCCTGACATGTATAGGGGATTTCCCTCATACCGCTCTTTTAGACAGCTAATTACTCCTAAGATCTTGTTAACTGTATTCCTCCCCTCCTCCCGCGACCTCGCTGAGCAATACAAAAATTCTTACTCTCACCCCTATTCTGTTCACCTCTCTAATGCAAGAGTTAACCCATATTCTAAATCATTTATTCCCTTTCT
>NC_087154.1:24739526-24742026 GCF_035594125.1 Scylla paramamosain
GTACTTTTTTCCCGTCAACTTTCTGATGATCGACATTATCTTGGATGCACTCCGTCACACGCACGCATCTGGTCATCTGCTCCCTCTGTTGATTGTAAAAAACAACACAGAGGCGAGCAGTCGTTGCCTTGCACTTGCAATAATTATGTGGCCTGTTAATCGTAACCGAGTCTGACAAGATAAAAAATAAATAAATAAATAAATAAATGGATGCGTTCATAGCTGGCTCATCGCCAAGTAGAAACCTTGAGATAGTCATGGGAGATAATGATCTATTAAAAAAAAAAAAAAAAACATACAATGTAACATGTAAGCTTAGTCGATTTATATAACATCTTTTTTTTTGGGGGGGGGGATTTTAGTCTTATTTTACCAAAGATAGTGTTTCACCTCAAATATTATTTTATACATTACTTACCATATGTCTTTATTTGACAATGGGAGCTGACGATTACTTGTCCATGAAGACGACCTCGTCCAAGAGAATGATGCAGAAGGAAAGAGACGACGGAATGAACAAAACACTACGGAAACAGCAGACATCAACGGAAAAAGTGTTGTTGTGACTTCGCCTTAACACGTCGTCCAGCCTACGAGTAACTTATCATACCTTTAATTTATTTGCTCTGAAGCAGAGGACTCAATCAGAATGTGTTTGTCAGGGCTTTCATTCGACTCTGCTGTGGTTTACAGATGCGCATAGTTCTTATCATGGGTTTTATTTGGCTTCATGTAAGTTACTTTCTACTGGGAATCTATAAACAATTATATATTGACCTGAGAACATTGGACTAAGTGGAGTCTTTTGCGTTGCTTAATGCTGTAAAGATAAAGCAAAAAAATCGGCAAAGTTTTCTTCATAAAATTCTTACACCGTTTTCTCTCTCTCTCTCTCTCTCTCTCTCTCTCTCTCTCTCTCTCTCTCTCTCTCTCTCTCTCTCTCTCTCTCTCTCTCTCCTGATTATCAACACTACCGTGGCCCACTTCAATTATCGTGGTCTGCACTTTTCCTGCCTATTGTTTACTTTCTATTGGCAAAACTGACGGCGTGTGCCTGGGCGAAGGGAGGCGGCCCAGGCTGCAAGATGTATGACGGTCCGACGTGGATGGCAACAACTCCAACATGGCTTTAGCAAGTCTTGTTTGTACGCAAAAATGATGATGATGATGACGATGATGATGACGATGATGATGATGATGATGACAATGATACTACTACTACCACTGCTACTACTACCACTACTACTGCTGCTACTACTACTACTACTACTACTACTACTACTACTACTACTACTACTGCTGCTGCTGCTGCTGCTGCTGCTGCTGCTGCTGCTGCTGCTGCTGCTGCTGCTGCTGTTACTATTACTACTGCTACTACTACTACTACTACTAATACTACTACTAATAATACTACGACTACTACTACTACTACTACTGATAATAATAATAATAATAATAATAATAATAATAATAATAATAATAATAATAATAATAAGTTGAAGAAGAAGAAGAAGAAGAAGAAGAAGAAGAAGAAGAAGAAGAAGAAGAAGAGGAAGAAGAAGAAATAAGAAGACGTTGTTAAGATAAACATTTACAACAACAACAACAATAAGAGGATGATGTTACTACCACTACTACTACTAACTACTACTACTACTACTACTACTACTACTACTACTACTACTACTACTACTACCACCACCGTCTGAACCACAGCCAGGTGTCGGAAACTGTCTGGCAGCTTCACCACCTGAAATTCGGCGCCGCATGTGGCCTCGTTCGCTTGTAAATTGGGAAATTGAATGTTTTCTTTTTTGTCATTTTTACACCAGGCGTCTGGCCATCATGCGAATAGTCAAACATGAGGCACACTAATATAAATGGAACGAGTGTGTGCTGAAGCTCGGATGGTGTGAAATTAATTAAAAAATGATTGGGTAATATATTTTGGACATGAATTTAAATTTATATGATTTTTTTTTTTTTACATATTATTAGGGATCTCATTATCTAATGCCAGTGTCATATCAATTCGGTGTGTGATAATGGGTGCTTTATTATTGTTGTTATTATTATTATTATTATTATTATTATTATTATTATTATTATTATTATTATTATTATTATTATTATTTATTCGTTTGTTTATCTTTTCTATTATCTATTTGTTTATTTATTTACTTTGAAAGCAATTTCATACTATTTATTTTACTTTTTATCCTTGCTACTTATTTAATATTTTGCTTCTTATTACCTAACGCCAGTTTAATTTCACGTTTAAGTTAATTACGAGGTTGGTTTATTTGATCTATTACTTCACATACATTGTGTTTCTTATTATTTTACGCCAGCTTTATTTTATGTTTAAGTTAGTCATGAAGCTGGTTTACAACACTGGTTTACTTTCATCTATTACTTCATCCGCGTTATTATTCTAATTCACATTAACGGTAATTATGAAGTTGGTTTATAGAATTGGGAGATTACTAATTGATTACTT
>NC_087154.1:24747026-24757026 GCF_035594125.1 Scylla paramamosain
TTGGTTCAGTTGTTTGCAGTTACAGAGAAAGTTCACTTTTGCCTCTATTGGTACATAAATCTCCACTACTGGTGAGGCTAAATCTATTAGCTTAAACCTGTAGAAAACTGAGAGCATCTTTTTTTTTAAAGTTTTCTCTTGTAGTTTTGCTTGAAAGGAATGTTAATTTGCATGCATGATGCAAGACTTCCCAAGTAAAATGTCCAGATTCTCCTACACGTACCTAAATGTACTTCAATCTGCTTGGCTAAACTTGCCTACTACTATTACTATTATTACACACACACACACACATACACACACACACACACACTTGCAGACTGGCTGATCCAAAACAGCATACCGAACAAAACCTTCACTTACAGGGCTTCACTTTGTGCTGCTACACGCGTGGCACTAAATGGAAACGTACTGTCCCACGTGCTGTCTGTCACATGGAGCACTGTCTCGTCACTCCACCGCACGCTGCGCCACTTGGCATTATAGTTGTTGACAAAATTCACTCGATTCTTTCATAAATGCTCTGTTAACTCTCGGTTTGGCAGCGGCAGATGAGGCACGTACATACTTTAAATTATGCTCTTGTTTGTGGCACAGAAGTGACTCAGCCACTATTATTATATTACTTCAACCGACACATATCAATAGATTAACCTTCGTGGTCCATTAAATTTTCATTAGGTTCCTGAATTCCTGCTACAGAGCTACTATGACTCTGATTTTACTAGTGTGAAGTTGTTGTTTCTTAAACGCTGAGGATGAGAACATGCATACATAAAAGCGAATAATGGAAAAATTCAACATACTGACAATAACAGCTTTACATAATTTCTCGATACGTATGATGTCAAAGTTAGTTGGTAACCTCAGTTTATGTCATGAGAAGCAAGTGCTTATGCAACCCTGGTTCCAGAATAGAGTTTGAACTGAAATACACATAAGAAATTTTGCATCATCCTCGTCATTGTCCTGGTCATTGTCACTGACTGTAAATACCAACATTGTCAGCACTTTTTCCGCCTCTAATAGAAGACATACTTCTGAAGTTCTCATTCATCATCGAAAACTTGTTATTCATGGTGCGTGTGTAATGGTTAGGAGTAAAAAGAACTCAGAATGATCTTAGGAACTGACGATCGTTATTGTTCCGACGTCTGAAGTATCTTCCTGTTCTTATGGTCAGGAGTTCGATCTGTCTTGGTAAGGCTTCTTATGGTTAAAATCATATCTCGTCTTCAAATAAATTTCTCAGTTTTCTGTTCATACTCAGTGGTGAGGGGCATTACATCTGTAACATCTGAGCCTTCCTTATTCTTGACTGCTTCACATAAATGTTGAAAATTTAAAATGATGCTGTTGTCCTCCACTTTTGCTACTCATCTCTGACATTTGCTTCGAAACTAACTTTTCACTAAATCTTTGCTGCTTTGTGGCGATGAGTGAAATATTTCAGTCATGACGAATCCAGGTTTCCACAATCATCCGTGCTTTCGTCATTTCGACATTCATAAACATTAGTGTGGTATTCAGCAAAGATCACCATCATGTAAGTAGGAAAGATTTCTGCATTCAGTTTCTCTACTATTTTGTTAACTAGATTACCAAAATGCATCTAATGACTTATAATAGTCACTGTCACCAATTTTTCTAGGCAAGACTGCGGTGCTGTCTCTGAACCTCAACGGTGTTCCACTACGTACGCAAAGACAACTAGTTTATTATTATACTGACAAACATTGATATCCTCAACGAACACAAATAGCAACTCACTCCTTTTAAAATGTTATTTTTTCAGATATTTGTACAGTAGCGTAAAGTAGTACAGTGAAATTCATCAGCTTAGCAGGGACGTACGGATATGTTTCTGCTTGAAATGGTTTGAAATCATTTGTAATCACATATTTCAAACTACAATACCACAAGTCAGCCATTCATATACTCGTATACAGGGACTTCACTTTGCTCTCTTCCTCTATTCAGTCAGCACGAAAAGCACAATCTTCCAGTGCCTCTCTCCTGAAAGATGCAATTCCACAAGAGCAATCACCAATGCTTGAAATTCTTTTGCAGTTTCTTCCAACATCTTCACCCAACATCCCCCACTAGAATATCCCGCTGTTGCCATTTTAAAAGCAATGCGTGGAACACATCTTGAGAACCTCCATCCTTGCTTATTACTCTCTTGTGACGGTACATACCTGCAGTTTTTCCTTGATGCTCTCCGCTCCTCGCTGCACGTCAGCACAAGATTACGGTGGTGATATATGTAATTTCCCTTTCTTGCAACTCTCTCTCTCTCTCTCTCTCTCTCTCTCTCTCTCTCTCTCTCTCTCTCTCTCTCTCTCTCTCTCTCTCTCTCTCTCTCTCTCTCAACACATACACACACACACACACACACACGTTCACTTGATTGATTTACCATCAAAAAACAAATTCTTTAGATATTTTGTTTAAAGCCCAAACATCTACAGACCCTCGAGAACCACTCTAATCCTCTTCGCTCGATGAATGTTTGTTTAATGTCTTCTCGGCGCCGCGTGTGGAACGTGACGGCGACGAGAGCTGGGGCGTGTGAGCGGGGGCGTTGCAGCGTTTGCTTTCTGAATTGCTTTATTACGAAAGTCCACACTGGAAAATGAACGCCTCATTTGGCAGGGTTCTAACGCTACACTATGCGGCTCACTGGGTGTGATATGAGCTTTATTCCGCGTTCGTTTGTTGGAATATTATTTACTGAGGACTTGGTGAGTACAAAGAAGTGGTTACGCAATACATGAAATACTGACGCATTCACTACGAATCGCGGCTTTGTTCATTATAAAGTGTATTAAGTAATCAGTGTCTTTACACACGCAAGCAAACGCGCGCGCGCGCGCGCACACACACACACACACACACACACACACACACACACACACACACACACACACACACACACACACACACACACACACACGAAGTCTCGAGTTCGATTCCCGCTCCAAGTCAGAAGTCTTGGGGGGGTACTTCTTTGCAGTGTAGCCCGTGTTCACCTACCAGTGATTAGGTACTTGGTGTATGTCGGGAGCTGTGACCTGCTGCTTAGGGAGGAGAAACAAACTCCTGGAAAAAAAAAAAAAAATATTGGGTGCCCTGGTCATCCTGGGCCTGGGCTACCAGGGTGGTCGGAGCCAAGTGGCAGTTATAGTATTAAAGTGTAAGATACTTCCTTAGGGTTAATATATACTTAAGATGTAATATGTATGTTAATATGCAAGTTAATATGTAACATTTGGATTTCCACCTGATACGGCTGCAAGTAAATAAACCGAATATCATTATTATTATTATTATTATTATTATTATTATTATTATTATTATTATCATTATTATAAATACACACACACACACACACACACACCAAAAATATACTGAGCAATTTTATTTTTTATTTATTTATTTATTTTATTTTATTTATCTATTTATTTATTTATTTTTCCAGAATAGTTATTTTGGCGGAAGAACTAAAATACTGAAACACTGTACGATCTGAAAATTCAAACAATATTGTCTGGGGAGAACTTACCCCACAACACCCATCCTCCGCACAGCAGCCCTCCACCTGAAGCTCACCCAGGGCTGTCGTACGGAGCTGTTGTCGCTGGGTAGTTTTCCTACAGCACAGTTGTCCAGGGAATCATTAACCGGGTGGCGGTGGCGGCTCTATAGATCGTCACTTTTCTAGAAATCGTCACGCCACACTTCCGGCCTCGCGCACACACACAAACGTATCTCCACACACTCATCTGAGCCCTATGTTCCCCACTACACACACACACACACACACACACACACACACACACACACACACACACACACACACACACACACACACGGCAACATAAGCGGGTGCACCTATTTTTTCACCAGACTACCATCTCATAACACGCCAGTATCCACATATTGAGGAGATAAATTTAACTGAAATATTACATAGTAGTTATCAGACAGTATATAGAAACAACACCGCATTTTTTTTTTCACACAGAATAAATATAGACCCAAACTCATAGCAGAAGATCAACACAAGAGCGTATGGGAAAATGAGTCAAAACCAATATCACCAACCTACGTATTGTTATGATACCTTGCTCAGCGTCGTCATTGCTTCTCTCACAAGTATTCCCGTAGCTGAGAGTTACTCACCAGCTGTGGGTCCTCCTACGGCGCCTCTATTCCCCTCAAATACGCTCCTGGGTAGAAGTCGAGTAGCTTGCTACATTCATTTCCAGTATTTATCTCTTTTCTCAAAATATTAAGTTCTCTGATGTACTGAGAATCTTTTATTTGCAGGTTTGTAAGGAGAGAGTCACCCGATCAGAGTGCTTAAGACTGACGGGAAAACCTAAACACTGTGGAAGAGAGTTAAGAGTTTTTTGACTTGGCTGTGACTCTACCACATGCCTAGAGTTCGGGAATCCTTCACATGGATCGTTCTCAATATCCACCGGAGCTGCAGGGCTATCACGGAGATAAAACAAAGGCCATACATACAGTATGTTGGCTTCAATATAACATGACGTATCTTGTTGCCATTTTTTTTCCTGTTTGGTGGCCTTTGATCTGACGAGGTAATTAATTATATTTTCATCCTTGACTGTTACGTATGATTGGTTATCGACCTTCACTATGACAGGGATTTCCGTTTCGCTTACTGATGGCTTCACTGTATAGGAAGTCCACAAGAGGCGTGGAATCGAGTGGAAGGGATGTCTGTATTAAGAGCGTGGAGAGTTGAGTCTGTGGGGTGCGGTATGTGTGGCTGCAGAGCTGTGTGAGTGCAGAGACGGGTAATGTGGTGGAAAGAAACAAAATCACGTGGGGTGTGAGGGGTCAGCAAAACTGTCACCTATATTACTCGGAGGGGGAGTGTTGGGAGAATATTCCTAAGTTACGGACGCAACGTGTGTGGGGAGGGTAAAGGCACCGGCTATGGCCACACAAACCAAACAAAGGATCTCCCACTCATGGCAATGGGGCGGTGCTGCAATGACACAAAGCTGAAGTAAAAAAATAAATAAAAAAAACAAACAAACGAGAATCACGGTTAACGACGAAAAAAAAAGTGGAGAGGGGCGAGTTTTCTTAATTAGCGTTAAATTACCTCTTTAGTCTTCGATAAAGAGAGAAAAAGGTACTCGTTTCTTCCTTTAGAAATCATTCAGATATTTACGTATTTTCCAACAATTCGAGAAGCTAATCCTGAGACAGTTGAAAGAGGAAGTAATGAAGACACGACAGCTTTCTCTTCACAAGGAAGCGCTGTGTGAAACAAGCCACGAAAAGAGATGTTATCGCACTTCCTATATACTTCCGTCCCCTATTTCTTTCCCTACAAATATATCCACAAACTTCTCACTCGTCCGTCACTTGGGAAGTCGCATCGCCCTTCCAAGAGAGGAATAGAAAACTCTTAGCAAAGCGATGGGAAAAGTTTCAGGGAGTCTGGGAAAACATATTCTCTAAGGCTGCCGGGCGGAAAGAACAGTCGTCCTCGAGGGAAACCCCTCACAGCTAAGCCCCAGGAGTCCCACCTCAGCACTGTGACCACACTAATCAGACCGTGTGTGTGTGTGTGTGTGTGTGTGTGTGTGTGTGTGTGTGTGTGTGTGTGTGTGTGTTATTTTTTTTGGCAAAGTATCTTTATATATATATATATATATATATATATATATATATATATATATATATATATATATATATATATATATATATATATATATATATATATATATATATATATATATATTAGTGTTTTATCATGTGAAGCTATTTTACTATATTTAAAAATGTGTTTTTCTTCAGTCAACTACTACGGTGTGTGTGTGTGTGTGTGTGTGTGTGTGTGTGTGTGTGTGTGTGTGTGTGTGTGTGTGTGTGTGTGTGTGTGTGTGTGTGTGTGTTTTATTAGATAAGAGTAATGTAGTAAGCAGAGAGAGAGAGAGAGAGAGAGAGAGAGAGAGGAGAGAGAGAGAGAGAGAGAGAGAGAGAGAGAGAGAGAGAGAGAGAGAGAGAGAGAGAGAGAGAGAGAGAGAGAGAGAGAGAGAGCCAGCCAGCCAGCCAGCTAACAGATAGACAGACAGATAGATGAGAGAGAGAGAGAGAGAGAGAGAGAGAGAGAGAGAGAGAGAGAGAGAGAGAGATGAGAGAGAGAGAGAGAGAGAGAGAGAGAGAGAGAGAGAGAGATTGGTAAGGGCGAGGGTGGGTTGAGAGGGCCCTGAATAATAGCTCAGGATGAGGTTACTGCACACCGCCGCTTCAATACCCAACAAGTTCCGGTCAGTGTGCGAGGGTTTCCGCGTCAAGTCTCATGGTGAGGCTTCCCATTAGTTCAGGTCCGGCCAGGTAACACTATATGGCCGCGGCGGGAGGAGTGAGTGAAGTGGTGGCGGCAACGGTTTCTTCACGCTTACAGTAGCAAAATTAGAAGGGGTTGCGTGAAATGGTGTAGATGTTTAAAGGGGAGAACCGAAGAAAAGAAACACTTATGTGTTTTCTAGTGGTGGCAAAAACGTTCTACACATCTGCATGAATAATATTAGGAAGTGAAAAAGTAAATACATGATTGGAAAACCAAACAGAGACATTGGTGCTTGTGTTATTTTTTTTTACCCTCTCCGCAATATTTTTCTAACATAATAGATACATGTACTTCTATTTCTCTATCCTAAATGACATTGCTGTTTATCCCGTTCAATATTTTTATAAAGTTCTGGAATATATGTCACGCAATGCCATCAGCACTTGGGAAGAATACTGTAAATGACTAAACACTGGTACGTCTAAATTTTTATAAAAAGAGCAGAATTCCTTGAGGCAAGCATTTTCTAGGTGGGAGAAAACGGCAATAGAAATACAGTTTGAAGCTAAAGGTTACTATGGCGTAATTCCTCATATATGCAGTTGCGAGTGATTGACGTCAAAAAAAGAGTAAAAAAATTCCCTTTGTTTCGCTGAGCTTGTGTGACGCAAAGGTGCGCAAGACGTTTTCGATTTATTCGGCTTCTTGGGCTGATATCTGGAGAAGCTTGTCCTGTCCTCAGAGTTCAGGTATTTTCGGGTCTGCCCTTCACGGCACTCCTTCCCCGACAGTTTCCTTCAGTCACTGTCACTCCAGGCAGCTCCATTACTGACTGTCACTCCAGGGACGGGCCAGCTCGCAGCCAAGCCCGCCCAGGACACTGCCACCCACATTTTGTGGTGAAAAGCTGCGATGGTGGCAATTAGCGTGGGGGCAAGACAGAACACAGAGAAAAATGCGAACCATTAATCGAAAATTAAACACCGTAAGTATGAACAGTCAGGAGTATAAAAAAAAAAAGTTTAACTCTACATAATTGGTCATGATTGACAGAAACATATACGATAAAAATTGCGTACGTGTGTGTGTGTGCAATAATATAATATATATATATATATATATATATATATATATATATATATATATATATATATATATATATATATATATATATAATGTATATATATATATATATATATATATATAAATATATATATATAGTATATATATATATATATATATATATATATATATATATATATATATATAATATATATATACCACAAGCAAACAAAACAGACACACAGACAGGCAGAAAGATAGACAGACAGACAGATAGATAAACAGATAGACAGATAGATGGACGGATGGACAAATTGATAAATGGATAGATAGATAAATAGATAGATAGATAGACAAATATAGATAGACAGACAGACAGACAAATGGACAGATGGATAGATAGATAAATAGATGGATAGGCTGAGACAGGCAGACAGACAGAATGACTGACAGACAGATAGGGAGATGGACAGCATGCATGGTCAGCCTGTGGGTTTATACCTAGAGGCTTAGATGATCGGCCTGTAGGCTCATTTCAGGAGCCTTTGATGTGTCGGCCCTTTGCCACGGTAGTGCTGGCAGGATGCAAGACTGGATGAGGCTGTGCAGTGGCTACGTGGTGCGTGGTAATGACTCAAGTGAAGTAATAAAACAAGAGGCATAAAAAATTCAATAGGTTGCGGAGTAGAGAAATAAATAAAGGATTTTACTCCAACATATCTGCTTAAGGCTCTTTAGTTTCATGCACATTACTCGTATTTTAATTTTCGTTTTTTTTTGTTAGTTTTAAGTTAATAATGTGATGTGTAAATATTATGCCGTGCAGTGATGTTCCTGAAAAATTTACAAAGCTATAAGACTGAAAGAAGAAGAAATAGCATGGCATATAGGAGTGTCAAGAGAAACAGGCAGAAGGAAGAAATATAAGATAAAATTGAAATGGAAGATAGGGGGAGCAGAAAGGAGCATGGAGAGAGAGAACAGTGAGAGAGATGCAGAATATAAAACAAAAGGATGTGAAGATAATGGGCAGAAAGAAAACAATGCACAGTAGAATGACAGAGAAAATATTTGGTAATACGCATAGTGTAAGGAAAGTACTAAGAACTGAGGAAAGAATGAATGAGGAAGATATTGAAAAGGATAGAAAAGAAAAGACAAAAAAAAGGAAAAGAACAGGAAGTAAATAGAATTGTGAAGTGACTAAGGTGTGTGGAGCAGAAAGAAGAGAAGTAATGGATATTTGGAGGATAGAAGGAAAGTAGAAGAAATGGAAGGTATAGAAGTGAGAGAAAAACGAAATGTAATGATAAGAGATTTGAAATGAAGGAATAAAAGAAGGATAAAAACCTAATGAGATTTTACAAATTCAATCTAAGAATGATAAAATTGGAAAAGGTATAGAAAAAGAAAAAGATTAATTATGTTAAGAAACTTTATACCGAGTGCAATAGGAAACTAAAATTACTCATACCCGGCTCATTCGGCATACCTCTTACGTGAGCTGACCACACGGTCTCTGAACAGATGTGCGTAGTAACTGCTGATGTTCTATGGCTGTGTATGGAAACAAAAAAATAAATCTCCGCAGAAAAAAAGAGAAAATTCGTAATTTTCCGAGATTACAGTGTGATTAATTTTAAAATAAAATCTTAATTTTGACTATCTAATTGATAAAATCTACACTATTTCGTCTAAGACTGTGCAGGTACATTTGGAAAATGTGCTAGATGCACATCGAGTGTGGAAAATTGTCTCTTTATTTAGATTTAGGGATTACTTCTTTAATGTTATAGGAGAAAGTTGAAAATGGTAAATGATGAAATTTTGATTATTCAAGAAAAAGTAATAAAAAAATAAAAAAAAAAACTCATTTTAAGAAGCTGAGGCAGATTCAGTGTTCATTAAAGCAGGATGCATCCACCCATGGAGAAAGGAATCACGGGAGAACAACCTGTAAACAATTCAGGCAGTGCGGAGACTTTCCTTCAGCAAAATCATCACGTATAAGATTAAGGATGAAATCAGGTAATTCGTTTAAACTAGAAAAAGATCCAGACTTTCCAAAAATATCAATTGTAAATTAAGCAAGAATGAAAATGACATAACACTTAAATACATATTTTTCTAAGGCCCATAACGGCAGCCATTAAAGTATCGGAGAGCGTAGTCAAGTTGGTGAAATGAAGGCAGCTGCAGAACACGGGGATGGAAGAGCATCCCATGGCACCACTTCTGATATGATCCCTCCACAGATCTAGACAGTGTGTGCGGGAACGTCCACAAGGCAATGGCGCGAATTGTAACACGAGTTTCTGTGTTCAAGACAGAACATCTTCAACGATCAAGATCTGAACAAAGGATTTCTAAATTGCAAATCACGAATTTACTCTTATTTAAATTTTTTTTTATTGCAATATTAAATTAATTAATTAATTGATTTACTTATTTATCTGTTTATTCATTAATTTATTTATCAATTTTTTTGCTAAGGAAAAACGCTTCTTGCCCCTGAATGTCCTAAAGAAGTCTGCACGAGTGCCCTCGCTCACATCTGCCCATTATGTTGCAGAACATAAGTCCACACCAGCCCGACTC
>NC_087154.1:24762026-24804526 GCF_035594125.1 Scylla paramamosain
CCTGGGGACCCACACGCACCCACCACATTATCCAGACGATGAGTACATATTGCGTTGCGGAACAAATATATATGTGGATGAGGGCGGCGTGTCCCTTGTGTGGGTCGATCCGTCCTCTGCAGCGTCCTTATGCTTTTGTAAACTGAAACGTGTTGGTATGAATGTACATTCATATAAACAAGTGATTGAGTCAAATACTAAAGAAGCTGGTTTTCTAGAATGGGGAATGTTAAATTTATATTCAATGTTAGAAAGGAAACAAAAAAAAAATCAAACCATTGAATTCTAGAATAAACTACTGGAAATTAATAACACACACACACACACACACACACACACATAGTGGAAAACACACACACTAAGGGAAAAATATAAGAAAACTATTTCCCTTCATAACCTGAGTAATCCAATTCAGATTCCCCGTATTACAGCACGGCGTAATGCTACTTTAGTTTTGCATTATTTCTTCCCTCCGTGGACTAGCAGGCAGCCTCGCATAGGCAGCCCCCGCCCCAGGCTAACATGAGAGATTTCTCTCCTGTGCTGGCGAGCGTCCAAACTCCTCTAATAAAGGAAATTTCATTTTTTCTTTTTAATTACTTCTTTTTCTGACTCAGGTCCTGAAAGCCTGTTGTAATTAGCAACATTATTACTTTGTTACCTAAGCAAGAATATCAAGGCAGGAGGCGGAGGTTCGTGAAGAAATATGAGGACGAAGAAAATACAAAGCGTTTTACTGAAAGAAAAATGGCAATGAGATGAAAATTCATTAGAAGTGAGAAATTTAAAATATTTCAGGATATGAGAAAACGATGTATTCATGCATATCTTATTTTTTCATTAATTTGTGAATTACATATTGATAGTGGTAGTATAGTTGACTGCACTGATCCATCCCTCTTTCCCCTCTAAAAAGACTATCAGGACCGAACAACTATTAACCAAGCAACCTTTCACTGTTGAACAAATGATTACCTCGGGGGAAGCATGGGTGGATTCCTCTGTTTCAGGTGAGAATAACACAGTGACCACAGGGCAACAAAGGCAGCACGCTATCGAGCCGACAACAGCCCCCCACCAACACCACCACCCCCGGTCCCCAGGAATCCTTCATTTCACACACTACACAAAGGCCTGCCTCGACCTTCTCCGTGAGTTACGCAGTGTGCCAATCTCCCCAAACTTTCCTTACAAACTTTTCAGGCTTATTTCTTGGCCCGTCTGGTCTCCCGCTACTGTGTGCGCTTCTCTTGATATTTGGTTACGCTTTAGCTCCAGATTTTGTTCCATCGAAGATCTGGTGTTTCAGTAATGTATCCATTTATTGAACTCCTTTATTCTCTCCGTATACATCTTTCATTGATCATCAGAGTTATTCCCAACTACTCCCCTGTTGTTGAGCACTTCAATGCCGCTTGGTCTGCAGCGTACACAGATCATAACCGTGTGCAGACACTGGATGTGGATCCCTCATTCCTAACTTTTATTATGGAAAGCTTTCAAGGTTCATTCATAATAGTATTTTTCCTGCCTATATTTTCATTTTTTTTTTAATATTTATAATCACTATTCATTTTCATTATACATTAGTTATATTTTCACCTTCAATATTTACGACGATTTTGTTTTGAAATTATGGTCTTTTTTTTTCAGGCTTGTTTCTGCATATCTTCATAACTTACAAAATTTGGCAACTGGTGTATGCTTATGAGGATTTGATTATCGCTAATATTTGCTTAGTGTTTCACTGTGTGCTTGAAGCTGCTTCCTCTTCTCCTTTTAATCAGTTTTCATGATATTTCACGTAGCTCCATAATACCTCCAGTTAATTGAAAAAAAACATGTTCCACCACCTGAACTCTCTCTCTCTCTTTCTCTCTCTCTCTCTCTCTCTCTCTCTCTCTCTCTCTCTCTCTCTCTCTCTCTCTCTCTCTCTCTCTCTCTCTCTCTCTCTCTCTCTGTGTGTGTGTGTGTGTGTGTGTGTGTGTATTTAACTTATGAAGAGTCTTAAATGAACATTCAGGTAATTCCTTCATCGACAATGCACATTGTTAACTTTCACTACGAATTTAAATATTTCACAGATCGATGTTTCAATTAATTACGTTTGTGGTTCTATATCGCTTTATCTATTTCCACCTCTTTTTTTCTTTTTTTTCTTCAGATCAGGTTGCTTCCTCATGTTATTAGTTTTCTGTCAAGAGTTACTGAGTATACAGTGTTTCTTCAAACCAATCAATGACAAACTCTGTAATACTGTCTTACTCTCGTGTTTATTTTCCCAGGAAGTTCCCTCCTTAAAAATGAGTTCCAGCCTATTTCAGAATGTAAAGTAAGTTTGTTATTGTTGAAAACATCAGATTTTCTTCTGCTGGGACAAAACTCGATGATCCTTTTCCATTCTAAAATTTGTATTAAGCGTCTTTCCAAATTTTTCTTTCATTTAAAAATATTTCAACAATCTTCATTAAACACAATGTGTTATGTAACAGTTTAGTTTTTCATATAAGTTATTATTTATTTTCACCGTTTTCCTTTTTTCCCCTTCTCCTCCTCCTCCCCTCCCCCTCCCCCCTTCCTTTTCCCCCTCCGTTTTCTTTCTTTTACTTAATTACATTTATTATTATTATTATTATTATTATTATTATTATTATTATTATTATTATTATTATTATTATTATCATCATTATCATTATTATTATTATCATTATTATTATTATTACCAGTCTGCTTTTCTTGATCCTTTTCTTCACTTTCCTCCTCCTCCTCCTGCTCCAGTTCTTAGTCCATGCAGGGCGGCAGTGACCAGCTGTCGTGTCGCCCGCTGAGGGCCACTTCCATCAATCAATCACGGCTGAAGCACCGGCCACCCATCACTCCCTTCCTTGGCGCCTCGATAATGCACTAATGGTTTAAAGTCTAGCTCTCTCTCTCTCTCTCTCTCTCTCTCTCTCTCTCTCTCTCTCTCTCTCTCTCTCTCTCTCTCTCTCATATTCTTTATCAAAGTAACGCAGTCAAATTTATATGCCTCAAACTTTTAGAATATTGGAAGCAAATTTGAATTTGAAATTCAGTTTTAAAAATATTTGTTCATTTTCTTTCCATTTTCGTGTCCATTACATCGGTAGTGCATTTATCTCTAATGGTTTAATATCCTATAAGTCTTTCATACGTTCCAACACCCTTTCTTTACTTTGCCGGGCTTAACTGTGCTTCCATGTCGCTTTCATTTCCTCAGCGCCATGCTCAGCCAAGCCTCAGGAAGTGTGGGGCGTCCAATGCACCCTTAAGGCCATAAATCACCCCAGCAATCTGATCTTCCTTCACGATGCTCTTTCCTTCCTCTCATTCTTCACCTGCACTCGATTGGGGCGCGGCGAGGGGTCGGAGAGGGTGTTTGCCAGACTGCAATAGGTCGTGTTGTCCATGCGAAATATCTCACACGTCCTCCTCTTTCTGGTTGTCACGAAGGGCAGGTGTACGAGATTGCCTCAGATATAAATGGAGCGTGCAGCTTTCCGTGATGATGATAGGGCAGCAGTCAGGCTTCTCATCACTCTGGGCCCCGCGGCATTAAGGTGGACAGCAAGCCCTCCTCCTTCCTGGATGGCTGACTTATGTGGTTACTTATCGGTCTCTATCGACAATCTTCATCAGCTAAAAATAGACGATCGTTTGATTATTGGGTGACTGAATTAATGATATATACCAATTCTAGCTGACAGTTTATTCTTATCAGCTAAAATTTAACGAGTACCAAATTATTATGTATTCCTAAAATGACAAAAACAAAGTGATACAGTATTTCATAATCTATCGATGTCTGGAGTTACAAACGCCATGGTTGAATAGTTATTTATCTTTTTGTATTATAATCATACGTTGAGTGTGCACTGGGGAGGAAGGGGGGAGCCAGGTAATGTGTGTGTGTGTGTGTGTGTGTGTGTGTGTGTGTGTGTGTGTGTGTGTGTGTGTGTGTGTGTGTGTGTGTGTGTGTGTGTGTGTGTGTGTGTGTGTTAATCATTGAGTAATTGGGTGCATGGACATAGAGAGCGTATGAGAGAGCCCGCTTTGTCTGTAGTCTGTCACTGTCTGTCTGTCTGTCTGTCTGTCTGTCTTTCTGTCTGCCTTTGTTCTCGCCCCTGCTCTCTCTCTCTCTCTCTCTCTCTCTCTCTCTCTCTCTCTCTCTCTCTCTCTCTCTCTCTCTCTCTCTCTCTCTCTCTCTCTCTCCAAATTAACGCCTCCCCTTTCACCTAGACGCCCATTACACAAGATTACCCTTTTCCTGGCCTCGCTTTATGCCTCCTCTGATTCGGAACCCCATTTTCCCAACACCATTCCTTACTATCGTCGTCTGGCCACAGTTGCAATACCTTTATTTCACGATTATTCTTCACCTGTAACTTTTCCGAGTATTCCGAAGCCCTTCCAAATAGAGAATAGTATTGTATACGCCGCCTCTGTCTTAATTTTACGACACCCGACAAAATTTATGGCGTAAAGGGCTCGCGTCCAATACCGGCCATAAACCACAGAGGATTTGTTGGCGCTCGGCTTTGTCTTTGCGTCTTAGGACAATTTTTTTTTTCAAACGATTTGGGGCGCTCAACGGTACTATTTAGGCAGCAGGGATAATTACTCAGTTCTTAATGGTGTTTTTCTATCATCGAAAGAGCGGAAGCCTTGTTAAATTATGACTGTAACCATTAAAAACACCTTTGGAAATCCTAATGACTTCCACTGTAGAGTTTTTAAAAGAAGCCGAGGTAAGCAGCCGAGGCGTGTAGGAATATAACCCCTTGAATCTCTGGGCTCCTATTAACACTGTTTTCTAAAACCACTGTAATGATTGCTGCTTTTTTTTTAGTATTTTTCATTGAAGGTGTGAAATCATTGTCAAAACTATCACTGGAATCATGAGAAAAAAGCATATCTTTAAAACCTCCAATTAAAGTAGTCGAGGTAAGACATCAAATTATTAGAAAATAATTTGGTGTGTTGTCCTTTTATCCTGAATTACACGATCAGGGGATTTTTATGCATTCAGGTTATCGTTTCACTGAGGGGCTGGAGCAAGAGTCAGAGAGCAAAGGTTCATAGTATTACGTGGCTCAGTGTAAGTGGTTGGGGAAAGAGCACAATACCATGAGAAATTTAGGTTTGTAAATGTTTTGTGAAAGAGGAGACAGACAGACAGACAGACAGACAGACCAACACACACACACACACACACACACACACACACACACACTCAAATTCTGCATCATTAAATAAACTCGCTCGCCTCGTTTTGCACATACCCCATTTTTCGTTTTAACTATCCGGACACTACCGCCAGCATTCATTAGGGGGGAGAGAGAGAGAGAGAGAGAGAGAGGAGAGGAAGAGAGAGGAGAGGAGGAGAGAGAGAGAGAGAGAGAGAGAGAGAGAGAGAGAGAGAGAGAGAGAGAGAGTGTGTAATCTAAGTTTAATTCATTCACCGTCACACACGTACAAAAAAAAATCTAGTTTACGTTACTTTTTATCTTATGCTGCAGGAATGTCTGTGTGACATTATCCAGATCTCTCTCTCTCTCTCTCTCTCTCTCTCTCTCTCTCTCTCTCTCTCTCTCTCTCTCTCTCTCTCTCTCTCTCTCTCTCTCTCTCTCTGTTATAAAACGCACATTATCGCAGTGACGTACTTCCTCTAAGTAAACAAGAAATCATGCGCAGAAAAATTAAAGTGTGTGCGAAATAAAGGCGATAAAGAAAAAAAAAAAAAAAAAACTGTTCATCTCTGAGTAACGAGGCTGTGAGACTGTTATTGTAAGAGCCTAATTACAGCTAGTCCCATTAATTAGGCTAATGTAATATTTATGCCTCGTCTCACACCATTATGTTACTGTCTGCCAGAGTACAGCGGGCACCCTCCACCTGCACCGTCACCCCAACTACCTCTGCAGTATCTCTTGTGATAAATTACGTTAAGGTAATTTAAGCTAGGTCAGATTAATGTAGGTTAGGTCAGGTTAGGTTAAATTCGGATATGTTGGATTTGGTTAGGTTAAGCTAGGCTGCGTGAGGTTAGGTTTAGTTATGCTAGATTAGATTATGTTAGGTTGTTAGGTTAAATTAGGTTGAGTTCTGCTAGGTTAGGTTAAGGCTATGCTAGATTAGATTAGGTTAGGTTTTCAAGTTATGTTAGGTTAAGTTCGGCTAGGTTAGGTTACATTAGGTTAGGTTAAGTTCGGCAGTTAAATTTGGGTAGGTTAGGCTAGGTTACGTGAGGTTATGCTAGATTAGATTAGGTTAGGTTGTTTGGTTAGGTTAGGTTAGGTTCTGCTAGGTCAAGTAGTTCATTACCTGGGCCATTATTTGGGGTGTAAGGTTTATGGAGTAATCTTCATGTGTGTGATGTGTGGAGAGTACTTAGGAAAAAATTTATACGGAAGCGCTCCGATCACTACCACCACTATTACCACTATCACAATCACCACAGCCATCCCCATCTTGACTATCAGTCACCTTAACCATCAGTATTACAATCACAAACATTCCTTAAACTGGCCTAAACAACAACAACAACAACAACAACAACAACAACAGTATTTCCTTCATGACCACTTCATCCTCAAAATTTACCGCAAGGTCCACTCCTGTGAAAAATTATGTTACGATAAATCAAGGTGCGTAGGTCGGGAGAATTTATCACTGGGTGGGACGGATAATAAATAAGAATCTTCGTCTTTAGAAATTGCTAAGGTGGAGTTTAACATAGAAGCTTCAGAAACTCAAGGAAATTAAGACAACTAGAGAAGATATATATCTACGCAGAATGTACAGTTCAAGTGACGCCATTAATGAGGGCAGGCGTCCCTTAGTGCCTCCTCCCTTTCCTCTGATGCTTGGCTCTCACGGGGACGCGACTCAACCGTGCATTGTAGATATAATTTAAAGTGTCACGGCTCAGTGCTCCCTTAGACCTCAAGTATGACTACGTTTCCTGAATGGCCCACCTAACGACCACCAGCCACGGCAGCGCGTCCTTGACTCCTGCAGGTTATCTTTCCCTCTCAGCACTATGGTACTAAACTATATTACTTCTGAATACACATTTAAATTATGCACGACTACACACGGCTTCCAAACTTCTTGAAATCACCTATCAGTCAGTCATGATAGGACAGATGAGGTAACTGTGTTGAATGGTGGTGTCTAGAGAGAGTATGTAAGCCTTAATAACGAAAAGCATCATCCTTAACTCAATCAAATCCCTTAATGATAACTATAACAATGAAATCAATATCGTGGTACTGGAAAGGTTAAAATACCATCACTCACGCAACTGTATAGTGAACTATTACGTTATTATTCATTCACTTCATTACTTGTGCCATCAAATTAACACAAACGCCAAAGAGGATTATAAAGCACACTACAATCTCCTGTAGAAAGTGGCCGTGAAATTGAGTTCATACTAATATCCAACATTCCAAATATTCACCGGAGACCTTGACATTCCGGGAGGACGCATAGCAGGCTGGAAAACTCACACTTAATAAGACTCGTATGAATGCCGCTGAATGCACCCAGGAACTGACAACTCTCGTGGAAAGAAAAGATACAAGGCATGCAATCACAATTTCATTTCAATATAGAGTAATTCCTATGAAATACAGTTTTTCTTTCTTCGAACTGCGAAACGCAGTAAGTTTTTACTTGTCAGTTACTTGATAATTCTCTCTCTCTCTCTCTCTCTCTCTCTCTCTCTCTCTCTCTCTCTCTCTCTCTCTCTCTCTCTCTCTGTCTCTCTCCTTTTCATCACATTAGACGTATGGATTCTAACTGTAATTTTCTTACGACCAGGGAATGTTTAGACAAGAAACGCAATTTGCAAGCAAATCATGATGCAATGAAATTAAATTTTGTGCGGTACATTCAGATTCAAGAAACTGATTCCTTTTACAAGATGCAAAAAGTCACAATTCCGCAGATGCAGTCTAATGGTTTGCAACTAATTATATTGTTTAGAATTACGGAAACCATTATTTCCTAGAGGAGGAGGAGGAGGAGGAGGAAGGAGGAGGAGAGGAGAGAGAGAGAGAGAGAGAGAGAGAGAGAGAGAGAGAGAGAGAGAGAGAGAGAGAGAGAGAGAGAGAGAGAGGGGGGGGGGGTTGGTGGGAGAAGGGAGAGAAAGCAAAATTACGTAAGTGCGTTTCCGGTTCGGAGGAAGAAAACAGCATTTCATCAGATAGAGAGAAAACATCCTACACGTCAGACTTCGTTCAATATCAGTTATGTATTTTTTTACTTCAGATGTATTACAGTAGTAACTAACTCTCTCTCTCTCTCTCTCTCTCTCTCTCTCTCTCTCTCTCTCTCTCTCTCTCTCTCTCTCTCTCTCGTTCAGAGA
The DNA here is from genome assembly GCF_035594125.1 of Scylla paramamosain. Lineage (NCBI taxonomy): Eukaryota > Metazoa > Arthropoda > Malacostraca > Decapoda > Portunidae > Scylla > Scylla paramamosain. The sequence continues at coordinate 24,770,419 of NC_087154.1, forward strand.
CCCCAAATACCAACTTTGTAGAATCTTTTAAAGCTTTAGCGGATACTGTTGAATCAAGAGTATCTGGAGTGCATATTCCTTACTATTTGATAGGAAATTTTAACAAATTTTCTCAAGTGTAATGAGAACAATGTATGTGATTTTACCAACTTATGATTTCCAATCATAACTAAACCCACACGAGTAACACAAACATCAGCCTCCACCATAGATCACATTTGGACAAATAGTTTGCAAAATTATCAAACAGTTGGTATCATTTATACAATTATGAGTGATATTTCAAAGTATTGTATTTACTTTGATAGGAAAATACTTGATAAAAATCCACTTTATTCAGAAATTATTAAAAAGAGGGTGTATGATAATAATTTTATACATTTATATGGATCAGCCTTAAATTATAGACAGCAGTCTCAAATGAAAAGTCAAAATGTTAATGAAAATTACGATAAATATTTCCTTAAGCTGCATGATACAAATTTTCTGATTATGAGAATCACTCAGGAAACTCATATATTACATCAACAGGTTCCATCAAGGAACGTAAAACTGCAGAAACTTTCCGCTTAATGGTCCTTGACATGAAAAGTTCAGAAGATACCGGAACATGTTAACATCTGTTGCGAGCAGCAGAGGAAAATCATTATAAGTCACTCCTAAAATGGATTATGGTAATTGACCTTCTGGACAGATATAATAAAATTAATCTTGTTTCATTTATGCTACAAGTGGAAGCAACATCGGATGATGTATGAACAGCCAAAGATTTTAATGATTACTTCTGTAGTGTTGCAAGTAACATGGCACAAAAAAATCGAAGAAGTGCCAACACCGCTTGGAAGCTTCTTGCCGCAGCCTGTCCTGTTTTCTCTTTATCTCCGGCCAACATCTCGTCTCAGAGTTGGACATCTCCAATTTCTATTACATGTATAAGCAGAAAAATATGTCATTACCTATATCTTAAATCTGGTGGGTAAATGCCAAGAACATAATAACACTTGTAATTCAAAGCACAACTAAATATAAGTCTCTCTCTCTCTCTCTCTCTCTCTCTCTCTCTCTCTCTCTCTCTCTCTCTCTCTCTCTCTCTCTCTCTCTCTCTCTCTCTCTCTCTCTCTCTCATTATAATGCGTCACACGTTATTTACACAGCACGTTTAAAAGCTCAAATGCAAGCGAGCAATCAAGGTTCACGGCAGGTGCTAACCAGAGTCTAACGAAAGGTAAACAGAGACCAGTGAGACTAGAGATGCCACTCCACACGAGGGACAAAGGTCAAGCTGCTGCCATCAGACAACATCGTCCTTTTGATGGCTTGGCAGAGAAAGGAAAGGTGCTCGCCAACACAAATACCAGCTACACTGCTAAAGCTCCCGTCAACCTGACGGTGCTGGTACAGGGAGAATTATTGAAGCAAACAGGGATCTCTCAAGTCCACCGTGCTTCTCGGACATTTGTGGGACACACACACATGTTTTAGAATGAAAACTGTGTAGCACGTGTACAGGGAATCTACTGGCATGTAGAAAACAATTCCCACTAAATTACAACTAAGTTAAACTTGACGTGTACACACACACACACACACACACACACACACTTCATATGATTAGCATCTTTAGTTATGTGACAATCTACGTTAAAGTTCTGATTTTTGGAAGTAAGGATGTACACACACACACACACACACACACACACACACACACACGGAGATAGGATTGTTGGCTTTCAGCTCCCGCAGGGCCACACACACAGGAGGGCGGGAGTGATGGCTTTGCATGCACTCCCGCCGGGCTGTAAGGTCACAACTTCTCGGCTTACGCTCTGCAACTGTCCTCTGCACATGAATATAGGTTACAGTGTGAAAGGATAAAAACATAAATAATATTATCCATACAGAAGACGCGAGTATTGCACCGCCGAGCGAAATTTCATATACAAAAAAGAATTAACGTTCTGTAAATAGAAAAATAAAAATTGAAAGAAACTTCTTATAACAAAACACTAAGTGATGTCTAATGAGACAAAGTGCTTGGTTTTGTTTGTAGGGAATCTTTCAACAGTAATCTTACAACAATTACGTTTTCTTGAAATGTGTGATCGATAGACTGTAGAGTAATCTTTTTAAACAAGGAGGGGAAGGCGGCCCTCTGTTGTTGAGTCTCAAACAATTAATGCGATCGATAGTCCCTTCAAACTCCAAGCCTCAACTTCTGAATGGCTCCTCCCCAGGCAGTGCTCAACACAATGGCTCCTCCTGCTTATTTAATTTGGTATACGGACGGAACCGGAAAGTACACATTCCTGTAAAACCATACACACACACATACACACACACACAGCTGCAGCTGCTGTCGATATATAGGCTCTCATACTCAAACTTTTGGAAACAATTATTTGGAAGCGAGTAAAAATTTAGGTGAAAATGGGATGAGCAACGGTCTCCAAATTTTTTTAAGTAGGAAAATCCAAATATTATGTAAATTAATCGCAACCAAGTTCTGTGCATCGTGATAATCTAAAGTTTCGGAGATTAATGGCCTACATCCAGCCCAGCGACGAACAGCCAGCGGGATGGGGGAGAGGGGAAGGAAAAAAAGAGTTAACTTGGATTTTGTCAATATAAACGCGGTAAAAATGTGGTGCCTCCATTTCACATGTTACCCAAAAGTGTCATGATTGATGAGCTTGTACACTACTGGGCCCGTGACTTGTGACGTCTGATGGATGGTGACGGGCTGATCTCTATAATTACTGGCGCTGGCTGACGCTAAGTGAATGACTCAGAGGCCATTTGATAATGCCGCGGAACCCTTACTGAGTGACAATAAGGCAGACATACAGCAAACCATTACCGTGCTAAAACACTTTTGAAAGACTCAGGAAGGCGTTGGGCGCGGAGAGTTTACACTTGACCATCTCATGTCTTTCCAGATTATTGCTTTATGTGTACCCGTAAAAATTGCCAACAATAAGCTGAAGACAATTTAAAGACCATTTTCTCTATATAAGCAAAATTTAAGATTTGTCCCACACAGATAATTTAAATTGGAAAATCATCTTAAGCACAAAATATGGTTATAAACCATAACTATATAACTTTTTGTTAGTCCTCAGGTGTGGAAAACTAATAAAAATAAATGAATAAAGAAAGAAAGAAAAGAAAAGAAAAAAAAAAGAAAGCTCGAGCTGGACTACCTTCAAGGTGACGCATCAAAGAAGTGTCCTACTAACTCCCTCCATCTCTCTGACAGCCTATTTCTCTCTCTCTCTCTCTCTCTCTCTCTCTCTCTCTCTCTCTCTCTCTCTCTCTCTCTCTCTCTCTCTCTCTCTCGCCAAGAGGGACGCCTATAACAGATTAGAATCCTTCAGTAATAACGAAGAACGCACTAGATTCGTAGAGTTAAGGCGTAAAACAAAGAGGTTAATAAAACACAGCAAAAGGTCTACCGAGTTACATGTTGCAATCCATTGTAAAACGAACCCGAAGGAATTTTATAGCTTTATCAAGTAGAAGAGAATGGTTATTTCAACTACTGGACTCGTAAGTGACGAAAATGGAGATTACATTAACGACGAGGAGCAAATTAGTAACATTCTAAACACTTTCTTTGCTTCAGTATTTACAGCAGAAGACCTCAGTGACATCACTACGGTGCCAGCAGTCCATATTAATAACAACGACGTCCTGAATAACATCAATATACCAGAAACTGACGTGTCAAAATGTATCGCTTAACTTAAAGTAAGCAAGTCAACCGGACCCGACACGATCTGACCCCGCATCTTAAAAGAAGCGAAATCAGAATTAATTGAACCACTGACCGTATTGTTCAATAAATCCCTGCAGTTCGGTACAATGTCTGATGAGTGGAAGCTTGCTAACGTAACTCCGATTTTCAAAAAAGGCAGTAAATCTTTACCATGTAATTACCAGCCAATTAGCTTAACCTCAGTCGTATGCAAAATGCTTGAAACACTAATAAGAGATAAACTCGTTAATCATTTAGAAGAAACCAACTTACTTAAATATACTCAACACGGCTTCCGCAACAAACGCTCTTGTTTGACGAACCTCTTACATTTCTTCTTTGATATTCTGAACCAGTATGACGAGAGTAAAGCAGTAGATATAATACATCTTGATTTTCAAAAGGCCTTCGACAAAGTTCCTCACAAACGTTTACTGGTTAAACTAAAATCACACGGTATCCAAGGCGACGTGCAGAGATGGGTATAAAACTGGCTAAACAACCATAAACAAAAGAGTAGTAATAAGTGGAAAAACATACAGTTGGACTAACGTAACCAGCGGGGTGCCACAGGAATCAGTCTTAGGACCTGTTTTCTTCTTTGTTTATATAAAATACATAGATGAAGGTGTTACCAGTATAATAACGAAGTTTGCTGATGACACCAAAACAGCGAATTCCGTAGTCTCTAATGAACAAGTAATAGAAATACAAAAAAATCTAGATAAGTTGTCAGGATGGGGGCACACCTGACAAATGGGTCTTAATGCAGATAAGTGCAAAGTGCTTCACATAGGGTATAAATATATATATATATATACTCGTATATATATATATATATATATATATATATATATATATATATATATATATATATATATATATATATATATATATATATATATATATATATATATATATGTTTTTTTTTTTTTCTTTGCCCTCGTATTGTATCTTCATTCAAGTGAAACATTAGTAGAACCTTTTCACGCAACCTTTCCGTAATTTGAACCAGATCCTTATCCTTTTAAGGGGCAGGGAAATAATTTTTTACGAGGGTCGATCTCCCAATATGAAAAATAATTTGAAATTGTCTTGTATTGGCAACTTTTACCGAAAAAGAAAGGAGTTCGTTTGTATCGTGACTGAAATAGTACTATTTGTATAGACAGATTGATCTGGGCGCAGCCAGGAGAGATATGGTAAAGCATTATAATGGAGTTAAACTGGAGACACTAGACTTATCGCAAAAAGCGAGCGGAATTTGTTATATTCTGGTCGCTAAAGTAACCGATCGTGTTATAAGGAATAATGAGATATTAAAACTTCACAGGTTATTCCAACTTTTCAAATTTTTAATCAGTTTGGCCAATCAGCCCTCCAGCTCCTCACTCCATTCCACCATTCCATCCCGAAAGCTTGTTCCAACACGGCACACTCAGGCACATTCAAGGCTCTAGCAATAAATATTTAGAAAGTTATATCACACACACACACACACACACACACACACACACACACATCGGAGCATTTTTTATTATTTTTTTTTATTCCAGCGTTGCAGAGCTTAATGATGCTACAAAACACCAAAGGCTGTCTCATTAACCGAAGTACTGTGCATCCTGCAACGTGTTATTGTTGTGTAGGTGTTGGCAGGGTGGTGGTGGTGGTGGTGGTGACGGGCTTTTTTGGTTTGGGTGTGTTGTTAGTAGTGGTGAGGGGGCGAGGTGAGCGTGGTTTGTGGTTATGTGGAAATTCGTGTTAGTAAATGTTGCGTTGCTAATTGTTGTTGTTGTTGTTGTTGTTGGTGGTGGTGGTGGTTGAAATTCTAGGAGTACTAGCAGCGGTGTTGGCGGTAGTAGAGGTAGTAATGGTGGTGGTGGTGGCGGTAAAAATGGTAGAAATTCTAGAAGAAGTAGCAGTGGTGGTGGTGCTGGTGGTGGTGGTGGTGGAAGTAATGAAAGAAAAGATGGCAGAGGAGGCTGGAGTGGTGGCAGTGGCAGGAAAGTGATCCCTCTAAAATAATTTTACTTTTTACCTCATTCCGTTAATTGTGGATGTAAATATATTCACCTAAATATTCATCGCGGTGGCCCTCACGTGACTTCGGGGTGAGTCGTGCCCCTTGGTGTCGTATCTTTTGGATCAAAGTTTCCTAATTAATGTGTCGCTATTGAATCATCCTTATACCCAACTACTACAAAACTTCCACAATCAAATACTACTTTACGAAAATCTATGATATTTTTTTCTGAATTACTCGAAAAACACAGAAGTTAAAGTAGCCAAACATATTAAATAAACACAAAACGATAATAAAGAGAGCGAGCAAGAAGGGAAGAAAAGGGACGCAGATGTTATGAAGACAAAGAAGTGAAGGATAATGAGTTGGTGGAGGGAGAACATGGAGGTTATGAAGGAGGATAAGAGCGAAATGAAGGAGGGAAGAGGGATCAGAGGTGCGGGGGCGGCGAGGGCTGGGAAGAGAGAGGCACGGTACATATGGAGAGAGTATTAAAGAAGGGAGAAGGAAGGGGCAACAGTGAGCGCGGAGGCGGAGGGAGGAGGAAGGGGTTGCAATGGCAGAGGAGGCTGAGAGGAAATGAGAAAAGATAAACAAAATTGGTAAATAAGATAGATAAAAGTGAGTGAGGAAAGTTAGTTAATTAACGGAATGGAACGTGAGTGGAGGGTAGCAGAGAGGCCGCGGCGATGCAGACTGGACAAAAGAATCCCTGTGAACATACTGTGGCTATATAGTATAGATTTCCTGAAGCATAAGCTTCCTGGCATTATAATATTACATGTAGTGACGTCAAGCAAGTTTTCGACGAGTAAAAATTCCATCATTCATATCCCCCTGAAAGCAATTTTGAGTAATCAGCTTCCACGCCGTGTCCAATTATTTTACTCGGTAAGCACTTCATCCTAAGTATTCCTCCACTCCAGACGTGCCTGCTTCACTCACTTTTCATGTCACAACTTAATTTCGTCTCTCCTTCTTTGAATTCGCCATCCCCCTAAGCGCCTTCTCTTGCTTCCTATCATTACTCGCCATTACTGTCCTTCTTTAGGCGCGCCCTCGGCTGCTCCATATTCTTCCACATGGCTGTAATTGTTTCCTGAAAAGGTAAAGGTGAGTCACTTTGTTAGAGAATGACATTTTCGCCCACTATGAACCGGTTGTTTATTCCTTACTTTTCTTAATGTGAGGTATTGTGCCAATGTACCTTGTCCTAGAAGTCCGTGCCTCACCTCCTTCATCTATCAGGTTTTCATTACTCACTCAATCATTTAATTGTTTTCTTTCATTTTCACTCTGTAAGTTTGTTCCTTGATTGACAAAAGCGAACGAAAGTCTTATGTTGACAACATGGCATGGAACTATAGCTTCGTGAATTAGAGCTATTATTCGTTTTTTTTTTTTTTTCTCTCACAAAACTACAAAACACTTCGTTTTCCTTTAAACATAGTAATGATGTTTCCTGGAACGCATAAGGGCAACAGAAACTCTGCCTAGATAGATGTTGTTGGAGTAATCAAGTAGAGGACTGCAACCCTTACCTGACATGTGGTGAAGACGAACTGGTGTGCTGGTGTTGAGGAGCTGAGTCATGGAGCTACGCAGAGTGAAGTCAATACTCCTGAAATGCCAAAAACGAGGAACGCTGAAGGCCAAGTACTAGTTTAGTATTCCCAGATAAAAACAATAATTTTGGCCAATATCAAACTGAGTCCACAAAATAAATGAATAAATAAATAAAAAAAATAAATAAATAAGTAAATAGACAAAATAATGTATGAATTAATAAATCAAACAACAACAGCAACAACAATAATAATAATAATAATAATAATAGTAATAATAATAATAATAATAATAATGATAATAATAACAATAATAATAATATTAACTTAAAACACATATTACGTTTGGAATTTCATGCTAGCGAGGATCAGGCTAAAGGCCACGGAGAAAAGGGTTGCCGGAAGGTGTCTGCTACTTGGCTACGTAGAACGTGGAGGCGGAATACATGCTGAAGGTAGAGATTCATTAGTAAGAGAGACCTGAGGAGAAATAGTTGGAAATAAAAGCAAGGTACTTACCATAAAACAATGATGCTGGAATCGTTTTAGTTACTTAGATTTTAGTGTTTTTTAATGCAGCACAAATAAAAAAAGGAGTGAGTGATGAGCATCCACACACACACACACGAAGAGGGTTTAAGAAGGAAGAAAGTAATGAAGATGGAACAGGTAAAAGCTTTTTCTTGTGACCGTTTATATAAGGCCGTCTTTCTTTGTCCACACACACACACACACACACACACACACACACACACACACACACACACACAGGTAAACGAATAAATGGAAGTGAAATTTAAATAATCACACAAATAAACAAACGTGCGCATGTGTGTGTGTGTGTGTGTGTGTGTGTGTGTGTGTGTGCTGCTGGGACTGGTGATCTAGCTCCGCCACTACGTTCCATTTGTCTCATGTTTACGAGTGGTCTAAAGTTACTTAGGTACATGGTAATTTCATTAGTTCCTGCCACTAGTGAATTGGCGGAACACAAAACTTTAGAAGCAACGTTACAAACAGACCGTCCTGCACCAGTGTGGCGCGCGTTGCCTTTGCATGAAGGAGGCCACTGACGCATAAGGTCTTCATATTATAGATTAAAACATGAAAAACTAGATTACACATGATTGATATAATAGTATTTCTAAATTCACCCACAGTAATCAAGGAAACAACATACACGAGATGCAGTCAAGATGGCATGGAAAGGTGACTCTCTTGGCAGGTCTTGTCTTTCTTAAAGTCCGCGTACTGTGTTTGTTGCTTGGTTATCTGTTCACCAATCATTATGGGGGTCGTGACGTGCGTGTTTACCATTGTGTATTTCACAGGATTTAGGTGAATATCTGAATGGCTTAATGTCCTCTTGTTCGGCTCGCTAAAAGAAAGTAAATAAATAAATAAATAAATAAATAAATAGTAGTAGTAGTAGTAATAGTAAATGACAATAATAATAATAATAATAATAATAATAATAATAATAATAATAATAAGAAGAAGAAGAAGAAGAAGAAGAAGAAGAAGAAAGAAGAAAGAAGAAAGAAGAAGAAGAAGAAGAAGAAGAAGAAGCAGCAGCACCAGAAGCAGAAGCAGAAGCAGAAGCAGAAGCAGAAGCAGAAGCAGAAGAAGAAGAAGAAGAAGAAGAAGAAGAAGAAGAAGAAGAAGAAGACAACAACAACAACAACAACAACAACAACGACAACAACAAATAAAAAAAATAAGTAAATGAAAATAAATAAGCAAATAAGTAACATAATTAAATACATAGAAATATCGTTAAAGTGTTTGAACAGCTGTCCTAAGTGTACAGTTGCCCCTTGAAATGATGTCACAAGTGCAGTGAATTTCATGCCTATATATACTGAAATGAAATAATTACTAGGACTGGTGATCTGCCTTGCATTAAAAAAAAAAAAGCTGCGAAAAGACAAAGAACCGGAGATGTGATAGAAAAAATCATTCAGATCTCTTTTTCTTTATCTGAAACATTTTATGGAATATGGCATCACTTATCCCGGCAAATGTGTGTAGAGTAGCTCCCAAAACAATATATCTTTAAAGAATAATAGGTCTACATACTTAGACGATATCATATGATACGTTTGATAACTACGGTGGCAACAATTGACCGTCCTTCACACTAGGGATGTTACCGTATATTATTATCAGGATATAGATCGCCATATTAGTATCCCGTCAAGCCATGCATACCAGTACTGGCGCAACACGTGATCAAGCAGCAGGTTTCACATTCTTCATTATGCCACAGTTCATACCACACTTTAAGACTGTTTTGGAAGTTATTGTACATTACGCAACCTATAAGATTTTTAAAAGTTTGCCTTCCAAATGTCACTTCAGTGCAAGAAACCAAAACCTAAAGCTGTTCAACTTTTTCACAATCAATTCTTTGAAACAGAATTTTCTTCCGTTTGTCTCATTTACTTCTTTCCTACGTGGAGAGAGAGAGAGAGAGAGAGAGAGAGAGAGAGAGAGAGAGAGAGAGAGAGAGAGAGAGAGAGAGAGAGAGAGAGAGAGAGAGAGAGAGAGAATGAAGGAGATGGCTAGACAGGGAAGGTCAGGGCAAGGCAGGAGCAGGCGAGGGAGAAGGATAATTAAGTCACCTAAAAAAAAAAAAAAAAAGCAAAAGCAAACTATGATTTTCCCTCATTTTATCTAGAACAGCCAACATCTAAGAAACTTCGTAACAAACACTCATTAATGTATTCCTTATTGTATCCTTTTCATTTAATTCAAGGATCCCGTACTAAGTAAGGTGAGTTGGATCCGTGAGGAGAGTGGGTGTTGATATGTCGGCACCGTTCTCTCTGCTCCCTGTTAGTGATGCCCTCGTCGCCTCCAGCACGCCACACCCCACCACTTGCCAAGCGTTCTCCTTGAGTGCACCTTCAGGCATGGGCAAAGGAAATCATTAACCTGACTCAAGCTTAATCTCATTCTCTCGACCCAGGGCCTCAAGGACATCGACTAATCCACTAGGAGGCACTGAGGCGGCGCAGAGCAGGTCATTAATTACGCCCGCCTCCCTCCACGATGGCTGGGGCGGGGGACGGAAAGGCGTCAAAAGGAACTCAGTCGCCTGTTCCTCGTCTCCAGTGCTCTTCGGATCCTCTTAGGAAATTTAGTGAGGATGTGAAAAAAAATGCAATACCAACTTATTTTCCTTCAGGGATTAGGTTCGTGCGCCATCTCTAATCATTACAAGCAAGAAAAGTTTTTATTCCTTCCAAACAGTTCACGAGACCCGAGGGAAAACCACCAAAATGAAGCCAGCAAAATGGCCATTGATCAATACTGAACCGAAGTCTTGGGCTGTGGTTATCCTTGAACCTCCAAGGGAACCAACCAAACAACATTAGAAAATACGCACGGGCACTAATCCAAGGGCATCTGTTAAAAGAGTAACATTGGTGTGGCCGATAACTTAATTGCCTTTTTTTTTTTAATAACAGTGAGGAGGAAGCGTTGAAAAATAAAGAAGTAGGAGCAGAAGGATGAAGAGAAAGATGGCGAGGGGATAAAGAAGGTGGCACGAGGAGAAGAGGTGAAGAAATAAACAGGAAATTGGGAAGGAAACAGGAAATAGGAAAGAAGTCAAATCGGCCAAATAGGAGAGATGAAGAGGAAGGAGAGTTGAAGAAAAGTAGGAGAGAAAGTGAAATAGGAAAAAATAAAACATTGGGATAGGGAGACGAAGGAGAGGGATAGAGAGAAGGAGGAAGAAAATAATGCTACAAATGCTACCGTCCAAAAGAGTTATTCTCCCTTAATTCTTCCTAACTCTTTGGCCCGCAGTATTGGGGACATTATACAATAAGGCATTAAAGTTAGCCCTAATTTCCCTTGATAATTTTTTCACGGGGGGAAATTACCTGGCGGTCTTTAATTTTTCTCTTTTCGTGGAATATATCTCGGGCCGGGCCTCACGGTTCTCCCATACCATATTAGTTCATAACTATCGCGGTTCTTTCAGCGTGAGGGCTCAGGAACCCTCAGTTGAGCACGGAGCGAGAAAGATCGGTGGTAATAAAGCCAAGGTAAACAACTGACGACGCAACAGTCCCTCCCTGCCCAAAGCTCCTCATTCCTCAACATCATAGCCCCCCACACACCAGTTCCCCGAGACACTCACCACCTGCAGTATCCTCTTGTCCAGGAAATTAAACCATGAAGTCTTTGGAGGCCGCCATTCCCCCGGCTCGTTCATAACTCTTCAGAGGCAGGCCATTTAGGTGGTTCATGACCAGCATGATGAGGCGGCCTTATCAAACTCATTTCATCCTCTTACCTACCACACGCTACGAAGGCACAACTCGCCTCATATTTAATCCATCCTTTTAAATAATATTCCATTTTCTCTTTCCTGCACACTAAATATTCATGGGCTGTCCTTCTTACACTAAAAATCTTAATTGGAAAAATGATATCTTAACTCTTGCTGAGGCATCCCCCGTGAAGTTTGGTGTTCTGTGTTGTCTCCGTTAATCATCCCTCCACTGTGCTGACTCTATATAAGGACCTCATCTACCCTTGTGTGATGCACGTCTTTCCTGTGTGGGTGCCGTGACTCCCACAGATCAAGATAGGATGGAATCAGAAGCTACAGGCCTCACCTATTCCTCTTCCATATCACAGTCCACCGCAATATTTTTATTTCTTCTTTTCTGTTATCGTTATTTATGTATCTAGTTGTTATATTTTGAGCTTCTTAACTGTATGCTTCACTCTGTTCCTCACTCTTTTTTTGCTTCCTTGTTACCCGTAATACAAGCCTTAACCAATGTATTTATTTCTAAATATCTCATTGATATACTGGAACGCTGTCTCACTTTTTGTTTACCAATCTTTATCCGGCCTGGACACCTTTAACAGAGAAGTATCACGACAATGCTCGAATGAATTTTGCGTATGCTCCGTTTTTAGGTATTTTCTTCCTGATCATTATTTCTTGTAAAGATGGAGATTTTAAGCTTAAATTTATAATTCAAAAGTTTGTTTGTATCATTTTGCCATTTTCTTTATATAAATAAAAATAAAAAAGGAACAAGTTTGTAAGAAGAATCAGTAAAGATGTTTCCTCAAATAGTGACTCGCCATTTACGTACGTACGTAACAAAAAAAAAAAAAAAAAAAAGGGAAGAACAGTAGAAACCGGCAAGTATAAGCCATAGAACAAATTAATCTCACCGACAGTATTTTACCTCTTTCACAAAGCCACGAAAACAACAATGAAAAATATAATGTTCCCATAACACATACATCAGAATTGCATATCATGTAGTACATATCTGTTATATGCGACTGAGTCTCAATATACACATACTTCTGGATTTCCCCACTTAAGAAATAGACAAACATCCACCACCAAACTTGGAAGCATTCGTGTAAAGTTAAGTGCACAAGTGAGTGGGGGAAAGAGAGGTGGGTATTGCAAGCTGTTTCAGTATTCTCTCAGTTCCTTTCTTGTCTTAGGTTTTTCGTCATTCTCTTTTGTAACTTCGGCCAGTCTCTTTTGCACGAGCATGTAAGGAACTTACAAAATTGTGCGGGCAACACACACACACACACACACACACACACACACACACACACATGTCTATATACATATATTCACATATATTTACACACAAACACACACGCACACACATCCATATACATATATTAACACACACACACACACACACACACACACACACACACACATCTATATACATATATTCACATATATTCACACACACACGTTTTTCTCTTTCCTGCCCATTCAACTGAGGTATAGTTCCAGCTCACTGGGAATATTACCTCTAGGTGTCGCTTTTCACACAGTTCTGCATAATATTGAATCCAACTGACAACGTAAAAATTCATCCCACTGCTCTAGATGCGCCAAGCAAAACTACCGGGGCAGATTTGTCAGAGTTTTGAGAGAGTGGAAAAGTTTCCCTGTCTCAAGGTCATGAAAACGTCAGCAGCTCGGAGTCTCAATGCGTCTGCTGCAATGGACGGCAAAATAGTTCAGCAGCCTCCGCTGAGCTGGAAATAACACGGAACGACAGTGGTGAGTGATGGGTATTGGCGGAGTTCCTGTTTTACGACGTTACGACCAATGACAACGCGTGGGATGTAGTGTATCACCCATATGTCTGATGGGCCCAAGGCAGGTGTAAAGTCTCTTCACACTGTTTCTTTTCTTTTCGTTTGTGTGAAGAGCGATACAACCGTCTTAAAGCAAACATTTGTACCTCTGTTTCTCTGTCTCATAACACACGTACTGCTTCCCAGTTCTGACTGACCCAACAAGTCCATCAAAAGTTTTTCCAACACCGCTGCGGTTGAGGAGTAAAGTATTCGAAGTTAGATGAACGAAATCTTTAAAAATATTAAAAAAATGCAGTAGAAAGGGCTGATCCCCGAGGCTTTATTTGCATGCGAACATGGAGTAATCCGACGTATCGGAAATATGGTAAAGATCCATAGAATTCAATCTCTAGGCTGCCACTCACTTGTGACCCTCAGCCACGTGTGTCAGGTATATACTTCTCAGAGAAACCGTTCCCAGTCTCACGAGGGGAGCTTCAGGACAGAGATTATGTAATTCGTTGGAAAAAGAAAAAAAAGGTATCTTGAAAAAAATACATATGGTGCTCAAACCTATATGTATTTTTGTGGGTTTTGGGGAGTATCCATTAGTATGGCCTGTGCATATGTGTGAACATTTTTCCCAGTAATTTTGCTCACTACATATGGCACAAACTGCCATTAATTTATACATAACACTATTTCCGATGGACGTTTAACCAGTCTCGATGTGTTTATAAAGTCATGGAATATAACAGTAAAGTCTTCCTCTTAGCAAACAAACCTCTTTAATCCGATGCAAAGTTTCTGCACTGACAATATCAGGGAAAAATCTGACCGTAAAACACACGTAGAATTTATTAACTAGAAAGATACTTTGATTGGCGTGAGTGGTGCAGCAATGCTGCTGATGTGGCGGGCAGACTCTGGCGAGTGCCTACTGGATATGACACAAAGATGAACAGTGAATACTTTACGAATGTGAGATAGTCCTTGCACGCCTGACATCACCGCTTCACAGAGACGCTGCCAACTTCAGTTTATGTCGACAAAATGAGTGTTAGTGTTAGTGTTCAATCTGGACATCAGTTCTATAATTTGTCTTCATGAAAATTTTATATAAGACTATAGAACTGAGAAATCAAGTGTGTGTGTGTGTGTGTGTGTGTGTGTGTGTGTGTGTGTGTGTGTGTGTGTGTGTGTGTGTGTGTGTGTGTGCGATAGCCAAACTGTCTATATAAATCGCTCGAAATTTAAGTTTTATTTATTGTCCAATGGAAGGTTTAAGGCGAGACCAATATTGTCATTCGAAAATGCAAATTTCATCATCATGAATTTAATTTTGACCATGGAAGACTCACTTGGTATCACTGGAACACTAACAGTACATGCAAATGAGTGTTCAGTGATGCATAATCCGATCCGATTTAGACATGATCAGAGATCATGTCTAAATCGGATGAACTATGGCAATCAGATTGAAATTTAGTTCCACACGATGATTTTTGTCCCAAATAAAATCTTTTCGACTTTGTGTTTTTAGGGAGCAATTTCAATGAACTTGGAAAAAAAAAAAACATGAAATTAGAAAATGCATAGAGCATTCATTTTGGCATCAACGAGAAACTCTTTTGGAGCCTCAACAGTGACTGTAAATGGCGTCAGTATTGTAGATCACTGAGCTTTTAGGACAGGTCAACCATTACGTGCTATTTACATTGTATAGCACTCACTTTGCACTCATATCTATACTGCAAGACTCACTTTGAACTAACTTTTGTATCACTAAAAAGAACTCTTCGGGATCTCCATGCTTGAAAATAATGGGTCAGTCAAGGATGATTGACCTCGGTCACGTCAGAGGTCAGGAAGCGGAAGCAAACAGAAGCAGTCCATAGCACTGCAAAGGTCTTGTAGAACTCATTCCATGATGTCTCCTTGCCTCTATGGATATTGGCGAAGATCACACACATGGTTATCATTATTTTCTTTAATTTTCTAAACCTCTTAATCGCATAGTTTCCTCTCTCCTTGTCTTGTTTTACGCCTGTCTCTCCCTCTTAATGTCTCTTTTCTTTCCTTTTATATTTCGTATATTTTCCCTGGTCTCTTCGCTACGTTTTCTTAATTACATTAGTAGCTTCTTTCTGCCCACTTTTTCCCTTTTACTTCCCAAGGATTGCCGCTTCCTCTAAACCTGGTTTTCCATTTCTCTCTCTCTCTCTCTTGTCGTTCCTTTTTTCTTTTCCCAGTTTCTTCGCCTCTCTGTGCTTCCCTCCTCTTTCTGGCGTGTCTGTCTCAAAAGGGCTTTCATGTATGCCACGTCCACCTCTACTAAACTGAAATACCCTTCAAGGTTTTTCCTTTAGGCAAGCCCTCTGAAGGTGTGTGTGTGTGTGTGTGTGTGTGTGTGTGTGTGTGTGTGTGTGTGTGTGTGTGTGTGTGTGTGTGTGTGTGTGTGTGTATGTAAGTCTTTGTAGGTGTATGTATGTGAGTGTACGTGGATCCATGTGCGATTTTTCCCGTGCTTTATAACTACACTCAAAGGTCATCAGGAGAGTTGTGGTTCTGGCAGCGACTAAAAAACTTTGTGATAAAAAGTTCAACAAAATCTGTCCGTGAGAAAGGTCAGGGGCGTGTTAGGCGTACATCGGTGGCTGGTTCCCTTTCTCTCACCGCCCTTAACCCCCCCCCTTTCTCTCTCTCCCTCTCTCTCTCTCTCCACACACACACACACACACACACACACACACACACACACACACTTTAATCAGTACAAGGGGCGGAAATGGACAACTGAACCTTTGACTCGTGTTCGCTGATAGCAGAAAAAAAAAACGCAGCTGTTGGTCCAGTGTATGCCATCCCAGAAGAGTCAATAGCGTCTACGTGTCACATCTAAGCCTCTTTCCGTAAGGGCGAGAGGGACGCGTATACCAGTGGGGAGCGACACCCTTCGTGCTCCATAATTGAGGCTCAGAGGGATAAGAAACGGTGAGTAGAGAGAGAGACTTCTCTCGTAGCCAACGTGAAATTGTCTTTGATTTCTTTTCTTTTTCTATGTGTGTGTGTGTGTGTGTGTGTGTGTGTGTGTGTGTGTGTGAAAGAAAGAAAGATCTCACTTGATTTACTCTTCCTCCAGCCTTGTGTCAGCTTATTGGATGACTGGGAAGTGTGAGAAGAAAGAAGCTTATGGACTGTGTGCAAACCGAAACCTTTCGACCAGGAAGCTGCGAGTCCTAATGAGTAAAAAATATAAGCGTGCTGACGGTGGGAGGGCGTACCCCTTAGGGATTGCGAGAGGTGAAGAAGTGCACGAGAAGGAGGGTCCCAGGAAATAGAATTCGTGACATGAAAAGGAAAGGAGAAAATATCGCAGCGTCCCTCGGTGGGGCGAGGCGCAGCGATAGTGGTGATGGGGTTGATGGTAATGACGGTCGTGGTAATGGTGGTGGTGGTGTATACATAGTCCTGGTGGTGGCGGTGGCACTGATGGCGCCGCCTCCGGGCGACATGATCACACTACACAGTTGGACGCCTCAATATAAAACCGACTTTTACAGATAGGGACGTTACCCACATGACTCAAAGCCGCGTCAACTTCTAGCCTCTCCACTTCACAATTTCTGTATTTCTTCTAGTTTTTTATTTCTTTTACAAGTTTATCAGGCTCCCTCTTTACTTCCCCTCTCACGAAATCACCTCTCAATTTGATGACCTCAGGCAAAACCACGAAAAGCGATATAAATGTGAAAACCAGGACAAGAAAAATAACGTAATCTAAAACACCATCAGCGAAACCAAGTCTTGAGGAAAAAGGAGTGACAAGACACTAGAAATTATATTTCCTGCAAAATATAAGACCAAGAGGACCGCAGGGCAAATGTGGTGCGGCGGCTTCGTCAGGATGTGATAAACTAGGACGGACTAACTTTTCGGGACTTGTGCCTGAAGGCAGGAGTGGGGATGTGCAAGGAAAGATTGAGTGGGGACGAAGGGAGGGGCAAGAAGCTGACAGAGGGAAACTGAGGAAGTCGGCTTGGCAATAACCTGTGACGAGACGCAAGGCAAGGTTAAGGAGGAGGCACCACACGGTCAACATGAACCACTGGTAGTGTGCAAAAATCGATGTTTACGTGTTTATATACAACGCTGTTTTTTTTTTTTCTTTTCTTTCAGCAACTCTCGCCTTCCTTTTCTTTTACGTTTGTCCATAAATAGTTAGTTTCTTCCCCTGGATACAGTCACACCAGAGGATCCCTTCCACAGAGTTAGCAGGTCTTTTTCAGCCTTGCAGGGCATTGCGAGAGAGTTCGGAGTCTCCACTTCTCAAATTCGCCCCAAACTTCTTCTGGTTTGTCATCAAGATGTAATTCCCTCTGCCGTGTCTGCTAAGCACTCCCTGAATTCACTCCAAATCAAACGGATTTAAAATTTACGAACACCAACTCTCTACGTCCCGTGTTAGTGGGGGCACTAGTGGCGGTGGATGGGAGAACTGTGAGAAAGAGGCAGATGAAAATTATACGTGGGAAACAGCCCCGGGCTGGCAGCAGGTGTCAGGCTGCCGACGCAAAAGTGCAAAATAAATGTGCGAGACCAGAAAAGCACCACCAGAAAAGAAAATACGAGGCTGAGGTAACACAAGCGGCAACCAGCGGCTGGAGTTGCAAAAGGCTGGGTGAAACAGATTCCAAACTTAGTGTGCATTAATTAGTTCATGTTCGCCTAATTCGTGCGTAAAGTTTAAATACCATGTATACCTTCCAGGGAGAGGAAAAGAAGCAGAGAATACATTTACTGCTCCTTTCCTTTCTTTTTCTATTTTTCTTATTTCTTCTCTTTCCAGGTATCCTTTAGTTACCTTGCTTCCTTGTTCGGTTCTCCTACATTCATGGTGCTTCTTTTAGTCCAGTGAACTGCTATATTATATAATATTTTCCCCTAAAGTCAGGGAATACTACGAAATATTATTTCAAGGTTATGTAGGTCTATCACAATTAAGATCTGGGAAAGCCAGTAAAATTCGCCTCCTGAACAATTTTCTTGATTTTTGCATTTCTAATCGTTCTGGTAGCAACAATATCCAGAATTCACCTCCCGCGACAGCCACGTGAGAAGAGTGGCAGGTGTCTTTTCTCGATGAAACAAGGATGTCCTGCTGAAGGATGAGGAAACCAAAAGTAAAGACAACATTCCTTGTCTAACAGATGGAAGGAAGAGAAAATTGTGGCCTCCACAGGAATGCAATTGTAGAAGCCGTGTTGTTCTGGACAAGAGCTGTGTGGTGTGGAGGCGGAATCCGGTCTTTCAGGATAGGATTCTCTCGCCTCTGCCTTTTTTTTTTCCCCTGAACGTCATGTTTACTCACTCACGGGATTTTTTCCTCCACGTCCCTGAATTTTCTCTCCATTTCCTTTCTAATTCTTCGGTTGTTTTCCTCCCTTGGTTCCTCCAGCATCCACGTCTTTAAGTTCACTCCTTTAACATACGTTCTAACTTTCCTATCGTTTTTTTTTTCTTTTTCATAACATCTCTAAAAAAAAAAAACAAGAGAAGGAGGGAAATTTATTTTTTTTTCCCACAGTGTTTACGTGTGTGTGTGTGTGTGTGTGTGTGTGTGTGTGTGTGTGTGTGTGTGTGTGTGTGTGTGTCTGTGTGTGTTCGTACGTACGTACGAACGTGCGTGAGTGCGTGCGTGTGCGCACGACCTCTTATTTCGACAATGTAAAGATTCTTTATATAGTGCCATGCATAGCCATTCCGAGAGACACACGCTCATTCTTATATATATATATATATATATATATATATATATATATATATATATATATATATATATATATATATATATATATATATATATAAACTCACGTGTTAGCATGGTGTTTATGGTTATTCTGTGCCTCACATATGTATTGGTAATGTTTTGTTTTTTTTCTCCTGAATATGTAGCAACAGACGGGTCGTTGAGAGCACTGCTATCAAATCTGGCACCTTAGAATTTAGTTATGTTAATGTAAATGCATTTCTTAATGGTTTTCAGGAACTTGAGCCAAACTGTTGAAATTTATCATTATTGGTATTATTAGTATTTTTATGTGTGAGAGATTATGCCAGATCGTACTGTGCGTTGCGTGTTAGTTATCCAAAGTTTTATAAAAAAAACAAGTCCTTATCATACTCATGTACTACACAATAAATGACGTTATGTTTCAAAGTAAATCTATTCGTCGGTGGCTTGAGGGCTGCGCGTATTTATCTTTCTTTTGTATTTTTGAGGTCTCCATTTTAACTTTGTTCATGGTCACTACGAATGAGAATAATCTTGCAACAGTATAAAGTATTTGTAAACTTGTGTGTGTTTTCTGTTTTCGAAACCCTGTACTTCTGAAAACGCGGAGTTTTCCACATAGGTTTGGTGTGACAGGGAGGTCATCCGAGTACCGAGTGTGAGGCCTGATAACATGGATGGCTTTAATAAGAAGTGTACAGAATTACTGATTAGTTTGTGGCGACTTGTCCGTCTGGGGAGTTATGACTGATATTACCTGCGAGGCCACTATCCTGTTCCTTGCTAGTAATTCAAGTGTGTGTGTGTGTGTGTGTGTGTGTGTGTGTGTGTGTGTGTGTGTGTGTGTGTGTGTGTGTGTGTGTGTGTGTGTGTGTGTACGCGCGCGCGCGTGTTTGTTTCCACATCTCCCGTTGACCCATCAATTGGACATGTATTATTCAAGAAGGCTTTGGAGAAGCGCTTCGGTGTCGGCATAGTAAACACGTTATCTCACCACTGACAGAGGGAGATGTAGTCCAGAAACTCTAAGGACGAGGACTGCGTTACTCAGCACCTCCGAAAGACCTTCACGCCTGCTTGTAATGGCAGCAATTTGGTGGACGTGAGGACTGTAGCAGTGGGCCATATGTATTCTTGAGTAGCCTCGACTCCTGACCTTTCCGTGAATGGATCGATAGCCTTCAACACACGGCGGTATGGTGCAGTACTGAGCTTATCGCTACTGATGGACACCTATATTGGACGTGCAGCCTGCAGGGTAATAACAAACGTCCATGTACAGACAAAGTTCTGCGCACACACACACACACACACACACACACACACACACACACACACACACACACACACACACACACACAGACACACATGCACATTTGATGCCCATTCAAAGTTGGGTGCCTTAAAAATTGAGTCTTGTGGGGAGGAAACTACAAACTTAAGGTGGAAGGAAAGTTTAGCAGTGTAGCGACAGGCGAGGCGTTCGAATGACACGGGTGGCGAGGGCGGCGATGATGGACACGCTGTTGGAGAAAACTGAAGTGAAAGGGAGGAGGCGCGGGTGATGCGAATAGGAGGGAGAGGGCGAGGTTAAAACTGAAGCTTGAAGGATGATGGGGGTGATGATATTATGGAGGAAAAAAAGATAAATAAAGATGCCGTTATGTAAGTAAGTGGAAGGAAACAAAGACAGACAAGTAAAGTGAGGGTAAATAATTGAGATTTATTTAAAAGATGAGAGATGGAGATGACATGGAAAATAATATAGAGGTAAGGAAAGAGTATTGTTATGTAACCAAGTGGTAAAGAACTAGGGTAAATAAATAATATTAAAGGTGGCTGAGTGAGACTCAGCTTCAGGGTGAAAGGCGAAGAATGACCAAAATGATAATCCAGGGGGAGAAGCAGAGGAATAAAAGGAATGTTACGTAAGTGAGTGCGATAAAACAAAGTACAAGCAACCAAATTACAAAAAAAAAAAAAAAAAAAAAACTGAGAAAAATAAACTAACAAAACACGATAGGTCACGAAAAATATACACACAAAAAAGACACAATGCTAAAAATGGTAAACATACGACGCACGGAGGAAAAAAAGGTGGATAAAAATGAAAACCGAATCGCAATACATAAAACACAAGGGAAAAATACGATACAAAGATGCGACTTCACTTCACGAAAAAAAAAAAACTATAGCAAAAAAAAAAAAAACAAGGAAATTTAAAGTAAGGCAAACTCAAACACTTTCTTTCTCTTTCTCTCTCTGGGTACCAACCGCCGCCTTCCGTAATGAAATTTGAAGGAGGTGCCGCCGCCACCTCTCACCTCCCTCAGCCTACAATCGACCAGTGGAAGGAAGCCGCGGGGGGAAGGGAAGGGAAGGAAAGGGAAAAGGGTTAAGTGGTGACTTGCTCCTACACGGAAAGAACAAGTAGAAAAATAGTACAGCGTTTCTTGACGGGAGGGGAAAAAAAAGGAGATTAAAAAAACCATGTGATGTAAAAAAAAAATGGTTGGAAAACTTTTGTTACCTACGTAAAAAAAAAAAAATGGGGGGAAGTAAAACGAGGCA
Source organism: Scylla paramamosain (assembly GCF_035594125.1). Taxonomy (NCBI): domain Eukaryota; kingdom Metazoa; phylum Arthropoda; class Malacostraca; order Decapoda; family Portunidae; genus Scylla; species Scylla paramamosain. The sequence goes on from NC_087154.1 coordinate 24,792,222, forward strand.
GATAAATTTAACAGTGTGCTGGGTGTGAAAGAGAACTGGATAGAGGAATATGATAGGAACAAACGAATTGGTGGAGAGAGAGAGAGAGAGAGAGAGAGAGAGAGAGAGAGAGAGAGAGAGAGAGAGAGAGAGAGAGAGAGAGGGAGAGAGAGAGGGTACACTGTAAAAAAAAAAAAAAAACACGGTGTATGAGGAAAATTTGTGAAAAAAGGGAAATTTAACATGGCCGTTACTCAACAAGAATACACACACACAAAATTCTGTTTCGACATAAAGCTTTAACTGGATGGGGGAGGAAAGCTGGGTGGGGATTAAGACAACAGGACAAGGGGGAAGAAGAAGATGGTAGAACAAGGAGTGGGGAAAAGGGGGGGAGAGAGAGAGAGAGAGAGAGAGAGAGAGAGAGAGAGAGAGAGAGAGAGAGAGAGAGAGAGAGAGAGAGAGAGAGAGAGAGAGAGAGAGAGAGACGCTAGGTAGAAAAGAGGGTTAAAGCACAAGGGGTAGAAAGACAAAGAAAGAAGGAAAGGGACAAAGCGAGAAGAGGAGAGAAAGGAGAGACATAAAGAGAGAGAGAGAGAGAGAGAGAGAGAGAGAGAGAGAGAGAGAGAGAGAGAGAGAGAGAGAGAGAGAGAGAGAGAGAGAGAGAGAGAGAGAGAGAAGAGAGGACGTAAAAATATGAGAAATGTACGGAGGGGGATTCACAGAAAAGAATAAAAAGAAAGAAATCGCATAGACCAAAGGGAGGAAGGAAGAGGACACACACACACACACACACAGAGAGAGAGAGAGAGAGAGAGAGAGAGAGAGAGAGAGAGAGAGAGAGAGAGAGAGAGAGAGAGAGAGAGAGAGAGAGAGAGAGAGAGAGAGAGAGAGAGAGAGAGAAAGGCGGGGGACAGGAAAAAGGAAGATGATAAGTGAGAGGAAAGGAGGAACCACGAGAAAGGAGTGGGAGAAAAGAAAAAGGAAAGCAGAAAGAAGAAAGAATGAAGGCAGAATGTTACTGTAAGAGGAGGAAGAGAGGGATGACGAAAGGGGAGGAGAGATAGAGAAATAATCGATGGGAGGGCCTGGGGGTATGGAGGGATGAATGAGCACGTAAGAAAACAAGAAATACGAGTGAAAAATAACGTTGAATGACAGGGAGGACGAGAAAAGACGACAAAGAAAGGAGGGAAAATGAAATTATATATATGTGAGAATGGAGGAAAAAAATGGTCAACGTTATTAATAAAGACGAATGAAGAGGGAAAAGCAGTAACGCAAGAATTTAATAGGATATGATGTGAGAACCTAAGAAGAGATCAAAGAGGAAAAGGTGGAAAAAGAGAGAGAGAGAGAGAGAGAGAGAGAGAGAGAGAGAGAGAATACATAAAGATCAGGATTAAGAGAGTAAGAGGAAGGGAAGGATGATGAAGGGAGAAAGAAGGAGATGGAGGAGCGTCACTCGGAGGTAATAACGGAGAGGAGACTGTTGATCTTAAGGTTGACGGTGGCCGGGAATGATGGAAAGGACGGCGAGAAGAGGACGACCCTGTGTGTGTGTGTGTGTGTGTGTGTGTGTGTGTGTGTGCCTTTGCCCCCTTCCTCATTTTACTATATCCGCCACATCAGTAACCCCACTAACCTCACTACAGCCAGTCTTCTCTCAAGTCATATTAAAGTCTCCGGTGAGCCCCTAAGTCCGTAAGGTTGGTGACAACTTCAAATAACCCTCGCCGAGTATAGGTTATGACAACAAAGACTGCGTGTTTTGTCTTCATTCCGGCTGTCGACTTATTGTCCCACCGGTTGATTGTACTAAGTGTGTCTCATCCATGTTTTGTGGCAGGGGTAACGGTGATGGTGATGGCAGTAGTTGTAGTAGTAGTAGTAGTAGTAGTAGTAGTAGTAGTAGTAGTAGTAGTAGTAGTAGTAGCAGCAGCAGCAGCAGCAGCAGCAGCAGCAGCAGCAGCAGCAGCAGCAGCAGCAGCAGTAATAGTAGTAGTAGTAGTAGTAGTAGTAGTAGTAGTAGTAGCGGTAGTAGTAGTAGCGGTAGTAGTAGTAGTAGTAGTAGTAGTAGTAGCAGTAATAGAAGCAGTAGTAGTAGTCATCGTCTTTGTCATCACCATCATGATTATTGTCGTCTCCACCAATGTAATTAATTGTTTCTATAAGCGTTGATAGCATTACGAGTATCATCACTATCACCATCACTAACTGTCTCCTCATCGTTGTCATTATAAAGATCACAGTCACCATCACCATTGCCACCAAAGGCATCATTGTCATCGGCGTCGTCAAGATCGTCAACTCACTAGTCATAGATATTAGAATCAATCATTTTTATCATAATTAATGTTATCGTTGTCGTTATAATAATGTCGTCATCTTCATACAAAAATCGTCATCATCGTCATACTAAAATCATCATCATCATTATCATCATCGCCGCCACCTACTCGCCAGTGTTGCAGAAGTAAGCATAACATGTCGTTCACCTTGGTCCTGATCCCTGAACATGCCGGCCTCATGCTGGCGCTGCTCATCTCCGGTGCTGGTGCCAGGGAGGGAGTGTGCGCCATATTCGATATCCATTAGTCAAACAGTGTGAGCGTGTACGCGAAATAAGATAAACTGACACTCAGACAAACTGACAAATGTTTAATATTAAGTGTGTGTGTGTGTGTGTGTGTGTGTGTGTGTGTGTGTGTGTGTGTGTGTGTGTGTGTGTGTGTGTGAGTGTGTGTGTGTGTGTGTTTCGGTTTATACTATTGAATTTCCTTGACCATATCAAATGCCTTCAATAGTCTAGCATAAGTCACCGGGTTCCAGAGGAGCCTGCTGTGATTCGGATGCATCTCTTTATCTCACATTATGTTTCTCGTCGTTCTGTTGCTGTTGTGGTGGATGGTTACTCCTTGTCCTGATCCATCATCAGTGGTACCATATTATCCACTCTCTATTATTCATCGCTGACCTTCTAAACTATATTCAGGGCTATATTCGCTCTTTCGTTCATGACCCTAATGAACGTTTTTTTTTTTTTCGTCATCATCGTAAGACAGATCTTTCAGAACCGTGAAATGACTCACGAAAGAACGCTACATAGGATCCTGCTTCTTACTTTTTTATGATTTCCTAATGGTGCAAATCTGGACTACTACATCGCCCATTGATCACAAGGTTGACACAATCTTAAAGAAAAAAATATCCACCCTTCCTCTCCGCTTAACATTCTAAAGTTTTCCTTTACCAAACATCAATACTAAAAGTCTTCTACCAACTTTTTACAAAATCAAGTTCAGTCCTTCTGATTGGTGTGATCTTCATATTTTCCCTCTTGCATGAAATACGTTTCTTATATGTATAGGATTCCATTCACAAAACTATTAAACAAGATGGTTACCTCTTCTTTAATGAACTATTTACAGTCTCTTACGTTCCACCGCAATAATGAATTCCTTATTCTTCTATCTATATTTTTATGGCAATCTTTCTTCTGAAAATGCCTCCAATGGCAGACTTGCTGTACAAGACTTTACACGCAATATATCTACGCAATATCATCCCTCATCTGTCTGTCTCATGAATGCAAGAATTAATTGTTTAATGCTAAATCCACTGCTCAACTATGTTTGATTCAAGAATAACGTAAAACAGAATAGTAGGAGATGCTCTGCTTACTTTATCATGCTGTGAACTAAAAGAACTGCTGAAATTGTTGAAACACCAGTTTTAAAAAGAATTGCTGAAACCGGCTTGGTCCTCATGTTGCGCTGGGTACACTCTTTAAAGCTACAGCTTTTTCTTTTCTTTTAAAATTTACTATTCATAGATAAAAATAAACATAAATAATGAGTAAGGACACGGAAAACAAAATGTATAGACACAGAAATGGACGGAGAAAAGGGAAGGGTATGCGTGCGGGAAAAGTAAAAAAAAAAATATATATATATATATAGTAGAACATGTAAAGGAATGAAAGGAATATTGAGGAAAAACAAGCGAAGTAGAAATATGAAATCAAATGAGGTAGGGAAAAAAGAAACTGGCATGAAAAGGAATTGAGGAAGGGAGAATGAGAGAGTACGAAAGCTACACGAAGTGTGGATGAGAGAGAGAGAGAGAGAGAGAGAGAGAGAGAGAGAGAGAGAGAGAGAGAGAGAGAGAGAGAGAGAGAGAGAGAGAGAGAGGGGGAAAGAAAGAATGGACGGGGAGTTAGACAATAACTGAGATAAGAATGCACGAAAAGGAAAAGAAAAGGAAGAAGAGGAGGAAAGGAGACTGAAAATATGAATAATAAAATAGAGACAGGGGAGAAACGGGAAAGGAAAAAAAACGAAAAAGTAAAAAAAAAGGAAAAGAATGAAAAATATAAATACAAATGCGCGAGTTGAGAGGCACGAGGAAAGTTTAAAAACATCAGTGAAAGATGAATGGATTTAAAAAGACCAGAAGGGAGGAAGGGCGACGCAGTAAAAAAAAAAAAAGGAGAGAACAGAAAGGTGGGAAAGAAGAATTAGGAAGAGAGCAAGAAATGGAGAAAAGGAGACACGACATATGAACGGAAACCTAAAAACTGTCGGCAGAGGAAAACCGGCAATAGAGGAAATAACGGGACACAAAGGAGAGGCAGGAGGGCAGAAATGGAGAAAGAGAAGAAAGTGGAATTGATAGCGGTAAGGTGGAAACGCGGAAAGTGAAGACAGGAAGCAAGGCAGAAAATCAGATGGAAATGTGGATAGCTGCAGAGTAAAAGTAAATGGATGTGAACAGAATGAATAACTATTTTGATTAATTGTCGACTGTTGCAGGTTTTTTTTTTTTCAATTAATCATTACAACATAGAATTAAGTATGCAATAATAGAAAGTCAAAACCAGCTCAAACCAGCGCGACACCATTCATCTAACAGGCCCTGCACTGACAGCTAATAGTGCTACGCTCCCCACGTGGGAATTTATAACACTTACTTTCAAACTTTCAAAATGTTTAGCCGTGTCAGAAATTTCATTGATATTGTCCTTACACAAATCAGTCATGAATTCTTCTTACGGTATTGTTCTTAAAAGTTTTTGACTAATATATGTGAGCAAACTCATCATACTCAGTCTCATGTAATTTCACCTGTTTTTACAACGAACGGCAGTGCATTTATCCCTTGTTACACTGCGATCATTCTGAGCAGGTCATGTCAATGCCACACAGGCTGATATAGGCAAGCGAGCACGGTGCCAAATGGACGAATGTTAACGTTCCCTTTTGTATCTTTTCTTTCCTTTTTTTTTTTTTTTTACTGACGTTCATTATGTAATACACCCTTCGATTGCTGCAATTTTCTTTAAGCTTCTGTCCTTGATTTCTATCATTTCATATATTAATAAGGCACTCGCATTGATTTTGAATTAATTCTTTTGGATTTTGTTACTCTTCAGAGCGATAACAAAATACAGGCCAATGAAAAACTCCCTCGACAAATCACAGGGTATGGGAGGCCGATATTAACAGAATGGATACATCATCACCTCGTGAATTTTATTCGTGTGCAGTGCATCACTTGCAAACGGCAACCGGAGGATACCATAAAATGATTTATCGGTTATGAAAACTGTACGATGAAAATTAAACATATAGTTAACAGCGATATGACTAAAGTCATTATCTTTTTTACATTACGAAGTCAACCTTTGCCAAACACATAACGATACATTAAATTATTTTCATTAGATAGAAATATAACACACAAATCCACAATTCCATTAGGGAAGCAGATCGGGTTTAAGCAGGGATTAATGAGGGAGCGGGGATTAATGATCAAGAGCAAATCCTATTTTCTGCAAAGGACGCTGCGTCCCCGCACTGACGCATGAAGTGGCGCAAGAAACCTTCGCTCACAGTCGATATATTGATTAAAAAAATCATTATCAGCGATAATCCTAATTTGCAGGAGGCATTAATAGGATACAAAAAACCAGGAATGATGAGAACTGAACCTGAGACAACGTCAGTCGATCATCATGGTGACGTTAAAGGCGGTAAGCTCTTCTGTACAGCACGTGAGAGACAGAGGTGGCGTTGAGACTCAGGATGATGAAACTTTTTTAGAGGATCCCATGCTAACACGAAGCATCGCCCATGTGGCGACAAAAAACGAAATAAGGGGCACAAAATAAGCAGTAATTAGTATTACAACACCATATTTCTTATATATGTTTGCAATCTTAATCAATCTTTATCTATATCAGACCTACAGACTGAGTTCTATGAGAGGAGCTCAGCACCTGTGGGAGGGTCGTGCCCCACCGTCTCCTTACCTAGTAAGGCGACGGAGGAGCAGTGGTCGGTTGTGTGCAGGGGAGCCAAGAGGGTGAAGGTCCTCAGGGCACGGTCCTTGCGTGGAGACGAAGAATCCCTTCAATGTGCTGGAGGAAGGGAAGGAGAAGGTGGACAGGGCGGGAGGAGGCAAGAAGGAGGGGGCAGATGCAGTTACCCTGCCCCAAGGTAGAGTGCTTGTGTTTGGTGATAGTCAGGTTAGGCACTTAGATAGTGCGTTCTGTGCTAGGGATAGGAAGCGTAGGTCGAGGGTGTGTTTGCCGGGGGCCGGGATAGGGAAGGTAGCTGATAGGCTAGACACGTGCTTGGAAAAAGATGGGACCAAGTCCATTGTTTTTCTCAGTGCGGTAGGGAATGACCTTGGTAAGGTCAGGAGTGAGGAGCTTATCAGGAGGTTTCGACAGGCTTTGGACAGGATTAGGGACAAGGGAGGGATCCCCGTGGTATGTGGTGTCTTGCCGAGGAGGGGAGTTGGTGCTGAGTGGCTGTCCAGGGCTATTACAGTGAATCGCAGGCTCGCGAATCATTGTAGGAGTAATGGATGGACGTTCATCGACAACTGGGACCTTTTCTATGGCAGGGACACCTTGTACGCCAGGGATGGAGTGCATTTGTCACGCCAGGGTGTTCGTGTTTTGGCCGAAACACTCGAGCGGGAGGTTACTGCACTCCAGCACTTTTTTCGTTAGTCGGGAGGGAAGAAGGGGTAGTGAGAAGGCGAGGGGCAAAATAATTAAATCTAGAAAGGTAGCTAGCTCAGGGATGGTGAGAAATAGCTTAAGTGTTTACTACACAAACTGTAGAAGTATTCTGAATAAAATAGACTTGCTTAGAGGAATAGCGAGCGTTGAGAAATTTGATATCATTGCTTTAACTGAAACTTGGTTAGATATGTCAGGAAAAGTATTTAATCCAGAGGTTAAGATAGATGGGTATACAATGTTCTATAAAGATAGGGAAAACAGGAGAGGAGGCGTCGCGTTATGCGTTAGGGACACATTACAGTGTTGTATCAACAGTAGAATTAAAACAGATAACAAAGCAGAGTCGATATGGGTAGATATTAAAGAAGGATCGCAGTCAGTAGTACTAGGGATAGTTTACAGACCACCGACCAGTACAGAGGAAATTAACACCTCACTGTGGCAGGAATTAAATAGAGCAGGCAGGTACAGTCAGGTATGTGTGGTAGGAGATTTTAATTTTAGGAATATCGACTGGAGTCTGATGGTGGGTAACAAGGAAGCAGAGGAATTTCTTAAGGTAATTCAGGATAATTTTTTAAAACAGGTAGTCGTAGAACCCACAAGGGGGAATAATATTCTAGATTTAATTCTTACTAGCAGGGAGGAAGCAGTCACGCAGGTAGAGGTTGGAGGACAGCTAGGTAACAGTGACCATAGGGGAATTAGGTACAATTTAGAATGGGAAGAAACAGTTAGAAACAAAAACACTAGTAAAATACCTGACTTTAGGAGAGCAGATTTTGAAGAATTAAAAAGGTACCTCCAAGGAGTGGACTGGCAAAGGATGCAGGGTGAGGTTAGGTCAGGGACGGAGTTCAGAGAGATAAGGCAGGATGAGAGAGGTGAGGTGAGGCGTGAGGGTGTAGGACAAGAGGAGGGAAGATGTGTCCGGAAGGGAGGAGGAAAGAGGAAGGGGGGAGCTAGGTGTGAGTATGTTGGAATGTCAGGTCATGCTGAAATGAGAGAGGTGAGGTCGAAGCGAGTAGATGAGGGAGTGGAGAGGATGGTAGGGGACGAGATGAGGGGACTAGGTGAAGTAAATGTAGATGAATTGTATAAATATTTCGTAGATAAAGTTCATACAGGTCAGTTAGCAAATATCCCGTATAGAACAATAAGATCACCAAAAAATGACCCTAAATGGATGACTGCTAGGTTAAAGCATTATATAGGGCGTAAGAGAAGTATATATAGGAGATTAAGGGCAGGTGAAGAAGTTTTAAGGACACAATATAATGAATTAGTTAGAACAGTCAGGAAGTTAACGAGGAAAGCTAAGGACAATTATGAATCAAAGGTAGCCAGCCAGGCGAAGACGGACCCCAAGGGATTTTATCAGGTATACAAGACGAAGAATAAGGATACTGTAGGTCCATTAAAGGCAGCAGATGGGAGCTGGTTAGTTCTGGGGAGGAGATTAGTAAACTTCTGAATGATTATTTTTTGACTGTCTTCACCCAGGAAAACATGCAGGATATGCCAGATAGTGAACAGGTGTTTAGAGCAGATGAGAATGAGAAGCTGACAGATATTTCCATAACTAGGGAGATAGTGGAACAGGAGATAGATAGGCTTAAAAAAGTTCAAGTCACCAGGAACTGATGAAATATATCCCAGAGTACTTAAGGAATGTAAAGAGATTATTAGTGAGCCGTTAGTTTCTGTCTTTAGGAAATCACTGGAGTCGGGTGAGGTAGCAGTAATGTGGAGGCAGGCTAATGTAGTACCCATCTTTAAGAAAGGAGATAAAACTTTAGCGTCTAATTATAGACCTGTCAGCTTAACTTCAGTTGTAGGTAAAATGTTAGAGTCAATAATAGCGAGGAACATTAGGGAACATTTAGACAAACATAACTTGATAAATCAGTCACAGCATGGCTTCACAAAGGGGAAGTCTTGCCTGACAAACTTGTTAAGTTTTTACAGTAAGGTGTACGAGGCAGTAGATAATGGTGATAGTTATGATATCTTATATCTGGACTTTAGTAAAGCATTTGACAAGGTACCCCATCAAAGGCTCCTGAGAAAGGTTAGGGCACACGGGATAGATGGGAAGGTGTTAGGCTGGATAGTGTCATGGCTTGGTAACAGGCGACAGAGAGTGGTAATAAACGACTCGAAATCCGAGTGGGGTCATGTAATTAGTGGGGTGCCACAGGGATCAGTATTAGGACCATTGTTATTTCTAATGTATATCAATGACGTGGATAGTGGAATTAGTAGTGATGTTAGTAAATTTGCGGATGACACAAAGATAGGTAGATTAATTAGGTCAGAATCGGATGCCATTGCCTTGCAGGCAGACAGATAGAATGAATGAATGGACGGATAGATGGCAAATGCAATTTAATATCAATAAATGCAAAGTGCTTAGCGTAGGTAGAGGAAACCCACACAATAGGTACACATTAGACAACCAAACTCTGGTAGGTACAGGTTACGAGAAAGATTTAGGAGTTATAGTTAGCTCTGAACTCCGTCTGGGGAAACAATGCATAGAAGCCAAAAACAAGGCAAATAGGGTACTAGGATTAATTTTTAGGAGTGTTAAAAGTAGAAGGCCGGGAGTAATATTGAAGTTATACTTGGCGCTGGTCAGACCTCATCTAGACTACGCGGTGCAGTTCTGGTCCCCACATTACAGGAAAGATATAGGTCTATTAGAATCAGTACAGAGGAGAATGACTAAATGGATACAGGGGATGAGGAGTATTCCTTACGAGGCGAGGTTGAAACTGTTAAATTTACATTCTTTAGAGAGACGTAGGTTAAGAGAGGACCTGATAGAAGTCTTTAAGTGGTATAAGGGTTACAACAAGGGAGATGTAAGCAAAATTCTTAGGATCAGCAACCAGGGTAGAACAAGAAATAACGGGTTCAAGCTTGAAAAATTTAGGTTCAGGAAGGAGATAGGAAAAAATTGGTTCTCAGATAGAGTGGTAGATGAGTGGAACGGACTCAGTAATCATGTAGTTAGTGCTAGGACACTAGAGAGCTTTAAGAGAAGATTAGACAAGTTTATGGATGGGGATAGCAGATGGAAATAGGTAGGTGTGTTTCATACAGGGACTGCCACGTGTAAGCCTGGTCGCTTCTTGCAGCTTCCCTTATTTCTTATGTTCTTATGTTCTTATATCAAGGTATCTCATCAGTCCCACAGCTTACATTACATACAATGTATAACTCACGGTTCTCTTAATATTATGATAATGTTCTCCTAATACTATGATAATGCTATCAGTTGAGGTGGTAATGTTCTGTAAAGAGGATGTACATTATTAATGAAAATTTTGGAAAACTTCATTGCACCAGTTATTCGACGATGGAGCTGCACGTTGAGATAAGGCAGTGATCCAAAAGATTTAAATGAGATGAAACAGCTGACATCTAAACTGAACAACAGCAGTCAAAGAATGATAAAATGAAGGAATAAAAACTATTTAAAATGATCTTATCATCATTAAAAATGCCTCTGAATTTCCTCAACAAAGCAATCTTGTGGGAAATTACAGAAGTTATCCTAATGGGATTTTCAAGTCAGTTTGGACTCCAGCATTACACCAAAAAATTTTGGGGAATTACAGGAGTTGATTACTTGGTTTTTAATTTAGTATCCAGATGTGGAGGGATTGGGAGTCCTTGAACGACTATTGATAATGCTATTGGTCTTGGCAGAATTAAATTTCATACCCCAACACTAACACCAAGAGAAGATCAGCTCAAGATCAAAATTCAACTGAGTGGCTGCAAGAGACCTACTTGAAAGATAAGGAATATGACAGAATAAAGAGGTCATCAGCCTAAGCCATCAGATGGGAAGAGATCCAATGGATAAAAAATAAAAGCATAGAAATAATAAAAAAAAAAGAGAGGCCCAAGAACACTACCATGGGGATCACCAGACGTGACACGAGAGAAACTACGAAAATAACAATCATTATCAACACGCGGGCACCTGTCAGATAAAAAAGTCAGACAAAATATTAAGAAATGAACCATTAATACCTATTTTTGTGATTAACTACATCGCATGCAGAAGAAAAATCCAGAGAAAAACTCTAGCCTCCGACCCAATATCCAGAGAGGCCTGAACGTGATGCATCAAGATCAGAAGTGCATCACATCTATCAAGACTTCTCCTAAAACCAAACCGAGAAGATGGCAGCAAATTATGGTTATCCAAGAAAGAGGAGAGGCGTTTGGTGAGTAATCGCTCAAACACTTTCGAAAGAATAGGAGTGATGGAAATTGACCTATCATATTATTATCCTCACTTACCACCTCTCTCAATAATAATTATTATTGAGAGAGATGGTAAATGAGGATCCTTTCGGGATTGGCGTAACATTAGCAGTGCGGCAGCAAGCAGGATAAGAACCTTTTCTAATTAAAATACGAAAAATAACAGCTAACTTATGTGAAAGTAATTTGGCAACATTATTTTGAAAAAGAAGAAATAGACCTTGCGGATCCATACCACCGCAAGAGTCAAGTTCAAGTAACAGTTTGTAAAGCTCAGATCTAAATGAAAAAGATGTAAGCGTCGGTAAAAAAAAAAAAAAAAAAAAGTATGAGGTAAAATAACCTCTGCATTACTTTGCTTGTTGGAAAATGAGTTAGAAAAACTTCAGCTTTCTCAGATGGATAAGAGATAAAGGTTCCAACGGGCTTATTAATAGGAGAAAAATCAGAGTCAGTCAAAAAAGACCGGATTTCAAAAAGGCTCGCCAGTTATGAGCTTGTGATGTACCTGACAAGACCTCCTTCAAGTGATCATTATAATTCTGTTCTGCAGCCCCATGGACTTGCTCAGCAGTTCTACCAATAACACTAGAACGCGTAGAAGACCAAAGCTGATAAGCCGTTTGTTTGTTCCGGAGAGTCTCCCTACATTCTGCAGTAAACCATGCTTTATCTTTCAAGCGTAACTTAGTAGTCCTAGAAGAGACTCTTCGAGCAACAAATTCCACAATTTTGGAAGTAAGGCAGGTACAGGGCACTTTGCACGATAGATGTCTCCCAAAACAATAGCATATATGTCACTGTTAACAAGGTCCCGGTTGAATCTAGATTTTAAGTACACCTTATGTGACCCTTTAACATTGGGCACAGATAAATTCATCTAAACTGCAATGTTTAAGGAACTATTATCAGAGGAGCCAATGGGAACACTAATAATGACAACAAGATCAGGAATATTACTAAAAAGTAAGTGAAGGCAATTGCCTGAAACATGAATAGGAGCTTG
>NC_087154.1:24807026-24839526 GCF_035594125.1 Scylla paramamosain
CCTGAGTGAGGAGCAGCTGACAGTCAACACACAATACCCGTCTCGCCAGCCGCCACTCACACTTCCTCCCTCACTCCTCCACGCGCCTCCTCCTCCTCCCCTCCCTTACCTCGGCCTTCATCTTCCAGGCCTCCTCCCTCAGCTCCTTTCTATCTCTTCCTTTATCTCCACTTCCGCTCACTTTTCGTCGTATTGTCATCACGCTCTGGTGCTCTGCGTGACTTTGTTTTTGTTTTTGTTCGACATTTACTTCAGGACTCCATAATATTATGAACTTCTGGTTTTTAATATTTGAAGTGCGTAGGAGAGCTGAACCTTGCTTTCATCTCAAAATACTGGTTGTCTAGGATGTCGCTTCAATTACGTTGTCCCCTGATATGTCGAAGGCAAGGGCTGATACTTTTTTTTTTTTTTATCAAAGAAAATGTTGCTCTCGACCAGAGAGAAACGAGGCCAGTTATTGATCTGCAGGGGAGCGTATCCCTCGCCCCCTCAGCTCCTTGGATGGTGTGGGCGCCTGGAGGCCCATAAGCACCCACACATTCCGACCACGAGTGCTGGTTTGGGACGCGACCTTTCCTGCGTCATCTGTGTCTGTGTCTGTCTGTGTGTCTTCCTGTGTCTGTCCGTCTGTTTGTATGTGTGTAAGTATGCATGCATATCTCTCATGTTGTTTTCATGCCCGGCATCAACTTTGTGGCCTTTCTCTCTCTCTCTCTCTCTCTCTCTCTCTCTCTCTCTCTCTCTCTCTCTCTCTCTCTCTCTCTCTCTCTCTCTCTAACATCTTTGTGGTAATTTCTCTCAATCCCTATAGTCTTGCTGAAGTGTTAATCCAGGCAAAGTGGCCACACCTGCACTGCATCACGTAGGCTCAGTCTCGTCAAGGAGCCTGTTGCTTCTCAAACTGTTCTTCACTAATGCAATCAAAAGTCAATTACAGTCCAAGCAATATTTCACATACTCCTTTTACAATGTTCTGGACGTGCCTCTCTGCTGATACATATTTTTTTTCTTTTTTACCACTCATTTTTAACCTCTCTATTCATAGGCTTACTCAATATTACTTTTTGCCTATTATGACTATCATTTGCCCATTATTATTATCATTATTATCATTGGTAATAATATATATATATATATATATATATATATATATATATATATATATATATATATATATATATATATATATATATATACGAGGTGTGTCATTAAAGTTCCAGGACTGGTGCCACACAAGTTTTATTTCATATCCAGGCTACAAACTATAGGTTATCTCCTTCGAAGTAATCCCCCTGGCACCGCATGCACTTGTCCATCCTTCTCTGCCAGGCTTGCATGCACTGCTGGAAGGATTCTTGCGGGATGCTCCTCAGCTCCGTCGTCACGGCCTTTTTGATGTCGTCCGCATCATCAAAACGGGTCCCCTTCATGACCTCCTTGAGCTTGGGGAAGAGGAAGAAGTCGCACGGAGCGAGGTCAGGTGAGTAGGGCGGTTGCTCCAGCACGGCGATGTTCTTCTTGGCCAAGAACTCTCTGATGCTCAGGGCATTGTGAGCAGGCGCATTGTCGTGGTGAAGCAGCCACGAGTTGCCCTGCCACAACTCCCGCCTCTTCTCGCGCACTGCACGAAGCAGACGCCGCAGTACTTCTTTGTACACATGTTGGTTGACTGTCTGGCCCTGTGGCAAGAACTCGCAGTGGACGATGCCCCTCACATCGAAGAAAGCGATCAACATGACCTTGAAGCTGGACCTGGACTGCCTTGCTTTCTTCGGCCGTGGCGACGCCGGACTCTTCCATTGAAGGCTCTGGCGTTTGGTCTCCGGGTCGTACTCAAATACCCAGGACTCATCGCCGGTGATGACTCTCCTGAGCAAGTCTGGTTCAGTTTCCAGACGCTCGAGGATGTCCTGACACACCTGCATGCGTCGTCCCTTCTGGTCATCGTTCAGGAGTCTCGGCACCATCTTCGCACAGACTTTCCGCATGCCCAGATCTTCAGTGATAATCTTCCACACGCTGTTGTGGTTCATGCCAAGCTCATCTGCGATCTTTCGAACAGTCAACCGACGATCGTCACGCACCATCTGCTTGACACGCTCAACATTGGCCTCATTCCTGCTCGTTGAGGGTCTTCCACTCCTGGGGTCATCTTCCACGTCCTCCCGGCCCTCTTTGAACCTCTTGCACCACTCAAAAACACGTGAGCGTGACATTGTCTCATCCCCGTACACTTTTTGCAGCATACCCAGTGCTTCTGACGGCGTTTTCCCCAACTGCACCAAAAACTTCAAGTTTGTTCGCTGTTCAGCGCTCATTTTTAAACGACCTGCAACAGAGGACATGATTTTAAAAGCACGTAAGAAAAAGATTAGTGACTGTAGAGGGTTGGGAGCGCAGTTGTATACTCCAGAAGGATTACTTTGAAGGGGAAATATGGTGGTTTGTGGCTTGGGTTTGAAATTCATCTTTTAGGACACCAGTCCTGGAACTTTAATGACACACCTCGTATATATATATATATTCCATTATAACTTCATTTATTTATTTTTTTCTTTCTTTATTCATTATTCACTTTATTTACACACCCAGATTAAACTGTGTGTGTGTGTGTCCAAGCATCCTCATGCGTCCCTGCACTCATCTGGAGTTCCCTCGTGTTAGATAGGTGCTGAAGACACCAGGCAGGCGTCAGAACATCGCTAGACGAGTGACAGGTTCGTGAATTAGAAAACGAAGTGAAAAGAGCAAGCAACAATAAATAAGACTTCCATTTGAGGAACAAAGGAAAGACACGGACAACACCATAAATTGTCTTGCCCCTTAAAAGTTTCTTGACCTCCAGTACACCAAGCCCCGCCTTCATTCTCTTGGCCACAGCCGCTTATACCCCACGCACATGCAACATATCATTCCTAACCCTTATCCCTAGAATATAGACCCACCATTCCTTATTACACATAATCACTATGGCACTTCTTTCTTCATTTGAGAAGCTAGGCATTTCAGGGGAGCAAAAAATAAAAAAATAAAAAATAAAAAATAAATAAAAATAAATAAATAAATAAATAATAATAATAAAAAAAAAAACACATACACAAAGGTTTGGACCGTCCAGTCACTAATGTCATTGGCAGTGTTGCTTAAAAATCATACTCTAAACTTTTACAAGATTATTTTACTATGCTTGAAAAGAAACCTTATAAGTCAAAGAATGAGAGCCAACAAACCTAACACATTCTCGTTCTTTATTCGATCTCCCTGCAGTCTCGACATTTACCCCTCCTTCACCATCACAATGAGGAAGCCGCATCTACGTCACAAAATGTGATAAATAACACGGTGCTTCCTTTTATCCTTTGTGACGCGCTTGGTCCACTCTTCACGCGCTCTGGTGCGGCCATAGCATTCCACATCACGTCAGGCAAAATTAAGACTGAGTGCTCCTGCCGCGCCAGGCGTCATCTTTCATTTGAAGCGTAAACACTTTCCTCCCTACCAAATGACGGTCATAACCACGCCACCTTCAGCTCCTAGGACCAGGGAACCGTGAGGCAGCGGGGGTGATTGATGAATGAATGAATGCCTCACGGACGAACAGGATAAGAATTGGCTCGTAACATGGTACATGGTACAGTGGGTTAGCGTGTGTGTGATGTGCGAGGTGCGAGGTGGTGGAAGGGTAAGATCTGAAATGGTGGACTCTTAACTTTTAAGAGAGCAGTGGTGCCGCGACCCTGAATGGTTAAGTGGGTGAGACGAGCATTAAAGTGGATAAAAGGCAGTGCGTGTAACGTTAAGGAAGGTTTCTCGCGTCCGTCCACCCACCCATCCACACACCCACACACACACTCTATATTAAGAAACACATTCACAGCTGTGATAGTGAGGGGCGCCAGCGACTGACAAGTGCAAGAGCGAATTTTCTATTCGTATAATTTTAATAGCGATGCCTCCAACAATGTTATTATTATCATTATTTTTATTACTATTATTATTATTATTATTATTATTATTATTATTATTATTATTATTATCATTATTAATATTATTATCTGTAGTAGTAGTAGTGGTAGTAGTAGTAGTAGTAGTGGTAGTAGTAGTAGTAGTAGTAGTAGTAGTAGTAGTAGTAGCAGCAGCAGTAGCTATAGTAATAGTAATAGTATTAGTAACAGTAGTAGTAGTAGTAGTAGTAGTGACTGTAGCAGCAGCAGTAGTAGTAGTAGTAGTAGTAGCAGTAGCAGTAATAGTTGTTGTTGTTGTTGTTGTTGTTGTTGTTGTTGTTGTTGTAGCAGTAATAGTAGTACATAATAGTAGTAATAATGGTAGTAAATAGTATTAGCAGTGGTAGTACTAGTAGTAGTAGTAGTAGTAGTAGTAGTAGTAGTAATAGTAGTAGTAGTAGTAGTAGTAGTAGTAGTAGTCGTAGTAGTAGGAGGAGGAGGAGGAGGGCAGAAAGAGAAGGAATACAAAGGAAGACAACTATTATGTAGTAATACACAATAATAGTAGTAGTACATAATAGTAGTAGTAGTGGTAGTACATAATAGTAGTAGTAGTAGTAGTAGTAGTAGTAGTAGTAGTAGTAGTAGTAGTAGTAGTAGTAGGAGGAGGAGGAGGAGGAGGAGGAGGAGAAAGAGTAGAAAAAACACAAAGGATTACAAAGGAAGACAGACAGCAACAGACCCTGAGGTCCTTACTAGGCTGTTTGTTGAGACTATTTACTAACTACCAGTGATAGAGACAGGACAGCAAAGCAGAAGGCTCCTCCCCACCCATCCCTCCCTTCAGTTGAGACTGGCAGAAAAAAAAGGTGAAACCATGTGATATTGAAAAACATGGAATTTTATTAGAGAGTGAAAAGAAAAATATGTAATCTACGTCTGACTATTAGTGGTTGTGGGGGAAGGTGTTAAAGCTTGGTAAATGTAATGTTGTGTGTGCATTGTGTACGTGGATGCACAGCGCGTATGTCGAAAGGGTGGTGCGGCAGCCTTGCCTGGCGCTTTCTAGGGAGGCAGCAGTCAATCTGGCCCAAACTCCGTTCAGTTCACTGAGATAGCATACTTTCCCTGTAGGGACGCCGTACGCTGGCTTCCCCTTGCAACATTAATTCCTGGTACTTTAGTTCCCGATGGTGATCAATAATTGACAAGGCCCTCTCCAAACACAGCCCATCACATGTCGAAAGTAGTAGTGGTGACCGTTAACTCTGGGCTATCTGTGCGTGTAGGCAGTGTTGTGTAGTGTGTATGTAGACACAGTGTGGAGTCAAAGAGGTGGCGCGGCAGCCTTGCCTGGTGCTTTCGAGAGAGGCAGCAGTCAATCAAGCCCTAGCTCCGTACAACCACTGTAAAAGTGCACTTCCCTTTACAGGACGCCGCAGACTGTATAGTTACCCCCTGCAGCGGTGACCCCTGGTATCTTAAATCCCGATGATGGTCACCAACTGTCAAGACTCTTGACTATCCACAGCCCTTCACAGATCGAGAGCAAAAGTAGTGACCGTTCACTCCGAGCTATCTGTGTCATGTATGGAGGGTGAGAGTAATTAAAGCTAACGGGCAATTTTGAGCATGAGCAGAGGCCCAGGAGATCAGAAAAGAGCGAGTTATTCGGAGATGAAAAGTGACAACCGGGGATTAGATTCGAAGTATTTGTTTAGGCGAACTTTGAATGTTTGATAGTACCTGAGTCAACGACATTTGATGGGAGACCGTTCCATATATTTCCTACGCGATTAAAGAAAAGTATTTGGCTTCATTTGTTATGAAACGTTTACCTACAATTTTAAAACCACTGTTTCTGGTGACATTTGATCGGTCAACTGATAGGTATTTTTCAATATTCATATTTGTGAATACGTTAAAAATTTTAAAAAGCGTAATAAGGTCCCCTCTTACTCTATGCTTCTCGAGAGAAAATAAATTTAGTTCCTTAAGGCGTTCCTCGTAGGATTTGTTTTGCAACCTTTGGATAATTTTTGTCAATCTACGTTGTATTTTTCTGATTTCTCGATATCTTTTTTGTAGTAAGGTGACCAAAACTGAACACTATTCGAGATGTGGACGCATGAGTGAGTTCTATAATGTTAATATTATTTTCTCGGATTTGAAAGTAAAAGATCTTCCAATGAAACCGACTAATTGTTTGCAATTTTTACGACTTCGGTACATTGTTTACTTGGCTTGAGGTCTGCTGAAACTATGATGCCAAGATCTTTTTCTATGTCCACACTCGTCATGGGTGTATTATTCATTTTGAATATCGCCTGAGGATTTTGATTTCCTAAATGTAATACGTAGCATTTATCGAAACTGAATTTCATTTGCCACTTATTTGACTATGTGGTGAGAGTATCTATATCGCTTTGCAAAAGTTGTCTTTGGTTTTCTGAGTCTACCTTGTTTGCAATTTTTGTGTCGTCCGCGAATTTTGATAATTTACATTTCATCCCTTCGTCGATGTCGTTTATATATATAACAAAAATCGTCCCCAGAACTGATTTTTGAGGAACGCCACTGGTTACGTTAATCCAATCTGAATGTTTACCATTTATCACTACTCGCTGTTTACGGTCTGACAGCCAATCCTCAATCCACGCAGCGATGTCACCAGTCATACAGTGGCTTTTACTTTATTGATAAGATGCTTATGCGGAAGTATGTCAAAAGCCTTTTGGAAATCAAGTATATAATATCGATTGCTCTGGTGTTGTCGTACATATTATATATGTCATGGAAGAAGTCAAGTGGGTTAGTTACACATGACTGCTTGTTTCTAAATCCATGTTGTGACTCGTTTATTATGTTATTACTTTCTCAGAATGTTACAACTTTATCTCTCAAAACTGTTTCCATTAGCTTACCTACCACTGAAGTGAGGCTGATCGGTCGATAATTTTTAGATTGGGACTTGTCACCCTTTTTAAAGATCGGAGTTACGTTTGCTAGTTTCCAGTCGTCAGGAACTTTGCGTGTGTTTAGCGATTTATTAAAGAAGATGGACAATGGTTTAGCAGATTCGTTCTTAGCCTCTTTTAGTATCCGTGGAGAAATTTTATCGGGACCAGGTGTTTTATTTTTTAACTATATTCATCGCGCGCAAAATTTCATTTTCCTTGATATCGCACGTATTTAAAAAGACATTATTACTATGATTTTTGGCAGTTGGCTGATTTTCTGAATCGTTTTCCTTAGTGAAGTTGGAGGCAAAGTAATCGTTTAATTTGATAGCCATTTCGATTTCGTCATCGGTGTATTCCGATAAGAAGGAGGAGGAGGAAGAGAAGGAGGAGACCAGTACTATAGCTATACATCAAAATTGTCTTTACAGTACTGTTCATACCTGAAATATGCAATTATCAGACAAACCAACTATGTAACTCCATTATCTAAAGTGACAAGCAGTCGCAGTTGTTGGGAAATATGAAACAATAGGAACAGCAAGGAAGATGAAATGAAACAAGAGGTTCGACGACGCGAACAGCAGGGAGTACAACTTGCAGATTAATAATAACAGCAAGATATCTCGTATGATGAATAATATTAGGAGAACGAGGGAGAGAATGGAGGGAGGCGGGAATAAAGTGTATGGTGCATGATAAAAGGCAACATTCAAGTACCAATTTCAGCAAGTATGGTATCCAATGTGGCTAAAGAAAAGGTGCAAAAACCATAAACAAGACTTTCTTGTTTATGCTTTCTCCCAAAGCAAAATCTCCAAATTTCCGAAATAAAAATTTGAGAAACATCTTTCTCATAAGAGCAAACATTTCTCATCTCGTATTTCGTTTCCTTTGTCCTAACTAATCCTTTCATCTTAACACGACTCATCTGTTACAAGAAATGAAAGCAATACAAGATGTCAATGCTTCAGAAGAACATTCATTAATGGGCAAAAGAAAAGTAAGATATTTTTAACGAAGTTGGAGACTCGACAAAAGAAACGAATGAAAGAAATGCGCTGACGCCAAAGCTAGACATTCTGCTGAGGAGCCCCACGACAGACAGGTCACTCGCAGATAAAGCAGTGGGCTTTCTTCCAGTGACCAGGAAAACAACTTGCAGGATGCTGACAGGCAACCACATCCCGGACCTGCAACACCTTGAGCAAGACACCCTGCGGACCACGGCATTTCACGTTGCATCGTCTGTGGACACTTCACTAAATATAAATTGGAAACAAGCCCTCATACCAAAGAAGGGGTCAAGTATGTACTCGTACGAAATAGAACGAAAAACTCTCAAGCACATTATTAAGAAAAGTATTTTTAAACTTCAGAGGTGCATTAAACTTCTTAAAATGGAAAAATAGCCTGAAGATACAATTGCACCTTGATGCCTTAACAGCTTCCGGACTTATCCAGTCGAAGAGAAGGCTGGCTGTCTTCCAACTGTGACAGGAAGTGCTAAGAGGAATAATATGAAAACCCGTCAAGGAGATGGTGAGAGAAGAGGCCAGGGTGACGGCGGGGAGCCTCCAGATGTTCAAGTCAGCAGGCCGGGCGGGAAGGTACCATCTGCGCCACCAAAGAAATATGTGACGACAAGTACAAGACAACGCTTATTATTAATATCTTATGTGTCTACACGACCCAGCACAGGTCTTCCTTCATAAACCAACACAAGTCTCCATGAACACTGGCGCAGAAAAAGAAACCTGAACAGTGATTTACTCTCAAGGGAGAAGAACACTCAGAAATCACTAATGTGCCTGTAGTTACTGAAACTTACCATTTCAGGTATTTTTTACGCACTCCCAATAACTTCTCTTCACACAATTCATCTTTTTCTGACATCATTAGATTTACGATACATGGGCGTGAATCAAAATCTCTCTCTCTCTCTCTCTCTCTCTCTCTCTCTCTCTCTCTCTCTCTCTCTCTCTCTCTCTCTCTCTCTCTCCTCTCTCTCTCTCTCTCTCTCTCTCTCTCTTTGTCTTCCTCTCCAGGTATCGTTTGGTGCTTCTGATGTTCTTGAACAAGATTTGTAAATTACACTAATTCTTAACAATAGTTTAACTCGACTTATCCGCCTCACGTGTAGATTGTGTGCCATTAGCTCTCTCTTTGTGCAGCACACAGGCAGTGATTGTTACCGTGATCCTGCCAAAATTGTATATTCCCTTAAACATATTCTACAACCGCATCTAGTCTTAGTATGACATCTAATTATTTTGGACTTACAGTACATTACATTGTAGAGCACCATAAGCCTAAAATAATTATATACACCAGTGCCATTCTTGTTTCCAGATTCACCACATCGACTGTACCGCTTCAATCCGGCTGATTATGATTATCATCTTTTTTTCACTTGTAAGGCGGTCTCATTCTGTCCCTGGTTGATAAAACTCTCCCCCTTTTTTTTCTTTTCATATTCCGCATGTAATTCATCATTCATCGTTTCACGCATCTCATTCATCTCATTTACTTTGGTTCTTCTTCCTTTCCCGATACTCAATATTCTTCTCATATTTCTTCCTCCCTATTCATTTTCAAATATTCATTCTTTATCTTTCTATAATTTTCTATATTTTTTTCACAGCACCTTCTATATTCCTTATTCTGTGACATGTACACGATTGTATGCAATATATATATATATATATATATATATATATATATATATATATATATATATATATATATATATATATATATATATATATATATATATATATTCTTGCGTACACTTTTTTTTTCTCGTTACGTTCCATCTTGGTATATCGGGACGTATTTCCTAATGCCTTCATCACAGGTTCTCTCGTAAAAGTCTAACCTTGGGTGCGGACTCTTTCAACTCTATTAATTTCACTCCAGTTAACACTATCAAAAGATTTCTTCAAGACACCCAAATGTGTCCTGCTGTAATTGAATCTATGTTGGTGAGAGGTGGTGGAGATGATGGTGGTGATGGTGGTGGTAATGTGGTGGTAGTAATAGTGGTGGTGGTGTGTGTGTGTGTGTGTGTGTGTGTGTGTGTGTGTGTGTGTGTGTGTGTGTGTGTGTGTGTGTGTGTGTGTGTGTGTGTGTGTGTGTGTGTGTGTGTGTGTGTGTGTGTGTGTGTGAGAGAGAGAGAGAGAGAGAGAGAGAGAGAGAGAGAGAGAGAGAGAGAGAGAGAGAGAGAGAGAGAGAGAGAGAGAGAGAGAGAAATCACCACATCCATCCATTCCTTCTCTCCCGACGGCACTGCCAGGTTGGGTCGATGAGGCAGCAACACCTTCCTCTCTTCACTCCCATCCTCTCCTCCCATCCTCTCTTCTCTCTTTGTTCCATGACTCTACGTAACTGTGTCACTCCTCATCCTTTTTGTCTCTTCACGTTCCCTTGCCTCTCCCTTCTCCCACCACCCTCTTTTTCTGTCATCTTATCTTGTTCGCCTTTCCTTCTGCGTTTCTATTCATGCGCATCGTTCTTTAACCTTTATTTTTCACGTTTTTCCTGTCACTACCTTCATTGTTATTTTTTTCTCCTAACGTGGTTTTTTTTTACTCTTTATCCTCTAACCCTCTCTCCCATCTCTCCACGCTCATCCTTCTTAGTATCACTCCTTAATATTTTTCTTTCTTTTTTTCTTTCACAACCGCGTACCATTACTTCTCTCTTCAGGATTTCACTTTTACAATGTTTAGTAATACAGTTAAAACAATAAAACTCCATGACAATTTTATTCACTGCACAAAAGGATGAGTAATGTAATGATGTAAAACTTTTTCAATTTTATCTAGGCTTTAAAGTTGCATTCACGTGTATCATATTAAAGGGAAAAAATATTAGGCTTATGACGTGTAAAGTGACTGACTGATAACACTTTGTAATACTCGGATCTGAAAGTTGGAAAGAAAAAAGAATTGGATGGTGTAAAACTTTCTCGCTTTAAACCTTAATCTGAGTTCATGTAAAATATATCAAAGCAAGCTTATCATGTGTAAAGTGACGGAGTGATCACACCCTCCAATATTCTAAACTGAACTTTAGAAGGAGGAAGTGACATTTACAAACGTGACCTTCATGTATATCTCCCACGTGATCTTTGCTGGGTTACTTCGCCCACCTTCACTAAAAAAAAAAAAAAAAAAAAAAAAATAAGCCAAGAAGAGAAAGCATTTTAATATATTACCCATCACTTACACTAACAAGCGAACACACACACACACACACACACACACACACACACACACACACACACACACACACACACACACACAAACAATTCCAACGAGATGCAAGATACAAAATGCAACGAAATGCAACATAAAAACATAAAAGACAACAGTGCTTATCTATTACTATTTGCCCAAGGCTATACTGAACACATCTAGTTTGCACAGACAACACACACACACACACACACACATACACACACACACACACACACACGTGCAGGCAATTATCTCGTAAATATGTAGGACTAACACCTCCGGATCCTGAGTTTCACGAGGCGCTCATCTGTGCTACCACCGCTTCCTTTCCCCCAGTGGTGCAGTGAAGGAGATAACTCATACTTTCTGATCTGTTTATTCTCCAGCGTACTCGTAATTACAGATACAAATTCTCTGCTTTTATTTCCTCCCACGTATTCGAAGTTTGGTGCGATTTTTTATGCGTGGAGAAAGCTGGTAGACCACACATACACACACATGCACATATAAGCAGACACACAAAATAAATGGAAAAAATGCCTCTTCTTTTGTAGCCCTCGAGTAAAGTTAACCAGGGAACAGTCTAGAGTGATGGCCAACGTATTTCTGAAGACGTATCGACACTCCTCGCTTCAGGCAGTCCCCATCATAAATAGGGGGACAAACTAATTCTCCACCTGCTCATATATCCTCCAGTCTACATACCCGCTACAAATACAAACTTCCCTCTCCTACTTACTCATGTGTGCCCGCCGCTACAAACATCAATTTTCCACTCCTATTTCATACTTTTCCTACCAGTACGAGCTCCTCGTTCCCGCGCCCTCCACGTCAACACTGTCCTTTCAAACCACCTCCGTGAATCCCTTGTTGATGCTTTTATCTCTTCGTAACATCAAAAGAAAGAAATCTAATTACTTTAGGATTGGGGGCGCTTCCATCAAGAATCCAGAAACACACGCAATTACAGTAGCAGATTACATAATTAGCTGGATAATTGCATAATAAGGAAGGATTCTATTTTTTTTTTTTTCTTGGGGGGGAGAGATGAGTAGCCGACGCGGCCCTGCGGCAAACTCTGAAGAACTCGTTTTTTTTTTTTTTTTTTTTTTAAGTACAAACAATTAATGTACTTCCTCAGTTGTTGTCCCCTTACTCCTTCCTCCCCACCCTCTCTCTCTCTCTCTCTCTCTCTCTCTCTCTCTCTCTCTCTCTCTCTCTCTCTCTCTCTCTCTCTCTCTCTCTCTCTCTCTCTCTCTCTCTCTCCTTCAGCTTATCTCTCTCTCTCTCTCTCTATCTCTCTCTCTCTCCATCAGCTTACAGGAAGTACTACCTCTGAGCTTTGAGTATCTGCCTGGTGGGTGTAGAGGAATCAGCCGTGTAAGGGACACAAGGGGAGCATCTCTTTGTAAGTGTGCGCTCAGTGTAAGCGTGCGAGCATCGGAAGGAGAACGACGAGAGGTTGGACAGCGTTGGTGAAGAGGAGAGCGAAGAAGAAAAGACCAAGGATGAGTTCACAGAGAGGACCAGTAAAGATAAGAAATAAAGAGCGTAGGATGAGGGGCTGGAGAAGGCTGCCCACGGTCTACAGGGAGAACTCCAATATAGAAAGAACATATCTGAAAGGAAGGGTGGTGGACTCTTTGAAGTTCTCTGGTGGGGAATTAATGAAGGACTAGGGGAGCTACGCACCAGAGGGCGTTGTTTGTTGATTTTAGTGGCGGCGGCAGTGGTGGTTGGTGGTGGTGGTGGAGGCTCAGGTAAAGAATTATGGTTTTGGTGGTGGTGTTTTCAAAGACCGTGAAAAGAGAGAGTCACTTACAAGGGTTTAATGGGAGGTGCCCTGTCTGCCGTGGAACTATTTTTTCACCCACTGCAGTATTTATGGCTGCGGCTTGTTATGGCTGGGATCCCGCTCTTACTGTTGTGCGTGCGGTGTGTGTACCGTGTGTGTGTGTGTGTGTGTGTGTGTGTGTGTGTGTATGTGTGTGTGAAGGCGGGGATGGATGTACTCGTATCTGTGGGTTCTAAGACTCCCACGGCCGCAACGTCGGCAAAGTCAAACACTCATGATAGAAATGCTACTTGAAAGAGCTCTGGCGCATTACGAGATTAAATATCTCTAGAAGGGTGACAACATCTTTGTCTGGCAGGTCGTAAGGCGATAATGAAAGGGAACCGCCAGGGAGGGGTAGATCTGTAGTGACGGGACGAGAACTGTAGGAGAGGTGTTATGTACTGGTGGCAGAGGACGAAAATAGGAAGTAATCTGGTTCATATGGAAGAGAAATTAGGAATCGTGAGGAGAGGAGAGAGAGAGAGAGAGAGAGAGAGAGAGAGAGAGAGAGAGAGAGAGAGAGAGAGAGAGAGAGAGAGAGAGAGAGAGAGAGAGACTGACCGGCTTGCAACACAGAAAAAAAACAAGTCAAAGATAGAAAACCAAGCAGAAAAAAGAAAATAGTAACTAAATGACAGACAAAATAAACTGGACGTAATTCTGCAACATAAGTTATGGCGGTGGAAGACTTTGGCTTTAATTGAATCTAGGCCTCTCTCTCTCTCTCCTCTCTCTCCTCTCTCTCTCTCTCTCTCTCTCTCTCTCTCTCTCTCCTCTCTCTCTCTCTCTCTCTCTCTCTCTCTTTCACCCTGACCAATTTACTCCTTGCTTTCCTGCACCACGTTATTCAGTCGCCGCGCCGCACCGCCCAGCATCAGTCACCATTTCGCCCTGATGAGTATAATTGCTGCGGCGGTTTCGCAGTCTCTTAATAGGTCACGACTCCCGATCAGCGCGTCTGTATTGATGTGGGAGACCTTGTTTATTGTAGGTGTTTAACTAGGACTTTTACCCTATGGCTGCTAAATTCACTTATTATTATCAGTTTGTTGTGAGTGTATGTTTGAATAGTATGATATAAATTTGTAGAAATGCAATTAATGTATTGAGCTGCGAAGCCATAACTGTCAAATGGCAACGAAAAGGTTGATGATCTAACGAAAGTACAGTCATACAACTCTTCATTATTCACCAGCCAGTTAGAAAAATTAAAAAAATCTCGAGCGTGTTGGTAGTGAAGAAATATTATCAGGGAAGGGACAGCCGGTTATGGAGGCGGCTTAGCAATCATCCTTCCCTGCCGTGGCGCTCCTACTGGTATATCACCTGAAGATTAGTACTCGGGAGAGGATCACAACTCTAAGGGGGAGGGAATACACATTGATTTACACAGGCATTAGGTGGCAAAGGGGAAAACATGGCCGTGTTCCTTGCAGTGAGCGACGGGGAAGAATCACATCACACACACACACACACACACACACACACACACACACACACACACACACACACACACACACACACGAGACATTTGGTTCCCCTCAGACGAGACTCGAGATAATACGCAGTGAGACAGGGTCGGCAACCTTACATGGGAAAAAAGAAATGTCAGGACTTATCAAAGAAAAGTTTGACAATATGAGGACAATAAACCTCAGAAACAGTGCATTTTACAAAGGAAACAAGAGAACAGTGAGACGCGACCCGATATAATAAAAAGAGGGCGGCCTTACAGACAAACAACAGATCCAGCTCCCTCCCTTTGTCTGTCTGTCTGTCCGTCTGTAAAATATGCCTGGTTGTTTGTCTGTTTGTATATATGTGCATTATGTTTGTCTGTCTGTCTGTGTATATCTGTATGTATGTCTGTTTGTGTGTATGTTTGTATAATTCTCTCTCTCTCTCTCTCTCTCTCTCTCTCTCTCTCTCTCTCTCTCTCTCTCTCTCTCTCTCTCTCTCTCTCCTCCTCTCTCTCTCTCTCTCTCTCTCTCTCTCTCTCTCTCTCTCTCTCTCTCTCTCCCTCTCTCTCTCTCTCTCTCATTAAGTTCCCAAATCTTCCCTCCCATCAATATGAACAACACCAATAAAAGTGAATGACGGTCGTCCCGCTGCGGGGAATGAATGGACGCATGAACCTTGACTGTTCCGTGTGTGTATGTGTGTGTGTGTGTGTGTGTGTGTGTGTGTGTGTGTGTGTGTGTGTGTGTGTGTGAGAGAGAGAGAGAGGAGAGAGAGGAGAGAGAGAGAGAGAGAGAGGAGAGAGAGAGAGAGAGAGAGAGGAGAGAGAGAGAGAGAGAGAGTAGAGATGAGAGAGAGAGGAGAGAGAGAGAGAGGCGGGACTGGTAGCGCAGTAATCACACTTAGTTCGCAAACGAGAGCCTCCCGGGTTCAAATCAGCGGTGCGGTGGAGCCAATTTGGTCCTGTCTCCTTTCACGCTGTAGCTTTGGGTAACCTTGCAAACAGTACGTATAGAACGCAAGGCTGGCCCCAGCAATCCCATCAGCCAACCCAGTATGGAACCCGCCACTGGCCACCTCACTGAGATACCCTGAGCTTGTGAGGTATGTGACGTAATCCTCCCTCCCTTAATTAACCCTTCTTTCACTGCAATACAAAACAATTAACAGCACCAGATGTAATGCATGGAAATCTTTATAAGCATCTTACAATAAGGAAAAGGATTAAAAAGAACTGATTTTGCAATTTCTACCCAGTTTAAAGATTGGAGGTGTTATAGAAGAAATAAAGATGTCTCAGAGTTATTAATAATTAAGGAAAAATGTACCAAATTGCAGTCAAAGGGTTAATCATTGTGGGAGGCTTTCATCTGAAAGGGCCGCGGCACCATAAGACCTTGATGTGGCGGAATAACTCACTACTTTATCCTGCCATTTAATATAAATACTCTGGTTACTATATGTATATCTTTGAGTAATACCTGATGAAAATGTACCGTGCAGTACCACATGAAGATCAGCCTGCTTACTCACTTTCATTGTGGATAGCAAAATAGATGAAGACAAGGAAAAAATATAAGTAAACGTGAGTAAATCAAATAACAGTCACTGCACCACAATACATCTGCACCAACACTCACCTCAACACATACAAGACAGACGAAGAGAGGGGAAAAATATAGGTGAACGTGAGCAAGTCCAATAACAACCACTGCACCAGATCACGATTTGCATCAACACTCACCTCAACACGTGCCATGAAATGTTATTCCCTCCCTCTCCAGGCAAGGAATCGCAACCTGTTTATCGCTCAGGTAAGAAAATACGAGTCTTGTGCCGCCTGTTTTTCACACATGCCAGGAGGGGCGAGTGGAATTCTTGTCGTTTCTAGGAACGTTAAATTGTTGCCCGTCTGTCGCCACCCATCATCATCATCATCATTTCTCTCTCTCTCTCTCTCTCTCTCTCTCTCTCTCTCTCTCTCTCTCTCTCTCTCTCTCTCTCTCTCTCTCTCTCCCACCTGTCTGTCTGTCTGTCTCGGAAGAAAACATCCAGCCAACTCAGGGAAGCACGAGAAAGCCAATCAATCAACGAATTAAGAAATAAAAATCAAGATGCGGAAGCGGACGCGAAATGAAAGGGGGAACAGGAAGGAGACTAGGGAGAGAGGGAGGGGAGGGTAGCTGGACGAGGAACACAAAGGATCACAAGCGAAGATAAAAGCAGCAGACTTGTTGGGTTTTACTAGGCTTCTTGTGTTGACTACACGAGCTAACATACAAAGAGAGAAACAGGATATCACAAACGAAGGCTTCTCCCCCACCCACCGCTCCTGGAAAAAAAAATTACCAAGCAGGATGGACAAACTGCGTGCAAATTCCATAGAGAAGATGAGAATGATCACAATTACTATTTACTGAACAGCAAGCATCAAACTCAGTAAGGCTTTACTGATGCATCTGAATGAATTAAATTGAATTTCGCCATGACAAGAGGTTGCAACTTTGTTGTGTGTTGGAGTCCAAATACTTGCCCAATCTGTTTCATAAAAAAATGTAAATGTGGTGACATGGACGACATTAGAGGGCAGAGCGTTCCAAACAATAGCGAGCCGATTGAGGAAGTGTTTAGATACATTTGTCAAAAACACTTAAAAAATTATTCAGAGGTGGTTATATCTACTTTTATCGACCATCTATGAAGTAATCATCTGCATTTGTTATCAAATCCTTTGAATATTTTAAACACTTATATTAGATCATCTCGCATCCTTCTTCTCCAAAGGATGAATTAATTTGATTCGTTGATCCTTTTTTCATAGTGAAAATTTCTCAGCCGAAGACAGATTTTATTATTCTAAGTTCCAATCTTTCTTTTCTGTCTTTTCATTTATTTTTTTTTTTCGTAACACTAGAGACCAAAACAGTACGTACTTAGCACTCAAGATGGAATCGAGTCAGTGAATTATAATATAAGTTTAGCCATGACACTTTACAATTTATTTTCGAAGGTATATATATATATATATATATATATATATATATATATACTCGTATATATATACGAGTGTATATATATATATATATATATATATATATATATATATATATATATATATATATATATATATATATATATATATATATATATATATATATATATATATATATATATATATATATATATATCGAAGGAGTATATCGCCTTTATCGGACGTACTTCAAATAAAGACGATATAATAATTTTAATTGCAGAATTTTGAATAAACTAATATTAATATTTCCTCACCGTATAAAGATGTTATTCATTGAATATTGAACGTGATAATTATTGTTTCCTATCAGCTGCGCTTTCCTTTAATTGACATTAAATTTAATTTGCCATTCCTCGGCACAGTGAGCTCGTCCATGTAAATCCGACAACAAGGCTTCTGTGTAGGGTAATTATTTTTTTTGGCAATTTTCGTGTCGACAGATTTCGATAATTAGTAATTGACACAGTCGTTAATGACGCTGACATATCGAGAACAGAACACGGACAAGCATCGAGCCCTTGGGTACACCACTTTTCCATATTAAGCGAAATGTCGTTTAGGACCGACCACGTATCGTTTCCAGATAGAAAGTCCTCAAACCAAGCGTGTGTGTGTGTGTGTGTGTGTGTGTGTGTGTGTGTGTGTGTGTGTGTGTGTGTGTGTGTGTGTGTGTGTGTGTGTGTGTGTGTGTGTGTGTGTGTGTGCGTGTGTGTGTGAGTTCAATTATGGGATATTCCACCAAAGTAGTTTTGGAAACCACAAGATGACATCTACTGATCTGTTTTCATCGAACTCTTCTAAAATGTAGTGAAAAAGGTGACTGAGTGAGTTAATGAGGAGGTGGAGGTGGAGGAGGAGGATATGATGATGATGATGATGATATCGAAGAAAAGAGAAAGAAGACGAAGAATAAGAAACAGAACATAAGGAAGTAGAAGACGAGGAGAAGGAAGAAGAGAGCGAACAGGCAGCGGGGAGGAGGCTGGTAAAGAATGGACAATAAAGGGGCAAATGTCGAGAGAGCCTCACAGAAATACAGCTTGGAAGCAGTTTTCCGATGACATATGTTTAATATTGCGTTATTGAAGCTATTTGAGAGGGGCGCTATGGGAGGGCACATGTGGAGCAGGGGAGGGAGAGCAGAGGGAAGGGGAGGAAGGAAGAGGAAGAGAAAAGGAAAGGAAGGGGGAGAGACTGACAGACACAGACAGACAGACAAATTGACAGGCAGACTGACTGACAGGCAGACAAGGGAGGAAAAAGACAGAGACAGTAAACAAAGGAGAAAAGGACGGGAGAAAAGGAAGAGGAAGAAAGGGACAGAAAAAAGGTTGAAAAGGAGAAAAGGATAAGGAAGACGAGGGAAGACAAGGAGAATGAAAATAGGGAGAGGGAGGCAGAAATAAGCGAAGAGAGAGAGAGAGAGAGAGAGAGAGAGAGAGAGAGAGAGAGAGAGAGAGAGAGAGAGAGAGAGAGAGAGAGAGAGAGAGAGAGAGAGAGAGGAGCAGGGAATGTGTGGGAATGAGTAAGAGGAGACAGGTGGGAGGCGGAGCACGTGTTGGGACAGCTGGCATAGGAATCGAGGTCATCATTTATTTCACCTAATTTAGCGAGCAGCAATCGATCTGGCAGGCAGAATATACACCATGACACGATAACACTGCTTTTCTTTATATCTAATGAGAACCTTTACGAGTATACCGATTTCTCATCCATTGTATTTCTCCCCAAGTTCTAACCTCATTTTTTCTTTTACTTTCTACGTAGTTCTTCGTTTTCATCCAGTTCATGAAATAACTTTACTAACTTTCCTTATCTTCGGAATTTTCATTTTCCTCTACTTTTTAAGGTTGTTTTAAGGTTGTTTTTAAGGTTGTTTCGATTTTCTCTCTCCATCCTATATTGTTTTCGTCCGTCCCTCACGTCCATATTGCACCTTTCTGTCAGTCAAGCGCTTTTTTTTTTATTTTCTCTCTTCCCACTTTCCTTCTAACCTGCGCTCCCTCTTTTTTTTAAATCAGTCTTCATCAACAATTAAACTGAAGAATTGCACTGGCCCTCAGCCAACCCTCAGCTGCAAGACAGAGTGGCGAAAGCCCTAAACCATCGAGGCTTTGCCGTTTTCAACTTAATTTCTGATTTTTCGCCGGTGAGGAGGAGGAAGAAAGGGAGCAGGGAGAAAGAAAAAAAACATGATGATAGATAATGGAAAAGGAAGCAAAGGAAACAAGAAGGAATTATAACTAACTGGAAAATACAAAACTGAAAGAGAAAAGGATAATATAGAGAAAAGGAGAAACAGAGAAAAGAATAACTACTTACAAAATGGATCAACAAAGAGAAAAGAAAAGAGAGATGTAGACATGCGAAGTAGAAGAGGGGAGATTATTGGAATGAGGATATAGAAAGAGAACGAATATGAATATGCATATGGAGGAACACGGAAATGACAAGAAAAAGGTTAAGAAAAGAATGACAGTGATAGAGGAAAAAAGAAGAAAGGCGGACAGAAGTAAAGCGAAAAAGGGGAACGGAGGAAGTGAGGACCGTGTTGAAAATAAAGAACACAGAGAAAGAAAGGAAAGAGAAAAAGAAAGTCAGTGAAGGTGAAGGACAAAAGAGGGAGGTAATGCGATGCTGATGGTAAGAAATAAAAGAGAAGAAAGTCACCAAGAGGAATTGGGGTGGAGGAGGAAGAAACGCCAGCAGGCACAAAGTTTTCCTCGTGCCTTGGACTCTTACTACTTGAGTTAAAATTTGAAGCAAAGAGGAATGCAAAATATTTACCCTAATTAAACGCAGCCAGGGCAGAAAATTTAAACTATTCATTGTTATTCCAATATCAGAGTTTTATTTCTCGTATATGAATCTTTAGTTATAATTTCACGCTGGTTTACCTCGAGTGGTTTCGTTCAAGGGCTCAGTGTCGCGCGTGGCCTTGAGATGCTGCAGTGACGGGCAGGAGATGGCGCGACAAGCCCTTG
This sequence comes from Scylla paramamosain, assembly GCF_035594125.1. Classification (NCBI taxonomy): domain Eukaryota; kingdom Metazoa; phylum Arthropoda; class Malacostraca; order Decapoda; family Portunidae; genus Scylla; species Scylla paramamosain. Next base: position 24,827,488 of record NC_087154.1, read on the forward strand.
CTGCAGATAGACACTAAACACTCACTCTTCTCCCTTCCACTGCGCCTCCTCCTAATTCTAATCCTCTTCTTCTTACTCTTTCTACTTCTTTTTCTTCTTCTTTTCCTTCTTTTCTTCTTCTTTTCCTTCTTTTCTTCTCTTTCTTCTTTTCTTTTCCTTCCTCTTCTTCTTTTCTTCTTTTTCTTGTTCTTGTTCCCTTCATCTTCTTTCTTCTTTCCTTCTCTTTCTTCTTTCACCTCTTTGTTGCTGTTGTTCTTCTTCTTTTCCTTTTCTTTTTTTTTCTTCCTCTTTTCTTCCTTCTTTTTTTTCTTCTTCGTCATCCTCGTAGTAGTAGTAGTAGTAGTAGTAGTAGTAATAGTAGTAGTAGTAGTAGTAATAGTAGTAGTAGTAGTAGTAGTAGTAGTAGTAATAATAATAATAATAATCATTAATTATTATTACTATTATCATTATTATTATTATTATTATTATTATTATTATTATTAGCAGCAGCAGTAATAGTAGTCTTCTTTCCTTTTCTTACTTCCTCCTCCTCTTCATCACCATCACCATCATCATATTTCAGGATGTAAGAGATGACTGTTTCAAAGATTTTAAATTTTTTTTTTTTTTATTACCGATGCTACCACTGCTTTGATAGTCTTTTCACCCACTTACTGTTGAGGTCCTCTGATGATAGAGATGATAGAGCTGATTTTCGTGGGTAGGCGGTTCTAGATAAATGCAAATAAAGGATACACACGAACGCTGTCCACTTAAGTTTTAGTGATGACAAGGTGACACACGTAAGAATTTAAGAGTACACATTTCACAGATCGACACGTTACAAGATCTCAGAGTAGAACAATAATAATCTTGAGAGCTAAGACTGATGACTGCTCGAGTGATGAACTCTGATACGACTTGAATGATAACTCCAACTGGAATGACTGCTTCTGAATGACTGATTTGAATGCTCTCGCTTGATTTTCTTGAAAAAAAAAAAAAAAAAATCTAACGTACAATTCAGCCCTATTTTATGCTTATTTGCTGGCTCAAGATCAGAAGGAAACTGAATAGAGAGCCAGTCACAGACCTAAAACTAAAGTAATTTGACCAATCACAGGTAACATTATTTTAGCCAATGACAGGATTTTTGCAGCGCGGACATTAAAAGAACGTGACACGGAGACGGAAAGATTAACATGGGCATATGTGATAATTCGGGGGAGGAAAGGGAAAGGAATGTGTTTATACAGGTATTTTTTCGAGGGAAACCTGGCGAGAAGTGAGTGAGGTGTTGATCCGTGTGACATTACCCTGAGATGCAGTATGTAGGAATAAGGAAGATAAAGAGAGCATAGACTCAGCCACGTGATAACATACTGTATATATATATATATATATATATATATATATATATATATATATATATATATATATATATATATATATATATATATATATATATATATATATATATATATAGCTAAACAATAGAGAATACACACATACATACAGAATATTTAACCCTTAGTATGACTGAACCTTAGTATGAGAGAGAGAAGCTTTAGTCTGTAAGAAGAGTGTGTGTCAGGAGCTAGACTTGATGAACTGTGAGGATCAGTTGAGTCAGGATGTAGTATTGCCTGTTGTGCATTCTCATCATCGGAACCTTTGTTAACACATATTAAATGATCAACGTGGACGACTTGTTCTGTTAAAGTTTTGAGATCTAAGAGTTTGACTTTGTGGCCATAGAGAGATTCTATCACACGATATGGGCCAGTGAATAATGGATCTAATTTAGAGTTACGATCGTGAACTCTAGTGAAAACGATATCACCTACTTCGATGGAGGGATGTGTTTTTCGGTTGTGCTGTTTCTCTAGCATCTCACTTTGCGAGCGATCATGAATGACCTTATGCGTGGATTGAAAATTTCGAAGACGACACCTGACGCAATCAGGTGCGGAGCACTATGAAGGAACTCGTACGGGAGACGTTTGTCTTTACCAAACAGCACGAAATAAGGAGACTGAGTTTATAGAGCAGACTAATTGAGGAAGCTATTCGTCCCAGGAGTACTTTGCTTCCGTTATGCGTCTCAGAACGTCAAGAGTACAGTTATTGCAACGCTCTACTTTGCCGTTTGAGCAAGTGAGGACAATGTTACATTTCTTGATGTGGAATTCTTTACAAATCTCCTGTAGGACTACGTTATTGAATTCTGTGCTGTTATCAGATAAGAGGACATGAAGAGATTCATAAGGACAAATAATGTTATCAATGATCGCACGACCAACAGAATTTGCAGTTTTGTCCTAGAGAGCAACGGGAATGGTAAAGCGTGAAAAGCTGTTGACACAAAAAAAATACTAATAACCATTCTGTGTAAATGGGAACTTAAGCAAATCAACAGGGTTTAGATCCAAAGATACTGAAGCAATGGGATATAGAAGTGAGGGACTTTTGTGAGCAAGTGACGTTCTGTGTGAGGCATATTGAGAGAAAGTGCACAATGCTGAAAAAATATCTTTTCTCATAGATTACCAAAAGTAGGATCTTTTTGCCTGTTTGAGGCATCTGTCTCGACCTGGAGGTCCTGCGAAAGGTGAGCCATGGATATGGCAAAGAATGATGCTCACTAATGACGAAGGCCTCACAAGTTGAGATAAACACTAACGAAAATCGTCGGTATTTATCTCACTTGACATATACAAGAGACCGTCTTGAATGAAAAATGTATCAGCACTCATTTGCAACTTAGGGAGATTAGTCTCGTCGCCAGATTCTAAAGAGAATGTAACACTAGAATAGAACACGTCTGAGTGTTGACGTCTCTTGATCTCGTTCTTAGTTGTCATGGCAGGATTATCTGCGACGGCTGAGACATGGGCAACGTTACTTTGAAGATCTCTGTGACAGCCTAATGATCAGTGTGGACATGAATCTTATAGCCCAATATGAGCTCACGAAAATGGCATAATGCCCAAATCAGAGAGACTTTAACGATTCGTGACGTCATAATTTTGTTCTGCCTTATTGAGGAGTCTATTAGCATATGCTATTACGCGATGTTTGCCAAGAGAGTTCTTTTGCATAGGAACAGCACCGATTCCATGGCCAGAAGTGTCTGTGCATAAGATGAAGTCCTCGAAATTTCGGAAAGCAAGGATTGGTGCTTTACACAAGGCAGTTTTGAGCTCATCAAAAGCATTTTGTTCTTTCTCTGACCAGATGAATGAAACACTTTTTTCTTGATAATATGAGTGAGAAGTTGAGCAATATGACTGAAATTCTTGATAAACTGGTGATAAAATCCAGCAAGACTAATGAAACATCTGATCTGATCAACATTGGTGGGGACGGGGAAATTTTTCACAGCATTGACTATCATCTAGAGTGTGAATACCGTCTTTGTCAACCTTATGACTAAGGAATTTGACTTGCTGTTTGAGAAATGAGCATACGCTGAGTTTGATCTTTAAAACAGCAGCTTCAAAGCGTGACATGACAAGAGATGTGTGAAAATGTTCTGGGAGACTCTTGGAAGCGATGGTGACGTCATCAAGGAAGCAAAATACGCTTTTGCCGATGAGACCTGAGAAAACCGAATTCATTAATCTTTGAATCGCCAAAGGCGAGTTTCGTAAGCTTTGAGCCATGCACTTGAACATGAATTGGCCAGAGGGGGTAGTGAATGCAGTGCAAGGCTTTCTTCGAGTTCGACCTGAAAGAATCCTGATTGCAAGTCTAAGGTGAATACCGCATTTAACTCACTGAGGGATTGAAAAAGATCACCTAACCTTGGCATTAGATATCGATCGGGAATAGTGGACACATTTAATTTCCTGAAGTTTACGACAATGCCAGTCGCCTTGTTTTTGGGAACGAGTAACAAAAGAGCGTTGTGAGGTGAACAAGGAGGTTCTTTGACATATTGAGACAACATACCTTGAACAGCTTCATCAACAACAACTCGTCGGCTGTGTGGCACCCTGTAGCTGGGAATATAAGATGATGTTGAACCTGGCGTCAGATGAATGGAGAATGTGATGGCACTCGTGTATCCGAGAGGTTCTCCAGGAAATGAGACAACATTCTCTAAATAGTTGAGAAGAGCGAGTAATTTTTGTTCAGACTCTGGGAAACATTGATTAGAAATGTGACCTTTTGTGATAGGAGGAGGAGGAGAAAACAAGTCAGGGTTATCAGATGAGGATATACTATTGATTGAATTACACGGTAATTCATCTACGACTTCTACTGTCTCTGATAGGGCAAAACTTCTCCTAAAAATACTCCTGCCTTGAGCTTGACAGGTGAAGATGTGACATTCCTTAGCCCTATTTTACAGAAACTATTTTCATCGACAGTGGTAAGAACAGGTCTAACTCAACACTTTTACATGGAGATTGTTGTGCATAACAGAGGATATCAGTGCCTGCTACAGCAGACTTAACCTTAGCGTTCTCTTTATATAACTCATATTCGGTTAGTACAACTGGTTCTGCTAACAAGATGTGTTTACACTAAGTTACACCATGGTCTGGCTGAAAAGATGGTTGTGGGACAGGCAAGCTAGATGATGTATTTTCATTATCCCGTGTGGATAATGTCTGATCGCTGGAAGAAGGAAGAGTTGCGCCTGACATCACCACACCAGCAAAGTAAGTAGAATTATCACAGGGAATAACAGCAGGAATATAAGAAGAAATTTGAGTGATTTCTTTGAGAGCTGGGAATAAGCTGATATATTTGCACTTGGTATGCAAGCCTAAGAGGATATCAGCATTGAAAGATACATTTGATAAGATGTAGAAATAATCACATATGTCTGGGTCCTGAGGTGATAAGGTAACACAGTCTTTCCACATATACCATTAAGATTAATGTCAGGAAGGAATACAATGATATAATCCTGAGAAGAGGAAGAGTCTCCTAAATACATCCATCTTGATAAGATTCACACCAGCACCCGTGTTAAAGAATGTTTTGTAAGATTCAGAACTACACATAACATCCGTAACAAGGCCATTAAAGAGTCCAGCATATCTAATGCTGACAGAAGGAAGTGCTGAATCTGGATGATGAATGAAGTATATCTTATTCCCTATACGTTCTCTTGGTACATGAGGTGATGATTTGAGTATGGATGACAATGTTACGATGGATTCGGTTAAAAATTGCGCATGACGTTTCCCGACGATGAGGGTTGCTGAGCTACATGAAACTGTACTTGATATTGTCTGCATTCTTGTAAGGAATGACCTACCCTTTTGTGAAATGAGCAGAATGCTTGCGGGCTGAAAGTGACTGTCTCCCTGAGTTATCAAGAACTACCCTACAATCTGCGACAACATGACCGGAGACATTGCAACGATGACAGGTGACAGTTCTGGATCTTGACTTCGATCTAGTGTATTTATGTCTTTGTGAAGAAGGTGAACGTCTGATGTAGTTCGCGAATGGGCGAGAAATGACGGGATGATGGGTGAGGAACTTGGGGAGGAAAGTCAGGTGTGTGTGTGTGTGTGTGTGTGTGTGTGTGTGTGTGTGTGTGTGTGTGTGTGTGTGTGTGTGTGTGTGTGTGTGTGTGTGTGTGTGTGTGTGTCAAGTACCTGAACAGGCTCAGAAATGAGCCTGTTCAGTACGCGTATCTGAGATTTTCTTGCAGACGTGATATAAACAGTCTGATTTCTTATATTCTATGTCACTCGCTACATTGAAATTTGGGGCATCGAGGAAAGTTGTGAACAAGAGATAAGCGATGAGACGTTCCAACTCATCCGTAGACAGTGAGTCTTCTGTAAACCAACGTGAATCCTGTTTTTTTTTTGTTTTGTTTTTATGTAGGAGGGACACCGGCCAAGGGCAACAAAAATCTAATTAAAAAAAAAAGCCCACTGAGATGCCGGTCCCCAAATAGGGCCCGAAGCGGTAGTAAAAAATTGAAGGATAAGTCTCTTGAAGGAGTTCAAGTCATAGGAAGGTGGAAATACAGAAGCAGGAAGGGAGTTCCAGAGTTTACCAGAGAAAGGGATGAATGACTGAGAATACTGGTTAACTCTTGCATTAGAAAGGTGGACAGAATAGGGGTGAGAGAAAGAAGAAAGTCTTGTGTAGCGAGGCCTCCACCTGCACCTTGCCTAGTCACTCTTTCAACTCTGTCTGTCAACATCTTTCCTTTTTGCTGGAAGTTTGCCTACAGTCAGCCTGTTCATAAAAAGGGTGACCGTTCTAATCCCTCAAACTACCGTCCTATTGCTTTAATTTCCTGCCTATCAAATTTTTTTAATCTATCCTCAATAGAAAGATTCTTAAACATCTATCACTTCACAACCTTCTATCTGATTCCAGTATGGGTTCCGTCAAGGCCGCTCTACTGGCGATCTTCTGGCTTTCTTTATTGAGTCTTGGTCATCCTCTTTTAGAGATTTTGGTGAAACTTTTTCTATTGCCTTAGACATATCAAAAACTTTTGATAGAGTCATGGTGCATGTGGAGTTGAGCGATCATTTCTTTACTAAGGGATGGAGCGATATTTTCCGCTTGGTAAGGACTAGAGTGTGATCGAACGTGTTGTGTCTTTGAAAGCTTTAGGAGAGAATGTGTGGCACCTAGTTTCGAACGACTTCGGAAATGGTTTTTGAACTGTGTGACGAAACAGTCAAAAGTGGTGAGAGCAGAGAACTTATCTGACGCTGACTAAGAGGCCAGCGAGACTGGCTCATGACAGATGCGTAATTTCAAGATAGATAGTTTCTTGTCGGAGGCAGAGGAATGCCTGGTACATTACTCCTCGATCCTTTGAATGAACTGATGAATAGTTGCGATGCCATTTCTAAAAAAAGTTATGAAGCTGATGGGAGTCATGGATGAAAGTAATGTAAGGTGTGGTTGTGTTGTTATAAGCCATTGCGCCAGATAGTGATGAGGGTTGTAGGACAGAGTGAGACTTCGTTTGCATAAGGAAAAGAGACATGCACCTCTCAAAGAGAGTTAATGAATGAACATACATAGAAATGTTAAAGAGACATACACAGAATAACAAACAACAAAATATAAACCAGCGAAATACACAACAATACACACAATGTAATAGATACACAAGAATAACAATAAAATAATAACAAAATACAGAAAGGAATAATGTATACACTGACAGACAGACAGACAGGTAGACAAACACAGTCATATAGACAGACAGACAGACAGTGGAATATATAAGACACAACATAACACCAGAAGAAGGAAGACTGGATAAGACAAGGGAATGAATTAGAATGTAGCTCAATACTTAAATTTGGTGGTGATGATGGTGATGATCCGAGGACTGGGGAAACCACAGCTAGGATGGCCAGGACATTCAGAAATGCGGAAGTGGAGAGATGACCAGCTTGAGGCAGCCACAGGCAGAGAGATGCGGCAGACAGCCAGGAGAGATGACCAGGAGGCAGGTAAGGGTGGCGGTGGTTGAGGGACGGTGGAGAACACCCAGGCAGGTAGAAGGTGGTAGTATAAGATGACAGCTAGATCCAGATGACAGATGCAGTGGGTGGAGTGGGGGAGGGGCTCGGGAGGAGGAGCTGACAAAGGTTAACAGCTAGGTGAGGAACAGGCAGGAGCAAGGATACCACTTGACAGCTGTCACGTTGAAGGCGGAACAATCCCACTTTATGAATTTCTGTTGGGACACCACGATTATCGTCTTGATTGTGACGTGACCTTAAAACTTGCGTTCAGTTGTTATGTGATTTATGTGTCTGTGTGTACTGGCATGTGAGAATCAATGAATTGTGTAGCCTCGATTGCACAATATCCCACTGCTGCCACCACTGTTTCAGGGTGCAGATTATAGAAGATGACTGTTTCAAAGTCTTTTCATCACCGATACTACCATTGCTTTGATAGTCTTTTCACCCCACTTACTGCTGAGGTCCTCTGATGATAGAGATGATAGGGTTGATTCTCGTGGGTAGGTGGTTCTATATATAATTATGCAAATAAAGGATGCACACGAACGCTGTTCACTTGAACTTTAGTGATGACAAGATGACACGTGTAAGAATTTGAGAGTACACATTACACAGATCGACACGTTACATGATCTCAGAGTAGAACAATACATAAGAACATAAGAAATAAGGGAAGCTGCAAGAAGCGACCAGGCTTACACGTGGCAGTCCCTGTATGAAACACTCCTACCTATTTCCATCTGTTATCCCCATCCATAAACTTGTCTAATCTTCTCTTAAAGCTCTCTAGTGTCCTAGCACTAACTACATGATTACTGAGTCCGTTCCACTCATCTACCACTATTTGAGAACCAATTTTTTCCTATCTCCTTCCTAAACCTAAATTTTTCAAGCTTGAACCCGTTATTTCTTGTTCTACCCTGGTTGCTGATCCTAAGAATTTTGCTTACATCTCCCTTGTTATAACCCTTATACCACTTAAAGACTTCTATCAGGTCCCCTCTTAACCTACGTCTCTCTAGAGAATGTAAATTTAACCGCTTCAACCTCGCTTCGTAAGGAATACTCCTCATCCCCTGTATCCTTTTAGTCATTCTCCTCTGCACTGATTCTAATAGACCTATATCTTTCCTGTAATGTGGGGACCAGAACTGCACAGCGTAGTCTAGATGAGGTCTGACCAGCGCCAAATATAACTTTAATATTACTTCCGGCCTTCAATAATAATAATAATCTTGAGAGCTAAGACTGATGACTGCTCGAGTGATGAACTCTGATACGACTTGAATGATAAGCTCCAACTGGAATGACTGCTTCTGAATGACTGATTTGAATGCTCCCTCTTGAATCTCTTGAAAAAAAAAAAAAAAAAAATCTAACGTACAATTCTGCCCTATTTATGCTTATTTGCTGGCTCAAGATCAGAAAGAAACTGACCAATAGCGGAGTTGAAAAGATAGCCAATCACAGATCTAAAACTAAATTTGGCCAATCACAGGTAATCTTCTTTTAGCCAATGACATAATTTTTACAGCGCGGACATCAAAAAGAACGTGACAGGGAGACAATGATTAACATGGCCATATTTGATAATTCAGGGGAAGAAAGGGAAAGGAATGTGTTTGTACAGGTATTTTGTCGAGGGAAACTTGGCGAGGAGTGAGTGAGGTGTTGATCCGTGTGACATTACCCTGAGATGCAGTATGTAGGAATAAGGAAGATAAAGAGAGCATAGACTCAGCCACGTGGTAACATACTGTATATATATATATATATATATATATATATATATATATATATATATATATATATATATATATATATATATATATATATATAGTAATAGATATTGCGACTGATACAATCATCATAATCACTATCACGTATTCTCTTCCTTTGTTTCCTTTTTTTTTTCCTTCCTTTCCAATGGCAAAAAAAATGTTGACTTCTTTTTGGCATAATCTTTCTTTCTCTCCTGTCAGTCACATTTAGGCAGAGAGAGAGAGAGAGAGAGAGAGAGAGAGAGAGAGAGAGAGATGGATGAAGGGGAGCATTCACCTTCACAATCCACATATCTCTTGCTTTATAAAGATTAGTCAGTGTGGCTTATCACGAACAATCTCTTAAAACGATTAGGAGAGCAATTTGTTCTTTCTTTGTGTTTTTCTCTCTTAATTTCTTTCCTTGGTGTTCTTCCTTCTTTTTGCCCTCCTCCCACTCTTCCTCCTCCTCCTCCTCCTGCTGCTGCTGCTCCTCTTCTTCTTCCCCCTTTCCATTCATGTTCCTCTTACCCCTCTTCCCCTTCTTCCTCCACTTTCTCCTGCACCTCACCCTCCTTCCCACTGCTATTCCTCTTGCGCCATTTCCTCTTCTTCCTCCCCTTTCTCGTCCACCTCCTCCTCCTCCTCCTCCTCCTCCTCCTCCTCCTCTTCTTTACCTCCTCCTCCTCTTCCCCTCCTCCTCCTTCTCCATCTCCACCTCCTCTTCCTCCTCCTCTTCCCTCTCCTCCTCTTACCCTTATGACTTCTGTTCTCCCCTCTTCTTCCTCCCCGTTCTCCTCCTCCTGTTCTTTTCCATCCCGTTCACTCCATCCTCTGTTGTTTGTTATTTTTCTTTGTAATCCACCTCCTCCTCCACCTCTTCCTCTTCCTCCTCCTCCTCCTCCTCCTCCTCCTCCTCCTCCTCCTCCTGGTTCGGCATCAGGAAGTATTAAGCAGAGTGGTCATTACGCCCGGCCGTCAGTCATGCCACACTCGAGGCTCTCAAGTGTGTAAATGCATTCTAATAATATTTTGTGAATTCTCGTCTACAATAACAAATTTATGAGTGTGTGTGTGTGTGTGTGTGTGTGTGTGTTTTACGAGTGAAGGCGACTTGTGCAAGGATATAAAAACATGGACAAAAAATAAATAAATAAAAATAAAAGTATAGCCTGCTAATTTGCCACTCTCCCCCCAAAAAAGTTTAGTTAGTGTGTGTGTGTGTGTGTGTGTGTGTGTGTGTGTGTGTGTGTGTGTGTGTGTGTGTGTGTGTGTGTCGGAAAAAATAATTCAGGTCGTCATACTCGCTAATTAAATCAAAAGTCTAAAATTTTCCTTTACGTCTCGGTACAAATCAAGTCAGGACCTATCTCTCTCTCTCTCTCTCTCTCTCTCTCTCTCTCTCTCTCTCTCTCTCTCTCTCTCTCTCTCTCTCTCTGCCAATACACAACATTCCAAAATAAATGTTACAAAATATGTTCCGACTATTTATTATGTATTCCAGAAATTATGATATGCTAGTGGTGGTGGTGGTGGTGGTGGTGGTGGTGGAGGTGGTGGTGGTGATCAGTCGTGCATTCAGAAGAGGGAAATTTATGTGAGAAGTTTGTATTGGTCAAAAGAATCAAGTGGCGGCGACAGGGCATCGTCTGACCACTTTACGGTATATTTTTCATCGTACTTCTTCTCTGGTGGACCTTTTCCTTATTTCTTCACATATTTGTCATTTTACCCTTGTATATTCCCTTCTCTCCTCTTTCTTAGTGCGCGAATTTGTCCTTCTGTTCTTGCTCCTTTACCTTCCTCCGTCTCTCCTTCTCTTCCTTCCATATTTGTTCTTTTATTGTTTTTTCTGTGTCTCTTCTTTGTTCCTGTGTTTATTTGTCCCGTTTTTGTTACTTTCCTCACTCTCTCTATTCGTTTATTTGTTTGTCATATCCCTGCTCCTTTTCCTCCTTCTTAGCTCCTTCACTTATTTTTGTGGAGATTGATCGGTCACAAAAATTAGCTTGTTCACAAGAGAATTAAAAGATGATCTTAATGTAAACAAGTTTTTATGATATTATGAGCGCTTTACCACAACATTCAGAGCACCGTAAGGATTGTTTGCATGGAAAGCCAGAAAACAAAAATATGAAGCGATTCTCTCATCTTTCCCACTTTCTGCATCCCACGCACAACATTATATTAGCAAGAGCGGTAAAAAACAAAGCATCCATGGAAAGGTAAAATAAAAGTTATGATGATGATGAAGCAAATGGTAAGGGTTACACGCAACAACGATACAGCTAAACAGTTAGAAGACTTGGATGGATGCTCTTAAGAGTGTCTATAAGGGTGTAAGGAATATTGAATTTCTTCCATAACAAATTATTAGTCATAAATATGCAATAGACAAATGAGGCCATAACCGCATAGGTGATGCAATATAAAAGATGAAATAGTATGATGCTCTTAATTATCTCGTCTGAAAGAGTAAAATGTTGATATGCTGAGTTACCTCTCTGCTTGCTTTATCTTTCCCCCGAGGCGTTCATTAATAGCATTTTCGCGGACTCGCCGCTTCACTCAACACTCATCCAAACAAAGCAGTAACAGGAACTTCATAATTCCACAGATCCCTTTGCAAAAACTGGATTACATTGCGTTACTTCTCTTTGTGTTACGAGTATATAAAGAAGGATCGCAATGAACGGGAGATAAATTAAAATAAAATTATTTTTACCCATTACTGTCATTGAGGTTTTCAAGATGCTGCTACGATCTTCATTAAACTCTATTCAAATTTAGCAAAATATTCATGACGTAATAAACATGTT
>NC_087154.1:24844526-24862026 GCF_035594125.1 Scylla paramamosain
GGTCTGAATGATTTTCCTCTAACAAATCATTTTCGTCTTATCTTGCATCAGTCTTGTGCTTGAATTTCCCTCTTTCCTCGGATGATAAACATGATGCAGTGGTACCGTTTACTGCGCACGCTTTCTGTTTAGGAAGATTCAGTGTTTTGGTGGTGGTTGCGTTGCCATTCCTTAGCGCATGAACAGGAACGCAGGACCCAGTTTCTGTGTTCCCGCGTCATGCTTCGTTTATTCGTGATTTCTGCTCTACTTTCCGGTCTACGCTATTTCCCGGGTGTTTTCAACACTCTTGTCCATCTCATACTCATTTCGTGGAGCTTTCCAGTGATCTTGACTTGTCTGTTTCCTTTCCAGCTCTCCTCCATTTTCTTCTCTCTTTTCCGTCTACCTCTCTCTTCCTTGCTCGTTCTCTCTCTCCCTCCTTAATTTCGTACTTTCTTTTTCTTCACCTACTTCTCTCTCTTCCCTCTCGTGCCCTCTTCTTGTCATCCTTTGTGTCACCAACAAGCGGGAACTTTTCTCTCTCCAGTCCTGGTTTACTTAGTTGGAGGACAGTTCCCTTTTGCTTCCCGAGGTTGCGACTTGGACGTGATACTTGGCACGTCAGGGTATCTGACAGGAAACAAGTTGTTTTATGTCCTTTATGTATTCCACTAAGTGTCTGTTCTCATGTATGTACAAGAAAATGCAGAAATAAAAAAATGGAAATATACATTTATCACGCATTAGGGTCCTGCTATTTATATTTCCCACTTCGAACTAACTCGCTGATGTTCACATAAGAGTAACAATAGCTTGGCGTCATTTTGCTATTAAAAGAGGATACGATGCTGTAAGAATTCTGGAACAGTACTGTAGCACATATAGAAGAATATCTTCCTTATGGAGAAAAGAAGAAAACTGACATAACTCCAACTAAAACTAAACTTGTTGTAAATGAAAAAAAAAAAAAAAGAAATAAAAGGCAGTGCTTTGCTGCTTATGAGGAGATTTCGTGTGTCATAAAAGTTGTTTTCAAGCACCAAATAACACCAACTCCTGATCGTTGCGTCGCACTTGAAGCGTCCTCTTGCCCTTCACACACAGCCTTTGTTCCTCACCAGCATTCTTACACACAACCACGTGCTCCTGTCTTTCTACGCACTTGCCTTGCTACCTCGTATCGAGCAATAACTGAATGTCCCTCATGCAAAGAAAGAATCTCATTCAAAAGATCTTATTGTTACCAGAATGTAATCACAGTCTTAGTTTTCCTTATTTTGGGGAAGGCAGCCGTAGTACAATAGCCTGCTGATGCCTCACCATTGTGGCCGAGACAATGGCGATGACGACCACTGTTGCCTTCATCACTGCTTCAATGATAACCTGAAACAAGGGACGGGCAGGTGGATAGGACGCGGTGCTCCGGATGTCAGCCTGTAGCCAAGACGGGGAGAAATTGGAACCGCACCTGTCTCCTTGGGACAAAGATTTTATGGCAAGGCGAGGAGCTCAGAAAAAAAGAGTGGCATTTCTTTCCTGTCAAAGGAAATAACGTGGGTTGCTCCACGAGACAAGGAAGATTATTTCACTCACTGTTGCCATATAGGTGAGCGTCGATCCCTCGTGACGTAGTCTCCGGAAACGACCATTGTTCCCTCTATAATCAATATAAAAAGATTCAGGTGCCCTTTTTACATTTGCATTATTACAAAAATTGCAAAACTTTTTCTCATTTCCATTTTCTTACAAAACTTTAAGTAAACTCAATCTCAAATATTTGGCAATCAATACAGATCGTGAGAATACACACAGACGTACACCGACGCCTTCCTCCGCAGACGTTTAATTATTTGATCACTTGTAGCCATTTATCTTGATCCGGTTCCCTGTTTCAGTTTCAAGGCGCACTCTGAACCAGCGAGGCGTTTAACGAAGAGACCGAAGGGGAAAACGATGCTGCCACTCAAGGCCAGGACGAGTAATATGCTTCAGTTGTTTCAGTTACCGCTTTACATCTTACTTCCTTCCCTTTATACGCTCACGTTCTCAAGGAAACACGAATGCACAGCAGAGCGACATGTTTAAAAAAGAAGACTGCTTCCACGCCAAGACTACACACAAGATGTCTGGCAATTATTTTTCCTTCAGAAGAGCGAGACTACGTATCTCCCTGGAGTGCTGCATTGACGGAGGCTTCCGAGAGGTTATTTTTACATCGCCCTCGAATACAAGGGATGCAGAATTAAGAAAGACGAAAGTGGAGGAAACTTCTGAAGGGGAAGGTTTGAAGAGAAGATAATGGTGGTGGTGGAGGAGGAGGAGTTGGAGGAGGAAGAAAGAAACTGAAGTAAAAAAGAACGACAAAGAAACAAACAAGCAAACAAAGAAATAAAGCAAAAAGAAAATAAGAGTGGAGCGCAAAACAAAGAAAACTAACGTGGACAAATGACGTTCATCTATAACAGTGACGCATCGCACGAGTGTCATCACTTTGATGCGCGCAACCTCCAGTGTCTATAAGTAATGCATTTGTTTCTTGTTTCCCATGTTTTCTCATAGCTTTATTTGTTTAGCTTTCCTGTTCTTAGGGACGCACAACAGAACTCAAAGAATCTTACGGCAAGTTGATGTTCACTGCAGGAACATTTCTGACTCCTTGACTCCTTAGACGAAACACACACACACACACACGCGCGCACACACACCTCCTACACACACGCGCACACACACACACACACACACACACACACACACACACACACAAAGACCACAAATGTATTTCACAGATATATAAAAAATATATAACACGTGATATTGAGCTTCCTTATTAGATCTCTATTTAAAATTTGTAGTCCACACTTGAACAATTAAATGAAAACACTTCCAAACCAGCCAAACATGTAGCTACAGTCCTAATCTCATTTTACACACACACACATACACACACACATTATGCGACTATATGCACGCAAGAGGAGAGGATTGCCAGTGTAAGGCTCCTGCTGGCTGGAAAGGTGTCAGGTGTTCAATTTTCGCCCCGTATCCATTCGTTGTCGTGTGAACAGTGGCCACAGCGTGAAAGATGACAAACTCATCTCGTCTGCCCGAATCGACTTTGAGCTGAACGCGTTAAACTCTACATCAATAAGCTGCTTTTATGCATGCATACATATCTTATAAACAGTATATATAACTTTATATAAAAAAAAGTAGTGGTTTATTCATAATTATTCATCAACAAGAAAAACAAAAAACACCAACATAAACAATAACAACCAGCAACCACAAACACACACACACACAAAAAAAAAAAAAACAGCAGCAGCTTTGATGATAATATTCATCGGTTTATTCATGATTAAATGCAGATACATACGTATTTTTTTTCTAAAGAATGAATTAATATGATAATTTAACTAAATAATTAATGATGAGAGTAAAGAATTAACGCTAAAAAAGCATTAGACAATAAATTTAACAAAAAATTAGGAATGCCAAGATGTGGCCATGTATTATAAAATGAAATGCTATAGAAGTTTAGTGTTGGTATACCGTGCAAGGTTTGTTGTGGTCAGTTGCTACTGTTACAGTAGTTTAACGTAACGAGCAGCAGCCTCGGAGCCATTAACATTATACGATGCTCCGAGCGTCGAGTCAAGTTTTCGTCGTAGAAACTTTAATGAAGCGTTATTTGGCCACATTCACAGCGACGATTCATGGGACGAGAGTGAAACAGTAATGCGTGGCAGCTTCCCAGACTGATGCGTGTAGGTGGAGGGACAGGAGGACGAGTCAACGCACCACACACACACACACAAACACACACTTGTAAGCATAAATACACAAAGATGAACAGACAGATAAGCCACACACATATCCATACACACACACACACACACACACACACACACACACACTTGCGTCTTGTGTATTCGTATATTCACCAGTGACACTTGGCAATGATGCAAGACAACATCTTTCTGCTAAAAAAATTCATCGGAAGGATCAATAGGGTCAGGGAAGCGAGTGGGTGTATTCGGCTGTAGGAAGGAATGCACCTAGAGGAGACTTTCCTGCATTAACATTCACTCATTGATTAGATTACCTGCGCTGCGGACCGAAAACTTGAATCCACTTAGTCTAAAAACAGGTTACATATTCCCAGGAGACAGTCCCCAACATCCACAGCACGCAGTTCATATGATATTTATACAGCCACTCATCATGACACCTCGTCACATCCGCGTACCAGGGATAGGAAACGTTCCCTGCACTACTCGATAACGCCACCTCCTGGACACACCTCACACCTTCACGGGAGGATGGAATGGTGACGCATGCAGGTGTAATGTTAGCAACTTTATTCTCGAGTTACGCAGGGAGTCAAATCCTCGGCAGTAAGTCAGAAGATACATTCCAAGTTTAAATTCTGCTACAAAGGCGACGTTAAGAACTTCCTCATCCTTCATCGCGCACATCCTAGCACCTGCCCCTCTGCCTCGCTCTGTGTTTATCCTCTTCTTTACTACCTCGTACCTCTGGTTGGAGTTCTCGTACTTTCTCTGCAAATGGACTTAAACTTTCAAATTGCTCTCTGTTAAAGCAGAAGGCAAAAGGGAAGCATTACATAAACAGTCAAAATCCGGGTGCTGAATCTCTCTCTCTCTCTCTCTCTCTCTCTCTCTCTCTCTCTCTCTCTCTCTCTCTCTCTCTCTCTCTCTCTCTCTCTCTCTCTCTCTCTCTCTCTCTCTCTCTCTCTCTCTCTCTGTATGATATTTATATCAGCCTAGAATTACGTACGGCAGGGAATGAAATGTAGGGCGAGTAGATTGAGGCTGCGGAAATGCGGAGGCAGGAGTAAACTTCGAAAGAGACACGTGTAAATATTTGGACAGGTGGTGCGGGTGTCGGATTTACCACCAGGTGAGCTAATTCGGAAGCAAACAACTGTGCGGGGGGTCGGATACTGGCCAGACACTCGACCCGTGCGTGTGTGTGTGTGTGTGTTTCAAGTTTTTCAGGTGTGCGATATGGTGGTAGGTGTGTCGGCTCAAAAATATTTAATGATTAAAAAAACATCATTTTACCTGTGCGTAAATTTGAAGATTAGTTAAAAGAATAATGGATTTGTTTTCATGAGCGTTGCTTTACATTCTAGAAGAGGAAAAATACTGAAAAACAGAGAACAAACACGCAACGAAGAGAGACAAAACACTTTTAATAAGCTGCACGTTTGGTAAATATTCATACAAATTATTTGAAAAATGTTCTCAATTATTACAATAAACTATTGTCAGCGAGCAATATGTTCCATAAATTAGGGGCGCATGAAAAATGGTATCCTTTTTACTTCAATGGATTGCAAGCGATGTAGCGTCATGCTTTTCATCTCGCTTTTCAATGTATTTTAATTGATCAAGTGCAAAATATTATGACAACATTTAGCGATCAGTGTATCACAGCGACCACACACATGAAGCACGGTGAAGCTGTTGTATTCATGTGGAAATTTGGTCAGGCTATTTCCTACCTATTATTGTGTGTGTGCGCTCGCGCGAATACATGTGGAAGTCTGGTCAGGCTATTTCCTATCATTAGTGTGTGTGTGTGTGTGTGTGTGTGTGCTTCACGTACACCGCCATTAAGATATGTAGATAACTTTATTAGTACAGAACCACTGAGTACGTCGACGATTATTGAGAATGTTTCCACTGACGTAGCTCACTCAGATTAATATGTGTATGACATAAAAAGAGATAAATTCACTATTTACAGTACACGAAATTTACAACGAAAAACATGTTATCATCGAATTTCACAGAATATTCTTTATCCGTTTCCGATTGTGCAGTCACAATCTTGCTATCGAGACAGGGCGCTGGAACCGCAAGAGGAGAGGTCGCGTGGACACACACCGACAGAGACGTGTGGTAAAAGTGTGGTCTTCAGCAGTTCACTTCATAAATACCTATAATGTCAGTGTATTGAATGACATATTTACCGAAAGAGTTTGTAAAATGTTACATGAAGTATTAGATACCTTTGAGTAGGCAGATAATGTTTGCAGTTGTCTGCAATGCTAGGATAAAAGCATTAGATTATTGATATTTTGTGGACTACAGTAAGTATAAATTATTATAGTCACTTTTGGAAATATTTATGAAATTGTTATATTTACTTTATGTATCATTGTTTCTACATGTAGTGTAATGTGTTTACAATATAAATGAAGGAAGATGGTATTGCAATAAATAAATAAATAATAAAAAAAAATTTATATATATATATATATATATATATATATATATATATATATATATATATATATATATATATATATATATATATATATATATATATATATATATATATATATATATATATACGGCAAACATAAGACAGATAAGTAGATTATTTATCATCTCTATGTGTATTACCCATATTTACTATACCACTTTTATTTATTTATACTCCACTTCACATCTTAACTTACACGTCTCAAGATGCTCTCAAGAAATATAATGAGAAGCTAGAGAAGCAGCTCATTTATTTGTTTTCGTCATAAGAATTAAGACTGAAAGTCAACGAAAGTTTTTTTTCTTCTTTTCTTACTTGACGACTAGCCGATAATAATAAATATTACCAAAACTTAGTAGAAGTAAGGTACGAGTATCAACAGTTTACGAAAGTATTCAGCTTAGTGAAGTTACAGTTTTTGCAGTTCAGGGACGATGATTGGTGGCAATTAGTTTTTTTTTTTTTTTCTTTTTCTTTTCTTCAAGCAGTCATTTGCGGTTCAACACATCAACGAACACACACACACACACACACACACACACACACACACACACACACACACACACACACACACACACACACACACACTCACTCACTCACTCACTCACTCACTCTCCGTGTGTGTGTGTGTGTGTGTGTGTGTGTGTGTGTGTTCTTATTCGTCTGCGTTCGCCAGGTGGCACAAAGAGCCCCTTGCTTCCAAATAAACCTTCATGCAACCTTGCTTGGGTCAGTATCGGTCACGTTACTCGCGGTAAACACACACACACACACACACACACACACACACACACACACATATTCCTTTGCTTGGAATAAGCGAACACTGATAAGAGCACCATTTTCCTCCACCTCTATTGTCCTGAACACAATGGTAAAGCCTCAACAAACTATTCTCAATACCACACGCCCTTCCTGTAAACCACGAGAGGGGAACAACAATTAAATGTCCCACAGAAATTATTCTATACAATAAACAATTATATTATAAACCGGGGTGAATGCTTCTGAGTTAGGTGGCCCAAGAGGGTTGACGAGATTGAATATTACACCATGAACTATACTACACTCGAAAGAGAGCAAATTGAAGCAAGAAATAAAAAAAAAAAAAGTAAAGAAAAGTCTGTGATAAAAACGCCAGCCATAATGAACACCCTGCTGATGAACCCTGGGAAACGAGGCTGGACTGCGCTCAAGTTTACAAAGAGATAAAAAGCTGTAAGGAGAAAATTCGTTTCCTTCGTGAAAACCGAGGAAACTGGATGCTTCAGAGGGAAACAGTGGGAACATTTCCTCCTCCTAATGAAGCCGCCGTTACAGGGTCCTGATGAGCCACTTCACCTGCTTCCCACCTGTACTACCGCCTCTCCTCCAACAATAATGGCGAAGAAGTAATTATAGAATGTAATATTATAATTGTGATAAGATGGATCCAGCAGGTGCCACATTGTTTCGTGCACTATTGTCGTTCAGAGGCGGCGTGCTAGAAATACCAGTATAAAAAATGCACATCTATGACGGTAATAACAGACTGGTGCACGAGGCGCTGGAATTATCACACGACGTGGGGAAGAATAAAAACAACTTAAGGCGTCCATTACTTTGAACTGCTTCCGGTTGTGCTTCGGGGTGCTGATGCGCTTAACGCGAATATATAATTATATAATAGAATTTTCTGGTCTTCATTTCATTACCATTCCAGTGGTTCAAATTTAAGGGAAAGTAATCGTGTCAAATATTGTTGTGAATGTAACGTCTATGATTAAATTATCTATGTATTCGTATGTCAGAAACGTTATGAAAATATGACTTTTGGCAACTGTACTGAGCAAAATTATAAGTACAAGTACGAGTACAACATATCAGTCGTCACCATTAAATTCCCATAAGAATTCTTTTTATATTTTCTTTTCTTCTTTTCTTTTATTTTTCAGACGATGAGCGGTATCCTCAGTGTTCACGCCACGGTCCCTTCATTAACGAGCGACAGAGGACCTTGCTGGAGGCGACACGGACCCAACCTCTCATTGACCCGCCCGATGTGAGGATGCAAAATAAAATAAAAATCAATATGACGCGGTGCCACTCACATGGAAGGTCCTTCATCTCCCTCACTCAATGGCGGGCGAGGACGGGATCAGGAAGAAAGGACAAAAGAAGGGAAGAAAGGAGGGAAGAAAAAATGGAAGGAGGGATGGAAAATAAGAGGCAAGGAAGGAGAAAATGAGAGACGGAATGAATGGATGAATGAATAAGTGAATGAAGGAAGGGTGGGTGGGAGGGAGGAAAGGAAGGAGGAAGAAGGTACGGAAGGAAGGAAATAGGAAAGGATGGATAGGAGAAAAGGAAAGAATAAGGGAGGGATCTAGTTTATATGAAGGAAGTAAGACTGAATGCAAGGATAGAAGACAAGCAAACTGATGAATGAATGAACGGATGGATGGACGGAAGACATCCAGCAAACAAACAAATATAAATAAAAAAGATAAATGCTGGAAAGAAAGGAAAAAATAAAACAGAAAAAAAAGAAAAGAAAATAGGAAAAACAATGAAA
The DNA here is from genome assembly GCF_035594125.1 of Scylla paramamosain. NCBI lineage: Eukaryota > Metazoa > Arthropoda > Malacostraca > Decapoda > Portunidae > Scylla > Scylla paramamosain. The sequence continues at coordinate 24,853,360 of NC_087154.1, forward strand.
ATTATGCGAACAGACCAATTCAGACCATATATATATATATATATATATATATATATATATATATATATATATAATATATATATATATATATATATATATATATATATATATATATATATATATATATATATATATATATATATATATATAATGTATATAAACAAACAATTCAAGAAATAAATAATGAACATGACATTGTAGGAAGAAAATAAATAATTAAGATGAGTCAGGAGAGCAGTAACCAACCAGACATGCCAGGGAACGTAGAGACAAGGTTATGAGGAATGTCTTCATTAGCTACATAAAAGGCGGACTCCTCTGGTACTCCATTGATCACTGCACCTATGTCACAATATTGATTACCACAGAGAGAGAGAGAGAGAGAGAGAGAGAGAGAGAGAGAGAGAGAGAGAGAGAGAGAGAGAGAGAGAGAGAGAGAGAAACATGCTGATGGACGAGCCCTTTCAGTTTGTGATCGGAAGAGATTTGTTTTTGTTGGAGATCGGGACACACGCCGCGGTGAGGGTGAAGGGGAGCGGCACGCAGGCATAACTGATGGGATGAGGGTGGATCAAGGGGTGATGTAAGGGTTGCCACGTGAATATTAATGTTAATTTAGGTAGGAAAAGTAGTAGGGATTTCAATTTTTTCCATTTTATATTTTTGGGGGACGAATATTTGGTCATCTTTTTCATTTGCCGTAAACTCCATGCATCACGCGTAAAAAAACTGATAAAAAACAGAGATGAGGATATTATGGGTTTGCGGCGGGAAAGCTTTAACCCATTAAGTTCTATATATATATATATATATATATATATATATATATATATATATATATATATATATATATATATATATATATATATATATATATATATATATATATATATATATATATATATATATATATATATATATATATATATATATATATATATATATATATATATATATATATATATATATATATGACAGACTTCATTAAATCACCTACCAATAGCCACCTACCATTAGAGAATAAAGAAAAAATGTACTGTACGTGAACGGATGAGTCCCTACAAATGATTTTCAACCCTTTGTCTAGGGGAAAAAAAAAATAACATCCTATCCTCGACTTAACCATTAAGTACTACAGATAACTGATAGTCTTCATTAAATCACCGATCATTAGCCTGAGAATAAGGAAAGATGTACTCTGCATGAACAAATGAGTCCCCACTGATTATTTATAACCCCATGTCTAGGGGAAAAAAATACAATACTTTCCTCAATTCCTGGCAACTGGAATAAACTCACTGATGCCGTGGTATTGAATGCATTGATGGACAGCATGGCAAGGTGGGACGACTGGGTCCAGTCGAGTGTGGGGCTCAAGAGGGAGGCTGATAAGCGAGTGGTGGGGGAGGGACGGAGGGAGGCGGTGACTGGATACATCAAAACAACACTGGGAACTTTTTATATTCCAGGCAATGATTTTTTAACGGAGCATAAACGGCCTTTGGTGATAAGGGTTGGTTGGTTCCTTAACTCCCCTGTGGCATTTTTTTTTTTTTTTTTTAACCTTTATTCCTGTGCTCTTGGCACCACTCAACCTCCTCCATACTTTTATGTCCGCCCCCTTTTTGCTCAGGATTTTTAGATTTTGTGATAGCCATTTTTTTTTTTTAATTCCTTGTTGCAATGATTTATTGCTTGTTTTCTTTTATTTAAGTTCACATTTTTTCCAACATTCTTTCATTAGCTCTTTTTTTTCATTTTATTCGGCTGAATGGTAGCCAATGTCTTTTTTTTTTTTTTTCTCACGTGCGTAGTTTCTTGTAGCAGTGAAAAATAATTTACGCCCCTGTATTGTCTTGTTATTTTATCACATTATTATTATTATTATTATTAGTTTTTTTTTTTTAACTGTCATGTATTCACTAAATTATTTAGCTATTTTTCGTTCTAGTTTCTGGTTGCAATGGTTCATAATTCACTGATTTGTTTTCGCTTCTATTTTACCATCTGGTAACATACTCGTCTCATTATTTGCCTGCAAACTTTTATCCCTTTCCTTTGCTAAATTTGTTTTGCACAGTTTGTATGTAAATTATCATGTTTATTTCTTGTCAAAGTGGTTTGTAATTTACGTGTTTATTTTCTCCTGCAATTTTCCCTACATATCCGTTCAATAATTCACTTCACTTTAAGCAACACGGGGTTGTGCCTTCACATTTACAAACTCGAAAATTTGCATTCGCTATCATTCATTGTCCACTTTTTTTTTTTTTTTTCTCTCTCTCTCTCTCTTTTTTCATGTTTTTGGCTCTCGTTTTATTTTTTCCTTATTTTTTGGAATTATTTATTTATTTTCTTTTTTTTAGGGTTATGTCTGTTTCTTCTTTCATCGGTTTTATCTGCCTGAGATTTTTTCTTTCCGTATCTGCTTGTTTGCCTGCGTGTGTGTGGCAGAGCAATCTCTCTCTCTCTCTCTCTCTCTCTCTCTCTCTCTCTCTCTCTCTCTCTCTCTCTCTCTCTCTCTCTCTCTCTCTCTCTCTCTCTCTTTATGTGTGTGTGTGTGTGTGTGTTTTACGTGTGACGTATGTATGCATCTGTGGAAGCTTGCATCCATGTGACAATCCAATGTATCTTTTTTTTTTTTATTTGTCTGCTTGTGTATTCGTCTGTGTGTTTGTCTATCTGTCTGTCTGCCTGCCTGCCTTCCTGTCTATTTGCCTGTTCGCGTATCCGCCTGTCAGAGTGTCTGCTGATTTATTATTTAGCCAGTCTGTCTTGCTGCCTACCTGTCCCTGGCGTCCCTATCCCCCTTTCTCTCTCTCTCTCTCTCTCTCTCTCTCTCTCTCTCTCTCTCTCTCTCTCTCTCTCTCTCTCTCTCTCTCTCTCTCTCTCTCTCTCTCTCTCTCATCCCTAATTAAATGCTGCTGCCAGCTTAGTAGGAATGGTCGGCATACTGGAAATTGTTGCTCATGGATCAGTATGAATTTGAGGCTCGAAGTTTCAATCTATTAGCAGTTGGCGCGGAGGCGGGGCAAGGCTGCAGGCAGTGAGTTAGCAGGGCACACTGCACATTGCCCAACGGTAATTAGTAGGCGTGTTCTATCTACATTACATAGAAGCTCCAAAGAGAGGCGGGGACGTAGTGATATCAATTTCCTTTTGAGGTTTATTCTCCAGACAAATATTTATAGACGCCTCATTTTGAGAATCGCACGTCTTCGAGGATTCCATAAATAACAGCAATTACTCTTCAAATGTTACTCGCAGCTTTATTGCGGCTCATAAAGCGGCCTCGGAGAGGCACCTACCTCGCCTCGCGGGCAGAGGGCGTGTGAGGAGACCTGCCAGGCTGCTGAGCAGGAATGCTGTATTTGTATTCAGTAATCGTATTCCAATACATTTGAATTAAGTATTTATGTGTATTCGCATTCGTATTCGAATAACTTCTATTATAAGTTAAAGTATTCTCATTCGAATACAAAGAAGAATCATTCATATCATTTGACGAATAATCCTGAATTTATTATCAGAAATAATGGCCGTTCCTTGCAGCCGTATCTTCCACGATGGGCACGTGAAGCACAACACTGCGTCTGCAGCATGACTCACCTGACATTTGCCAATGGACAACGCCTGGGCGACGGAAGCTCATTGTTCGATTTATCCTCTACTGTTCACTTGTTCTCTAGATATTACAAGTAGAGTGTTGCGGCGTCTCCCGAAGTTCAGTGTCCATGTCCAGTCCTGTGACCGACTGTCTAATAAGTGTGGTCCTCAGTAGCGATGATAACCGCTGTAGCTCCCACAGACGTGATGAAGCTGTCTGAAGTATGTACTTACGTATCTGAATGTACTGCAGTATATTAGTATCATGCTACTAACTACAAATTTTAATGATGTGAAGTGTGATTGTACAGCATACATTTACAACAGTTCAGCAGGGAAAAATATTACCACAAGGATTATTAATTATAATTAATAATGTTTTAAAACCTAAAGAAATATGCCCAGACAACTTTCTGTTCAGTCGTTATTTTATCCAACTTCTTGATAACGTAAACATATAATCAATTATAAAGAAAAAAAAAAAACAGGCAACTTAGTCCTTCGCGTGCTTTGCTGCTCGAATCCAAGATCACAAGTTCATGTTCTCATTTCTGACGCTGCGCTTCCATAAACACTCACGAAATCAAGAAAGACGTGTGTATTAACATATTATTACTGATTTTAAAATATAAACTGATATCAATAATTATTAACATCAGTTTGAAATATTAACTGATATCAATAATTATTAATATAAGTTTGAAATAAAAACTTATATCAGTAATTATTGATATCAGTTCGAAACAAACTGATATCAATAATTACTGATATCAGTTTATATTTTAAACTTAGTAATAATTTGTTAATACACACGTCTCCCTTGATTTCGCGAATGTTTATGGAAGCGCAGAGTCAGAATATCCGTTTAAAATATAAACTGATAAATATTTATTGATATCAGTTTATATTTTAAAATTAGTAATAATATGATAATACACACGTCTTCCTTGATTTCGTGAATGTTTATGGAAGCGCAGCGTCAGAATTGGGAACATGAATTTGTGATCTTGGATTCGAGCAGCAAAGCACGCGAAGGACTAAGTTGCCTGATTTTTTTTTTTTTTTCTGTATTACTGATTATATGATTACGCCATCAAGAAGTTGGATAAAATAACGACTGAACAGAAAGTTGTCTGGGCATATTTCTTAGGTTTTAAAATTTTAACTAAATGAAATAGCATCCAGGTCATCATCTATGGATTACAAATATTTCAATATCCGAAGTGAGACAAACCACCAAATACTTAACACATTTCAAACATTTCAACGTCAATAGCAACACTGCTACACCACCACCACCATCACTTCTACCATAACAGGTGCATCTACCGTATATTATCAACACCACCACCACCACTCCCAACAGCAGGTCCACCACAATCGTTTTAATCATTAGTAGCACTTTGATAGAGAATAAATGAATAAATAAATAACACTGACACAGGCGAGCGTATGATCCCCCACACACACTGATCACAGTAGTAATAAGCAGAATATAACCTGAAGAAATATAAGACTGCATGCAATTCACTAGGGAATTGCAGACAACGCATAACATTAACCTCGTTAGTTAAACCGTGCGTGGCTGCGGCAGAAGGGAGCAACGGGTCACTCGCGTGCTTTACGGTGTAATTAAAGTGATTTACCGCATCAAGGTCTTCACGCACTCATGTGATATATTCGTGCATTAGGTGCTGGTAAGCGCGCCTTTGTGGTTACCACTTCAATGAAATAAATGATGATTCAATGACTCACTGCACATTGATACGTAACGTAAAATATAAATAAATGAATGCTATATTGCATGCTGCATTGTTTTCATCACACACTTAATCACAAATATTTTTTTTTTTGCCAACTGTATACTGAAATAACCCAAACTGGCGTAATTTAATACACACTAAAATATGCATGGTCACGCAAGAAATATATATATATATATATATATATATATATATATATATATATATATATATATATATATATATATATATATATATATATATATATATATATATATATATATATATATATATATATATATATATATATATACAGTGTGTGTGTGTGTCTTGAAACCTCCCTCTTGAAGGAATTCAAGTCATAGGAAGGTGGAAATACAGAAGCAGGCAGGGAGTTCCAGAGTTTACCAGAGAAAAAGATGAATGATTGAGAATACTGGTTAACTCTTGCGTTAGAGAGGTGGACAGAATAGGGGTGAGAGAAAGAAGAAAGTCTTGTGCAGCGAGGCCGCGGAAGGAGGGGAGGCATGCAGTTAGCAAGATCAGAAGAGCAGTTAGCATGAAAATAGCGGTAGAAGACAGCTAGATATGCAACATTGCGGCGGTGAGAGAGAGGCTGAAGACAGTCAGTTAGAGGAGAGGAGTTGATGAGACGAAAAGCTTTTGATTACACCCTGTCTAGAAGAGCTGTGAGTGGACCCCCCCCCCAGACATGTTAAGCATATTCCATACATGGACGGATAAGGCCCTTGTACAGAGTTAGCAGCTGGGGGGTGAGAAAAATTGGCGGAGACGTCTCAGAACACCTAACTTCATGGAAGCTGTTTTAGCTGGAGATGAGATGTGAAGTTTCCAGTTCAGATTATAAGTAAAGGACAGACCGAGGATGTTCAGTGTAGAAGAGGGGGACAGTTAAGTGTCATTGAAGAAGAGGGGATAGTTGTCTGGAAGGTTGTGTCGAGTTGATAGATGGAGGAATTAAGTTTTTGAGGCACTGAACAATACCAAGTTTGCTCTGCCCCAATCAGAAATTTTAGAAAGATCAGAAGTCAAGCGTTATGTGGCTTCCCTGCGTGATATGTTTACCTCCTGAAGGGTTGAAAAGACGTGGAAAAGTGCAGGGTGGTATCATCAGCGTAGGAGTGGATAGGACAAGAAGTTTGCTTTACAAGATCATTAATGAATAATAAGAATAGAGTGGGTGACAGGACAGAACCCTGAGGAACACCACTGTTAATAGATTTAGGAGAAGAACAGTGACCGTCTACCACAGCAGCAATAGAACGGTCAGAAAGGAAACTTGAGATGAAGTTACAGAGAGAAGGATAGAAACCGTAGGAGGGTAGTTTGGAAATCAAAGCTTTGTGCCAGATTCTATCAAAAGCTTTTGATATGTCCAAGGCAACAGCAAAAGTTTCACCAAAATCTCTAAAAGAGGATGACCAAGACTCAGTAAGGAAAGCAAGAAGATCACCAGTAGAGCGGCCTTGACGGAACCCATACTGGCGATCAGATAGAAGGTTGTGAAGTGATAGATGTTTAAGAATCTCCCTGTTGAGGATAGATTCAAAAACTTTAGATAGGCAGGAAATTAAAGCAGTAGGACGGTAGTTTGAGGGATTAGAACGGTCACCCTTTTTAGGAACAGGTTGAATGTAGGCAAACTTCCAGCAAGAAGGAAAGGTTGATGTTGACAGACAGAGCTGAAAGAGTTTGACTAGGCAAGGTGCAAGCACGGAGGCACAGTTTCGGAGAACAATAGGAGGGACCCCATCAGGTCCATAAGCCTTCCGAGGGTGTAAGCCAGCGAGGGCATGGAAAACATCATTGCGAAGAATTTTAATAGGTGGCATGAAGTAGTCAGAGGGTGGAGGAGAGGGAGGAACAAACCCAGAATCGTGCAAGGTAGAGTTTTTAGCAAAGGTTTGAGCAAAGAGTTCAGCTTTAGAAATAGATGTGGTTGAAATAGAGGAGGGAAAGAAGAAGAAGCAAAGTTATTGGAGATATTTTTGGCTAGATGCCAGAAATCACGAGGGGAGTTAGATCTTGAAAGGTTTTGACATTTTCTGTTAATGAAGGAGTTTTTGGCTAGTTGGAGAACAGACTTGGCATGGTTCCGGGCAGAAATATAAAGTGCATGAGATTCTGGTGATGGAAGACTTAAGTATCTTTAGTGGGCCACCTCTCTATCATGTATAGCACGAGAACAAGCTGTGGTAAACCAAGGTTTAGAAGGTTTAGGACGAGAAAAAGAGTGAGGAATGTACGCCTCCATGCCAGACACTATCACCTCTGTTATGCGCTCAGCACACAAAGACGGGTCTCTGACACGGAAGCAGTAGTCATTCCAAGGAAAATCAGCAAAATACCTCCTCAGGTCCCCCCAACTAGCAGAGGCAAAACGCCAGAGGCTCCTTCGCTTATGGGGATCCTGAGCAGGGATTGGAGTGATAGGACAAGATAAAGATATGAGATTGTGATCGGAGGAGCCCAACGGAGAAGAAAGGGTGACAGCATAAGCAGAAGGATTAGAGGTCAGGAAAAGGTCAAGAATGTTGGGCGTATCTCCCAACTTTTCCCAACTTTTCCTTCCCTAATAAAGAACGCACAGATGTGATTCATAAGGCTCTGTGTGTGTGTGTGTGTGTGTGTGTGTGTGTGTGTGTGTGTGTGTGTGTGTGTGTGTGTGTGTGTGTGTGTGTGTATGTGTGTGTGAGCATCAATGTCTGGCAGTATGAATTCTACATGCAACTACTGTTACATGTAGATGATTAAACAGTGTACAATTCCTAACACAAGCTGGGACCAACACACTAGTACAACCCCCGAAATGACTGTGAATGCATGTGGACAGTGAAATAAAATAGAAAAAAAAAATGTATGACCGAATACTACTAGTCTCCCTCAACACACGCACTCTAACGAAGGGAGTGCGCAACATAAACATGAACACATTTACTGAACAGACAGCGAGGAAACTGATCTTTGTCATTTATGTAAATCAGACTTAAAGAAGCGCGGTAATCAATACAAGCCGCTCAGCCACAAGCGAGGCTCTACAACAATATCAGCACGGGAAAACGAAATATTGTTTCCTCTCAAACACACAAAGATTATAGTATCTTGCAGAAACATTTTCAAAAACCCCTAAGAAAATAAATGTATTAGAGATTGAATCCTACAATACTACACTAGAACTTAAAAAAGATATTTTTCAAATATATATTCCCAATTCAAATACAGTAAGTTCCACTATTATTTCAAGTATTCTTTTTTAATGGTTTAGCTCCAATATTATAGATTTGCATAAGTGTTATAA
>NC_087154.1:24864526-24919526 GCF_035594125.1 Scylla paramamosain
AGAGAGAGGGGTAGTGACGTAAGAATCGGTAAGTATTAGCGCAACATGTGGGGAAGGGAATAAGGCGAGGATGCATCGATTCGATAATGGGAGGAATGTTTTATAGGCAAACCCGGAGACCCTCAGGCGCTCGTGAGGCAGCAAGGAAGGAAGCAAGTCTAAGGACTAGTTAACCAAGAAGCGAAGCAAGCGAATACCCCACCGTCATCACACACAGTCACCATTGCATGTTGCGTGACAGAAATATAATAAATCTTCGACTGAGACAATGATAACTCAACAAATTAAAGACGATAAAATCAGAAAATTGTACTGATTATGGCAAATTGCGCTGCTCAATCTACACACGTGCTGGTATAATGTTCCTGTGAATTGAGCGCGTTGTTCAGCTGAAGAAGACAGAGCGAGGAAGCAGACAGAGAGAGGAATCGGAATGGGTAGCTTATTATGCTATCCAGCCCAGAGAAAGTGAACTTAATGTTACATTATGCAATCATTGTTAGGGTGTGTGTGTGTGTGTGTGTGTGTGTGTGTGTGTGTGTGTGTGTGTGTGTGTGTGTGTGTGTGTGTGTGTGTGTGTGCGCGTGTGTGTGCGTGTGTGTGCGTGTATCACTACTGTTTTACTGCCAGGCTCCACACTTCGATTATTATGCCAATGATTTTCTCAGCTATTCTTGATTTTACTGCACATCAATAATTCAAGCAATGCCTTAACAACTCTATGCATACCATGTGCGTGGTTGCGTGGTGTGCGCGTGGTGTGTGCGTGTGCGCGTGTGTGTGCGTGTGCACGTGTGTTGTTGCTACTGCTGTTGTTGTTACTACCTCAGTGCTGCCACGTGGAGTTTTAGAATACAAGATTGCTAACTACTGAACACACAATACTTGCATTACCACTGCAGTATCACCACTACATCCAACGCCTTGCCACCTGCATCAGTTGGTACTCGGGAAAAGGAAGCACCAAATAAATTAGCACAAGAATAAATGTTGCAGTGGGGAAAAAAAAAAATACCATGAAATGTCACACATTCTTTAAAAGGAGAGCATGTTACAGAAATAATGGTATGGCGCGTTATTGATTGCTCAAGTTAAGTTGGGCGGCCTTTCTTTGTTACATTTTTTTTTTTCGTTTCATTTTTCTTTTCCGTTTTTTATATGCCTTTTTTTCGTGTACGGTTTTCTGCATACCATTTTTCCTATATATATATTTTTCCCCCGTTATGTTTTTTTTTTTTTTTTTTTGCCATGTTTCCCTATGACATATTTTCCTTTGCATGCGCCATTTTTCGTACCGTTCTATCAGCTGCGGACAAACACAACATACGGAGTGAAAATAGTTACCAGCATCGTTACCGCCGCCAACAGAGACACACACTGCCACACAAGCCATCATCACCGGCGATATAATTTACTAGTTGCTTCTCCGCATTGATCAGATAACATGTTTGCCTTTACAGCTGAGTACGTCGGATACTTTACTTCTTTTTATCAGGTCTATTTTTTTCAGGCGTTTCATCGTCGATTTAAAATTTTGTTTCCCGCTTCGTAGTTGTATTTGTGGTCGAGCGTATTGTTTATGACTAATTAAGGCTAAATTTTAATTATTTTTCTTCTGCCCAGTTTATGTGGACGTTAAGGAAGTTTTTTTCCTATTTTTTTTTTTCAACTTCGTTAATATTACTCATTAATTATGTTCTTTATATCCAGAAGTTTAATGGAACAAAAAATGCCATACCTCGCAATGCAGTCGCTATCATCGCCGCCGCTAAGCCGATCATTACCAGCATTGTCACCACTTTGTCACCACCATCACCACCTCCAGTACCATTACCGAACCAAAGACACCTGCATCGCTTCCCCGCCCAAAGGAAAACAAAGAAAAGTACCAAGAGAAATGGTAAGAACAGCTGCATTAACATTATTAACAGTAACACAACAATAACCGTTTTTCATCACCAATAAAACAGTAATCATTATCGCCACCAACGACCAACACAGCGCTACCACACATCAACACCATCAACACCACTATCATCAACAACAGTTATAAGTAAAACTAGTACAGCATTAGCAACACCACCACCATTACTGAGAACCACCACCACCAAGAACTAAAACAGCAACAATACTTTTTTTTCTTTTTTTAATTATCTGAGCTTCGTCAGTGAATGGCAGAACTTGTGCTAACATGAAGAATGATGGACTCGAGTACTATTTTACAGGAATGTTGCGTAGCCTTCCATCCCATCCCATCCCACCATTACAAACGCCACAAGATATACACATAATACAGAGCTTTCACGCATTGCAAGGAACTACAGCGCAAAACTACGTTTACGCGTAAAGATTTTTTAAGCACATTATTGAAAGAGCCTTTATGATTCTATACCAATGGTTGAGTGGGATGAGTTATGACGAACGCTCAAAAGCTACAGGAAATAACTGTAAAAATAAATAAAACAATAAAATGAACTGTAAATAAGTACATAAATAAAGAGAATGCCTCCACAGTGCACAGCGATAAATGTAACAAAACTCAATATAGTATTTTTACGAGCTGACAGTAATAACATCCCAGTATGGAGAGGCACTATTCATAGCACCGCAATGAATAAGTAACCAGCCGCCGCGCACAGTAGGTGGGGGCGAGACGCGTCTGGGCGACGGTGTACAGGTGTCAGGAGGAGGTTTGTTATAAGGATTGCTAAATGTTTACAGAAATAAATAAGATGGGTGCTTTCAAACTCAATCACAGAACATTAGAGGAGAATAAAATCAAATCATCTACTAATATTTTCTTGTTCATGGTAAATTCATTATCGAACGCGGTAAAAATAACATTTCTTTCTTTTCTTATCCTTACAATCGCTTTTAGTTTCTAAAAGTAGCAGTAGTAGTAATAGTTGTAGTAGTAGTAATAGTAGGTCTGCAACTCTGCTGATAGAAAAGCTTGTAAAGGAAAGATCACTTCTGCAAAAGCAAATCCAGAATCTCAAACATTAGCCGCCCGCACAACCATAGCATTGCGACCGTTTGGAAATGTGCGGTTCTACAAATGCAAACCTAAAGCAACTGTATCTGTCAAAATACCACACCATCAGTTTGTTTTTACTGCAGGAACTAGTAGAAAATTTTTGCAGTAATACATAACTTTTTTTTTTTTTCAACAACACAATCCAGGGTAAGTCTGAGGGCAGGTTTAGGTTTCCGAAGAAAAGAAACTTATACAAAATTAAAACCATAAGTGTGCAAAAAAAAAAAAATTCTCATCACAAATTCGAACACAAAATAACTTTTACGAGAATGCGACATTTGAAGTCAGCAAACGACTACAAAGTGGCCAACATCAACAGTATGACAGATATTCAAAGTTACCCCTCTACTAACATAGGTTTTCTCCCACCCCTCCAGTAACACGGGTTTTCTACCGTCATCGTGGCACTGACGGAGGGACTTGTTTAAATAGCAAAATAGTCTGAATACACTACCCATTATCTTGCAAAACATATACAATACAGTTCCTAAAGGAATTTATAGCTTAAGTAAACATATCTTTGTGTCATACTTTACTGTAATAATGTCGACCTTGATCAATAAAACATTACAGAAACAGCGATACGACAAAGACCATATAATTGGATGCATTAGCATCACTGCATTCTCTCTCTCTCTCTCTCTCTCTCTCTCTCTCTCTCTCTCTCTCTCTCTCTCTCTCTCTCATTATACATTCCTTAAAACAAAAGACAAAATTATATAAACTATGGCATAAAAGCACTAGAGCCTTACATCAGTCTACTTTCATAGCTGATGTGGTTGATTAGATACTTCAATTTCTTGTTTTTTCTTGTATGTATTCTGTAAGTCACCCATATGCAAGTATTCAGTCTTTCTTATCCACAATTAACTTCAGTTTAGTATAATTTTGATGACACCAGCAGAGCTAAGTACCAGGACCCCACTGTGTTGGCCTGGGAATTATACTTGTATATCCACATTTCTCTGTGATAATGTATAATGTATAAAACAAGCAAGTAATACTCACATCTCGCCCATGCTTGCTTGTGTATGCGCAGCTCATCCCTCATGGTGGCGGTGGAGCACGTATGCCATGGCCCCGCCAAGCCAGCATAAGGGACTCCTTAGCATTCCGCACACCCATTGTTCTTTCCTCCACTGGCATTATACATGGCCGTCCATCCCTTCCATTATCATCGGCCGGGTGTGTCCTGACGCTATACTTGTGACAAGTCTGACGCAGCACGCACCACGCAGCACGCAGCACTTATCACACTCGTAGCACAATAGTGACGTGTCTCGATTCACTGTCCCTCTCCTCAGTGTTCCTGTAGGAGAGAAATGAGAACATATTCATAAAAATGGTTCACATACATATATGGTGACGCGATAGTCCGCAACTGTTTTAGACTTCCTATTATGTAATTTGTAAGGAAATAAGCAGATAGGATTTGTAGAAGAGTATGAACATGTGTAATACGTTAGTTGCAGTTTTGGCGAAGCTTGAGAAAATGCTACTTGCTTCGAGTTGCACAAAGGAAAATAAAAATAAAACCGTCTTGAGTCACTTTATTGGCGTGTTTCTAATAAAACATGGCTTTGAATTACTAACATGTCCACGTTAACCCTTTTAGTACTACGTAACTTCGCTCCTCTGCCTCTCTACACAATAATGGCCATAAAAGCAAGTTCTCCATCCCCAGGACTTTAGCACAAGACGACCCTGCTGGCAGCGCCTCACCTTCACCCGCGCGACCTTCGCCCACACAGACCCGTTGGCAGGTTTGGCAATCAGGGGGCGTAGCTGTGACGCGTGCAAGGGATCGCTCTCAGATATCACACTATACAGCGTTTGTGTTAATGTATGCAAAGTTTTCATCGCCGCAACACCAGCTATAGACAGCAAACGTGCTCGACATACTAGCGGAGAAAAAGCTTTGTTCATATATCCCAGCTCACGCTCCCTCCCACACCCTTTATAGTACCGAGTTTATGACATTGTTTACTTCTGGTTTTACGTTCTTAAGCAGTCCTTACTGGCAATGTAGCGGCGCTCTCACTGCCAACCATCAACAAAGAAACATTCTTTTCTTTATTTGCTGGCGAGGTCAAGGTGAAGGGCGAACTGTTAACTCCGACTGGTATTGGTCGCTTTATATATATATATATATATATATATATATATATATATATATATATATATATATATATATATATATATATATATATATATATATATATATATATATACACGAGTATTACCACGTTGACATTTCACCACAATCCCTGAAATGGTAACCCAACAGTACAAAACATTAAAGATTGTTGTTTTAAATTACACGATCCTCTAAGCAACCGACTTAGAACACAAAATCTTGTCTCCAATTCCACAACTTTATTTTTGAAAACTTTTGAAAAGTTTATAATTACGTGTCTTTTTAAGAGCGCAGAGGATTTGGTTCCTACAATGAAAATATGAGCGACTGAAATACAGTCACCTCAAGACTCCTTCACTCCGTATACATAGAGCAGCGAGCAACGTTTCTGAAGGCGAGAGACTAGCGGTAGATGGAAGAATCAGTGACATGAACTCACGAACAGTTACCCGTCACTCGTGGTTCCCTTGTTTATTGACTCACCGCCGGCAGCAGCCGTGTCGTGACACCCTTCCTGCTACCCTCCTCCACCCCTAACGCCTCACTCCCTGTTCTCACAAACAAAACATTACTCAATTTTCCCTAGAGCATATTAAGAAGGAATTAAGAAAACGTATATCTGGGAGAGGAGCAAACCCCGAAAGAGCGTGACTTTGGAGAACTATCAAGGCTTCGGGCAAGGATAAAGTTTTGAATCAGGAAGAAGAGAGAGATCAGAGATAAGACGGAAGGGAGACGGGACGTAAGGAGGCAGGAAATGAGAGGAGCAGGAAAGCAGTCGAGAGGAGCGAAAGGAAGAGGAAGAGGAAAGGGAACTGACCTCTTGTGTCTGCGCTTGAGAGTCGCGGGTCACGGTCAACCATCTACCAGTAACGTTCACTCACTCCTTACCACTTCCTGTTTAATTATCGTCTTAGTTCAACTTACAGAGATCCATCATCTCGTTCATGGGGTGCGCGTTTCCCCTCCGCCCCGCTGCTCAGTAACGCTCCCATGCCTGAGTTATAATAACCGTTCAGGAAGTATAGCTCTTCTGTACCAACAGACGTTACAAGATGTATGATTCTCTCCACGTGCCACAACCAAGAAAGCTTAAGGAAGTGCTCAAGGTGATGGTGGATGAGTCAGCCTGGTTTGGTGCACGATGTGACGGGGGAGAGGTGGGTGGGGCAGGCAGTATTATGCATCACGTCTTGTCTGGGTCTAGAAGTTCATAAACAAAACATGAAAAGCACCAGCAGCAAGAGCGCACGGAAGCTTATAGCTTAGCACTTTATATAGTGACAAAATATATGTTAAACTCGTACTGTAGTTCAGACACACAGCAGCAACACCCTTACACAACATAAAGCAGCTGAGCCGTGGACTCCCTCTACCCTTGTTAGGGTGAGCGCCGAGTCACACGTGACCGCCTTGCAGCCGCTCCCAGCCCGTGGCTGCTGGTAGCTCGGGGCTGTTTTCGTAAGCTGGCAGGAGGGAGGTGGAAGACATCACCAGAACTTGGGGTGCAACACCACCAGGATGTAGGGAGGCGCCACACAGGGCGTGGGGAAGAAGTTGGGATAGAAAGCAGCGACTTTATAACCAATCCAGACAGTCTGAACATGAGTCTTGTGGTAAGAACTTCAAAACATAAAGCAGAAAAAAACTGCGGTCATTCACTACTCAAGCTGAGGAGCGCCTGCTGTAAGCAGGATATAACAGGACCTCACACCAATCAGGAAGACGTGACAGCCACCCGCCACCATTGAGCAATCGTGACGAGCTGCACCACGCTGCCTGTGGACGAGCGTCACGGAGAGGAAAATATCTTCCTTCCGGAGTGGTTAGATGGTGCGCATACTCGATTAAGCACACACACACACACACAAACACGCACACGTGATACATCCGCCATGTGTTTTAGGATTATGTTCAAAAGGGGCGTAGTGTGGCAAGCTGAACGCGGATGGTGCAAGGTGGTGGTTACATGAACTTTTCATAACCAGAAAAAAATGTAATATGTGCATATGTGTGTAGTAACAAGAAAAAAAATACTTTCCTAATTTTTGCATAGTTGGTGTTTGAGCTCACCGTCGAGACCGGCATGCTATTCGATAGTATTGTTGCAGTTTACAAATACCGTATACCGTACCGTAAGTCATAATGACGCGACTGTGATGCTGAATATGAATGAAAACGAAGGGAAATGAGTTTGAAGTAGCGCGTCAAGTCAGGTGCATGGGAGATGAGACGTGAACAAACGACCTGGAGCACCTCCTTCTACCTGCCCTCATCCTGCGCCTTTTCCTTCTCCCCTTCCCTGCCAGGCAGAGACTGTGGCCAAGAGGTCAAGAAGATCAAACAAGCATTAAACAGGATTTATCTTTTCCTCGCTTTTTCTTATATTTTTCTGCGCGGTTTTCCGGCTTGCAGTGTGGTGAGAGGTACCGGTGTGTGTGTGTGTGTGTGTGTGTTCAATTGTTGGTCCATCTCCTGCTCAGGTAACTCAATGTCGCATCATTTTCTACGCACCTGTTAGTTCGAGCCCTGTTCATCCAGTTAAGCCAACATTACGAGTATGTCGCCCACCTGTTATCTGCCCGACTGATCTTTCGAGTGTTAAAATCAATAAGTGCTTGTTACGTTCCGCGCGATAATCATCTTGAACTGCGATTTACAAATAGCTTTCAGGAGCTGATGGAATGAGCGAGCGAGCAAACACGATAGATGATAATGGGAGAGGCGTCAGTCCACAAACGACCCGCTCTGTTCTGTATGCAGCCCACGCCTCGCCGATTATGCGAAAGGACGAGACGCACTGGGGCAATGGTGGATAGGTGAGCAGTGGGCTGGGTTAGAACGAAGTGCGGTGGTGCGGTGGTGTGGCGGATTGTGAGAAAGACGTGTGGAGGTGAAATGTCAGGTGTGTTGGTATGACGGCGCGTTGGGTGGTGTGGTGCGTTGGGTGGTGTGGGGAGTGACGTGTCGGGTGTTGGGGGAGGGTGTGTGGGATGGTTTTAGAAGGAGGGGGTAATGGGAGAGAATATGGGGTGGTGTCAGGAGGTGAGGTGGGGTGCGAGAATGGGTGGTGTTAGCGGTGGTTACATTAGGGCAGGCTGGTTGAGGGTTGGGTGGACAGGCTGGGATGCGGGAGAGGGGAGAAGGGAGAGGTCGGACCGGTTTATGATCTTCACTGCGAGCTTAAATACATTACTGTGTGCACCACCCGGGGCTAGGAAGGCGCCGGGGTGTCCGCGGAGAGCACTGACAAGGGGATTTTTTGGGGGGTGGATGGGGAAACGAGACTGGCAATGGGCTACAAAGAGGGAAAAAAAAAAAAAAAAAACTATTGTTGTCCCTTTCCTAACTCAGAAATTACGTACAAGGAAAATTTCAAAAGGACACAACAGGTGGTAACAACAGGTGATACATTACGTAAGGAAACACTAGTTACTTCTTTTCGTCTCTCTCTCTCTCTCTCTCTCTCTCTCTCTCTCTCTCTCTCTCTCTCTCTTTATATATATATATATATATATATATATATATATATATATATATATATATATATATATATATATATATATATATATATATATATATATATATATATATATATATTATATGACAATGTAAGGGTTTGTTAGGGTTTAACAGTCTACGCTTAATGATAAGAGACTCGGGTTTTCCTTTACATACATACGAATTTCAACAGCACAGCCTCATGAGAAAACCCTCTGCGGTGCCGTAAGTATTTCAGTCCCGAGTGAGCTCTCCTGACTCACCCTCCTCCACGCTGACACAGGCGCCTTAGCTTCCCCCTGAGGTCGGCGGTGCGTCATCACCCCTTCTCCCGGCAGAATCCACAATCACTATTCGCCACGATTTACCCAAGTTTTCAACGCTTTTATGTACAAGATAACGTTTAGAGATAATATCTAAACGTAATCGCTATTGGCTTCTGTAGTGGTATAACGCTCATGAATCGAAATAACTGTAGTGTCAGCGCCATCCACAGGTTCATTATAATACACGTTTCTTTATGCATATAGTACTCATCCACATTATTTTGAAACATTAATGATCGTAAATTGCGTCACTGATATTCACCTGTCGAACGCTTACTTGCACGTACTACATATAAATATTATTCACATTCATATGCAAATTTCAAGTAATTCCCTCAAGGAGTATGCTAAGGGAAATTTAATGCGCGAAGTCTAGGGACCACTGTGTTATAGGAACGTGATATGAACAAGGAGAGAGGAAGTAGGTGGCAGGTGAGCGCGGGTGGTGAAGGTCGCAGCAGCTGGGTGAGGGAGGGGGATGGGGCGGCGGCGGGGACAGGGGCCAGCAAGAGGGCTGTCCTGGCAGTTCTATTGGCGCGTGTTAGAGGCAGCGTGTGTAATCCGAGGCCAGTAGGGACCGAGTGACGGAGGCGGCAGGATGTGTGTGGCTGCCTCGCCGCCACCCTGATCTAACAGAGACCCTCGCATCGCGTGTGTGCCAGACAGTTTGAGTCATCAGATGTTGCTCGACGCCCTACTTGGCCAGATCACCTCCTGTCACAATGACTGAAGTGGAACTGTGATTCTGCGTCCTGTCAGTGTTTGAGATGGGACAGAATTAAATTGAGATGAAAACTCGTGACATCTTAACAAAAGACACGTGACGCACGGATGAGAAAACCAGTGACACGAAAACTGCATGAAAACAAGTAGTGAATGAAAGCCTGCCGGAGTGAATAGTGAAGGAAGGCGTCCTGGCGAAGCACGACGGGCGGTGGTGGTGCGTCACCTCGTGGTGGTCGTGTTGGGGGTTTCCGCGCCGAGCTGCGTATCAGGGAACGGACGTGCTACGGCGGGAGGTGAGTTCACTGCTACAATAAGCCTGGTATTCACGGCAACGAACTAAAACCAGATACCATTGGTATAGAGGCAATCTTCATCAGTCTTCTATATGTGGAGGGCATTCGGATATATCGTTGTCCATCAATTTTGTATAATGTTATCACTGTCTGGCGTCGTAAGACTCACTGGAACAAAGCTGGACGAGTATTTATTCCTACTTGAAAGAAATTCTCTTTCGTAATACAATGGATGAAAATTGGTGACAAATATTATTTCTAAAACCATCTTTTGTTAAAGTCTAAGTACTCCTACATTGTAAAAAGGACGAGTTGGATGAACTTACCCGAGACCTGATTTTTCCTGGATGCGACTATAACACGAAATAAATACAGCCAGAGATTTGTGTCCAATACATTTCCCTGTAACACTGTTGGGTCCAAGTAACGCCATGTGTTCCACCGACCATATCAGATTTTGTTCACTGTACTAATTATGTTGTTCAAATATAACGGTGGATAAAAAAATGAAAAAATAAATAAACCCAGGATACTGTATTATCCTGTTAAAACCTGACCTGTTATAAATTCTTTTAAAGTTATCGATTTTCCTGAAGTGAGAAAGTAGCTTATTCGGAAGGTTAAATTAATAAATTAAAATTAACGCTGAGGCGTGGAAAGCCACTGAGTGAGGTAAGAGGCGAGAAATCCCTACATCAGCGGAAGGAAGCACGATAACACCTCATCTGTCACTCTCTGTTCCCTCCCTCTACTTCTCAAAGTATTGAACATAAACTTTGAACTTCTCGAGCGTCGCCCCTCCCTGCTCTCTTCTCGCTGCCTCGTCGTCTCACCCATGAACCGTCCTCAGTATCAAATAACAGTAATTGTCTCCTCTCTCTCTCTCTCTCTCTCTCTCTCTCTCTCTCTCTCTCTCTCTCTCTCTCTCTCTCTCTCTCTCTCTCTCTCTCTCATCCCGCCTCATTCCCAGACTGCACCCACATGCCACCTGCTCCTAGCGCCCACACCATCATGCGACACTTTTGTCATCAGGCTGGGTTGACTGTTAGACCCACTGTTGTTCTTAGTGTAACCATCCTTTTGCCATCAATTTCATTTAAAACTTGTACAATATCTAACTCCTGCCTTCATCCCCTCTCTCCTCCTTCCTGCTGTTCTCCCCATCTGTGTAACTTAAGTTGCTTCCTCCGTGGATCTCATCTTATCTTATCTTTCAAGGACGAGTTGCAAGCACAGACGGAGTACTTCACGGGAAGCGTCTGGGCAAACACTTGCGACCAGCCAGCTGTAATCATTCTGGCTAACACCTGCATAAGCCTTTTTTTTTTTTTTCTTCTTCTTTTATGATTTCCTCCCATCCATATAGAATCTCCCTCGACTCCGTGGCCAGCCTGCACCATGTTTTTCTAAGGCTGCATCTTGTTATTACTCCAAACCATGATGGTCGTGACGTAGCTTCCTTGGTTGTGACGGTCAGAGAACAGTGCACAGCATAGTCTGGTGAGGCTTCTGCCACCCTCCACCTCTTGCTTATGTTACGGTCAAGGTCGCTGTGTACACTGTCAGAAAAATGCAAGAACAGCTAGCTGCACTTGCTTACTTATTTACTCATTTTGCACGTCGAGTCTCACACTGTTAGATTCAAGTATCAAACTTTATGACGTAGGTTTTATTTACGTCAGCGCAATGAGTGATTTGATCGTTGCAAACGAGATGAACACGGCGGCAGGAGGGGGCGTGGCAAAGGGTGCTGCTGCGCGGAATGGACCTGGCACTGTCACTTGATACTATCACCGCCATACGCCCCTCCAACATTTCTGACAGCTATACCACCAACAGGAGCCTCTTTGGTGCACAAAGTGCAATGAAGGTGCTTCGCCACTTGAGAAGGTAAATCGAGGAAGACAAGACAACGAAGCACAACGCTGCTACTTAAGTCTTTTGTCACATTTAATTAGGACACATAATACCGGGTCCGGTAAGGCGAGCACCTCTTATTTCAAGTCACGATTGACAGCAGCCGCCTGTGACAACGATAATATCATGGAAAAAATTAAATCGAAATATCACTACAAATTGTGTCAATAGTATTTACATTTACTATTTCCTTATTGAGCGAATCCCTATCTTAATTAAAACAAATGTATATTAAAAGCTCTTACTCCTCACCACCACCTCGTCGCCATCACTGAGATACAGGGGAGGCTTGTCATCACCATCAGAGGCTCCTCTACAATCGTAAATTCATAACCTACCACCACTCTCAGGCTCGTTAGGTACGTGGATCTCTTTCAGAGTAGAGGGAAAAACCAGCGAGTTTTTGTCTCTTGGATTCTCCGGAATCCTGCACAATCTGGTCTCTCACTGACCGTATCTCCTAAAAGATCTGAGCTCCTGCTTCCAGTGGATGCTAATGGTGGGAGGAAGGAAATCTTGAAGACAAATTCAGCCTTCAGCTTATGAAACTAAAAAAGGAGCTTCTATGATATCAGCTTAAAGAAACATTGCTGCCATTATTTGAGGGCGGAAAAGCCCTGCACAGAGTGGGCGGTGGGCCTGTCTGCCTCTGGTGTTGAGGTAAGGCCCCTCCTCAAGGTCTCAAGGGGTCAGACAAAGGGTGAAGAACGAGGAGAGTCCGCGAGACATGTTAACCCGTATAAGCAAAAACGCAACACAAAAGTCTAGTCTGCTGCAACTCTGTCCACCCACTCCTTCCACTCCCATCTCCTCTCCTTCCCTCTCCTCTCCCACTCTTCAGTCCCTTCACTTTGTCCTCCAGATTATCTTCCCACCTGCTATGTCTATTTTCCGCCCTCCACCTCGCACACAGCCCGAGAAAACAAGCGTCCTTAGCCCTGGAGAGTGAGAGAAACCAAACATTTTTCTTATTCTTTTTAGTTCTTTATTCAGATTTTAGAGACAACACGGCGGAGAAAGTCTGTCTAGGTCCGCGTCGCAGAAGAAACGAATTACGCGTAAGTGCATTCAACTTACACTTGGGGAGAAAGAAACTTGCCAGCGGAAGAAAAAGTGAGCATTGAACCGTGTGTCTTCGGCCATTATACACTGTCTCCCGGTCAGCCAAGCAGGTGCGTTCCAAGGTGGGGTGAAGGGGAGGTAATGAGAGGTGCGCCGGGAAAAGTAGCCGAGAAAGGAAGTGAGGCGGCAGGCACGTGACGAGAAGAAATGGAGGGGATGAGGAAAGGATGACAGATGGGCGGGAGGGCGAATGAGTAAAAAATGAACGGCCCACATATGAAAAATAGCTCAAGCCTTGAGGGGGAGAGAGAGAGAGAGAGAGAGAGAGAGAGAGAGAGAGAGAGACTGATGGAGAGTTAAGCGGCATTCGAGGAAAAAAAATTGCATGGCCATTTCATTTACATTTACACAGCGATATGGAAAGTCAGAAAGAACACCCAAGCAAATGGATGAGAACCAGACGTGTACTGAGAGAGAGAGAGAAAGAGAGAGAGAGAGAGAAACAGGTGCGGGCGGGGAGTGAACAGAAGCCGAAGACTGCGGAGGTAAATCTGAACTAGCGTCAGCAGTATAAGCGGGTGATTGTAACATGGGGCAGACAAGAGAAAGTGGAGGCAGGAGAGGAGCTGGGCAGGAATGGTCTAGGGATGTGGGTGGCAGGAGAGGGAGGTGGGTGTTGGTGATAATGGTGATAGGGGCAACTGGATAATACGTGAGGGGGCAATCTGGTGCGGTGGTGATTGTGGTGAAGGTATAGTAGTTGCATACAGATTTGCATGTGTGGTGTGATGCGATGATGCTGAGGATTGTTTGGTGTGGTGTGGTGTGGTGTTGTGGTGTGTTCTGTGATGTGTGATGTTGATTTTATACAGTGTGCTCTGTGCTATGTAATGTGGTGGTGCTTAGTGTTATCTGGTGGTGTTCAGTGTGGTGTGGTAGTGTTCTGTGCTGAGTGGTGTCGGTGTGACAACCAGTGCTGTGGTGGTGTAGATGTGGTGTGATATAATACTTACGGTGTTGTCTATATTGGAATGGTGGTGTTCAGGTGAGTGATGGAATATTTTTCTACACTGTTCTGGTGGTGATGACGTGTGGTGGTGACAGTGGTTGTGTAGTAGCGTTGCCTCCATGCTGTTTGGTATTGCAGCACTGGAAGATATTCATGCGAAACCGCCACCTGGTCGTGCTGGTGGTGGTGGTGTTGGTGGTATTAATACTAAAAATGGACACCGGACATTCCTAAATAACCTGCAAGTGGACATCTGTCAGCCGCTGAGTGGAGGGTGAAGTAAGAGTATCGAATGGTTGATGATAAAGTAGATAAACCTCCCCTTTCTTCGCCGTCGCCGCTCCTCCTTTCACCACCAGCATATATGTACTTCAATTCATTAGCGTAGATAGTCTCCTTCGCCCCCTCTTTCTCCTCTTCTTATCCATATGTTGAGTACCTCGAGCCAACATTTCTTGGATACGTGTGTGTTACATTCTTCTCCCTTTACTACACAACGTGGTTGAAGCTGGAATGTGACCCGTTACCTCCCTCTGCGTCTCCACAGGCCTCCGGCGCCTGAGAACGAAAACAAAATACATTTCTGACGCTAGAACGGAGAGTCTCATTGAATGCTCAGAGAGAACCTCCTCCCTCATGCATCAAAATGTCAAGCATTTTTTTTTTTTTTCGGTGTTTGCCTGAACGAAGGCAACTGCAAAGTCTCTGAATGGGTAGTGGAAAGTACAAAGGATACCGAGGGATTTGTAGATGCTAAAATGTTACCCTCCCTGAATACAGATGAATTTTACGAGACAAATACGAAACAGTTACAAAGTATGTACCCAAGTCCATGGCCCGCCCACTCCTAGGTCACACTACGGCCCGGGGCTGACCACCTAACCTTTTCCTCCCCTCCTTGTGGCCATAGCGGGGGGCGGCCAGGGAAGGTGGAAGGAAGGCCATTAACCACCTGCAACTTTGGTCGTTGGGATTCGCTGTTTATTGTAAACTAAAAAAAAAATCCGAGATGCTTGATGTATTTTATATATTTTTTTTTCTATGCTGTAACCGTAGTTATCATGAACTTTAACATATTACGAGGAAAAAATCCGGTGATATCTTTCTTTAAGGATAAAAATATGTATCGGATTATCAGGTATTTAAATAATTGCAACTTGTCCAAGAATGGGCCGGCTTTCCCTCGTTAAGTCAGCAGGTGGAGGAACGCGCTGAGGGACGAATCTCACAGAGGCCATCAGGGGGACGGTCATACTTGAAACAACAATGAATGGTGCCGGCGTGAGGATCAGCTCGTGTCGTCACCAAACAGTTATCAAGAGGAAAAGAAAGCCACGGACCGTTATCGCGTCAACAACGTGATTTGTCCTTCCGTTGTGGTGGTGGTGGTGGTGTTGGTGGTACTCCTTTCTTTACGTCGTTTTATTTCTTTTCCTGCACGACCAACATAGAAGTCTGGTCCACAAAGCTCGCAGGCATGCACGCACGTACGCACGCGCACGCGCGCACACACATGCACACGCACACGCACACGCACACATACACACACACACACACACACACACACACACACACACACACACACACACTATTCAAAACTTCAACAGTTGCATCAGAATTCGCTAATTAATGTTATTGGTGAAATAACTTTCTAGTTTACGAATAAGTAAATTGATACGTTTGTAGGGAAAACAAAACTGAAATACGTGGTCATTTAAGAAAATACACGAAAGTTTCGGTCATTCACTTAATTAAACTATTGTGAAAACAAGTGCTAAAAGAGAAGAAAATTCAAAACAAGTTGCTGAAATCTAGCTGTCGTAAAAATAAAGCGACGAAATAATGTGCAAGCCCGCAATTACGATAAGGTTGGAAGTGGAATGTAAAGCTACTTGAGTATCCAGAAGTTTTTATATAATTCAAGTACACACTCATAATATATAAACCATTCTTACGGTATCACCAAATAAGTACATACATCGTGAATAACAACATTTTTGCTGCCCGATCATTAACTCAAGCATTGCATCTATTATTAAAACAAGAACATAGCATTCTAAAGAGGCATTAAAAGTGGGCAGAGAGAAACCCACGTAAATCGTAGAATGCGTATTGAGCTTTGAGTGACTGCCAAGGCTAATTCCCCCGACCAATAGATTCTCGTAAAAGCAGCTCAAAATACATTTCAAAACATTCCACACGTTAAGCGTCATGAATATTAACAAGTTATCGACTCCACACCATGGTCATAATATTACGAAAGACCGACAGGCAGGAGTGCATTCCTCGTCTATTGAATGTTTCTTTAGTAAGACTATAAAGAAAGGAGTACGTTTTCTAAGTGGAATATGTATATGTATGCTTGTGTGTGTGTGTGTGTGTGTGGTGTGTGTGTGTGTGTGTGTGTGTGTGTGTGTGTGTGTGTGTGTATCTTTGATAGTAAAGTCGTTAAGCTGAGTGCGAAACCCAAGATAAAGAGGTCATTGCAAACGGATGTGTCTCAGTGTGTGAGTAACGCCTACATAGCAGCGGGGAGGGATGGCTCACTGTAAGGCTTCTATTGCTGTCATTCTTATTGGTGTCGATCCTTCAAGAACATTTCCTTAGCAGACTCGAGATGGCTCCAGGAGATTAGAGAGAGATAAAGAGAGAGAGAGAGAGAGAGAGAGAGAGAGAGAGAGAGAGAGAGAGAGAGAGAGAGAGAGAGAGAGAGAGAGAGAGAGAGAGATTCGAAATACAGGATGTTTTTATTAGAAAATGACAAAGACATGTGCAAGGCATTCAGTGCGTGCTTTCCGTTAACTCATCACCAAACATCGACTTCAACAACAAAACAGATAATACTTAGAAAGTAAACATAAAACTCATGTTACTGCAACTTTAGGAGGTGAAATTAACTCTTTCACTGCGATACGAAACAATTAACAGCATCAGAAGTAATGCATGAATTCTTTATAAACATCTACAAGAAAAGGAAATAAAAAAGAATAGATTTTGCAACATCTAGCCAGATTGGAGGCGGCTGCAGAACAAGTAAAGATGTCTCACAGTAATTAGTAATTAAGGAAAGATGTGCCAAATTGCAGTCACAAGTTTAAACAAACTGAACAAAATAATCAGATTTCATTAATTTTTCTCGAGAATTAATTAAGATAAATTAAACCAATTTGTATATGTATATATATGATGACTTTGTCCCCGGGGTAAGGAGGAAGTTAAATTTATTAACTACATGTAAGAGAAACTACAGGTTGCGAAAGACTAATCAATACTACTGCCCAGTTTGATACTACTTATGATTATTACCACCTATTTGAATATCACCAGGTGAAATGTTGCAATCTGAAATAAGTATACTGTCACTTAGCAGACTCTTCATTAATCACTGAAGTGAAAGTAAAATCAAGAAGTGGAGTGAATATAATGGGAGAAAATAACATCTATAAAAATATCTTTAATAATGTCAGTCTACCAAACTCAGATCACGACAGGCACTAGGGGAGAGAGAGAGAGAGAGAGAGAGAGAGAGAGAGAGAGAGAGAGAGAGAGAGAGAGAGAGAGAGAGAGAGAGAGAGAGAGAGAGAGAGAGAGAGAGAGAGAGAGAAATTGAGTTAAATGAGGGCAGTGGATCAATAGAACATAACACTTAGTAGCCACCATGTACAATAATTGCGATGTGATCATAAATACGGGTGGACCCGTATTTATGGATGACGGCAAATGGTACTTAGAGAATGAACTCATTGACGCACCAAATATACAAGTCTGTGTGTGTGTGTGTGTGTGTGTGTGTATCGGTATGCCTCAGCCAAGTAAGCTAAAGCTATATTATGATGTCAATCCCCAATTCTATACACAATTTTTCTTACGGATACAGTATTCTACAACATAAACAAGCTGTACATGATCGTGGTCAAGCCCTGGCCACAAGGATTATAACACAGAGAGGGACAACGCAGTGTGAGGAAGAGGTAAATGACACAGATGTCGCGGCGAGGGCGTGTGTGAACATCAGTCTTAGTGCTTAGTGCCACCCCCGAGTATGGAGCAAGTTGTGTGCTGAGAGCGGCGTTGTGAAGCTAAGACGGAAAGGAGCAATAAAGATATGTAGAATAGAGGATTGTGGGAGGGAGTGGGCTTGAGACGAGTTTGAACAGTGCCGCGTGGGACGATGAAAATTTAAGTCCGTTTTATCAAATTACTCATCCTCTCATTCCTTGTATTGTAGGAAATTGTAGCGCTTATTCTGAATCTCGTATGGATGATTATCCCTTGCACATTGTTGAGTGGAAGGGAAAAAAAGTTTACTTGATAATGTGACACTAAAGTTTACACAAGGAAGAGCGGAGGCGCAATGAGGCGTGACAAGCAACAATGCTGTTTTTAACTCCTGGCGCCTGTTAAGCGGAGTTTTTCCCTCCTCCCACAGAGGCTAAGGATGGAGCGACTGTATTTACTGAAACTCCCTTGTATGTATCACCACGTATGGTCACACCAGGGCTTTCCTATCCAATAGGTATTCCATTTCACACTGCAAGCCCTTCTGTCACTAAGGGAAGATGGCATGCAGTATCCATGTACTCTCAAAGGGTTATAGCTGTAAAATATCTTTTTAACCTAACATGCGTTGATAAACTAAAACAATTGCCAGTATCTATGTACTCTCAAAGGGTTGTATCTGTAAAATATCTTTTTAACCTAACATGTGTTGATAAACTAAAACAATCCCTTTTTATCCCTGAGGATAATTCATTCATTTAGTGACCTACTTTAGTATTCTGTAATGAGACGCTGAAATGTTATCTACAGAAGTTACACACACAAAAAAAAAAAAAAAAGACTGCTGAACACTGATCTTTCATGGCAGTGAGTGTATTCAGCAGACACTGAATGCCGTACTGCTGCCCTCCGTCCCATTCATGCCGTCTACTCCGCGCTACCACGCCCAGCTGAACTAACAAACATCGGCTGTCCCGCACAGCTTTGCAAAAAAACAATTTGGCAAATCGTTCTATTTATCAATACACTCATTCACTAATGATCCTGAAATGTGAAACTCCTCTGACAGAAAGTCTTTCAACTCTTGTGTATGAAAGGACGACTAATTGAGTACAAGAATATTAAAGACTGAAAAAATGGTGTCATCTCGATCCATTACGTTATCTTGCAGGATGTTGCTGAAACTTGGCTCAAATATATCATACAACGTTCTCACTTAACTGTGTGTGTGTGTGTGTGTGTGTGTGTGTGTGTGTGTGTGTGTGTGTGTGTGTGTGTGTGTGTGTGTGTGTGTGTGTGTGTGCGCGCGCGCGAGCACGTGAACGTTTGGCCCTCGTGTTTATACCAATGTATATAATCTTACTCAGACTTGTTTCCATTACAGAAAGTTCTCATAGCAGTGAGCACATTCACTACCTAACGCTATAAAGAATAACAAACAAAACTGGCCATTTCTCGGATGAAAACCCATAAACCACTCCATTACTCAACATTAAATCTCCTCCCACTGACCCCATTAGTTAATCTGACGTTCTTTTCTGCTGCTATTATACACAACTACACGCCAGCATGAAATAGTGGCAGCCTAACCCTCGCCTACACACCCCTACATCCATACAACACTCAAGTACCGGCCAGACACTCGCCAGAGACGCCTAAAAAAAAAAAAAAAAAATCCTTACTAGTGCTCGAGACAGCTGCGGTCGTCTTCCTCTTCCCGAGTGACGGGACTCGAAAGATTGATTACCGGGGACAACAGCGATGTGTGTGTGTGTGTGTGTGTGTGTGTGTGTGTGTGTGTGAAACGCGAAAGGACAAGAGCACCTCTGTAGCGGATCCTGGTGAGTGCGGCGGCCTGTATTAGGATACAAGAAAGGGTGGTTGGTGACTGATCGAGACGACTGATGACTGATCAAGACGAGGATTGGATTATCGCAAGGAAATATCCCTCGCTTTCCTCTATTTTATTATTTTTTTTTCATATTTCATGTTACGGTATTTCTCTCTCTCTCTCTCTCTCTCTCTCTCTCTCTCTCTCTCTCTCTCTCTCTCTCTCTCTCTCTCTCTCTCTCTCTCTCTCTCTCTCTCTCTCTCCGCAGTCGAGGATCAGCTTAATACAGAGCATAAAGTGGAGATGAAGTTACCACGGAATGACAGATGGATGAAAGACTTCAAGGAGGTCTGGGTTAAGGTGACGCTCGTGTTTTGGCGCCACGTGTACCGGGAAGGAAACTGATTCACTGTTATACATCCATAAAGATAAAAATTCCATCACTTCGTGAGACAAGCTACGAGTAATTTCACAGTGCTTGACTGATTTTGAAGATCCAAGTACAGAACAAGGTGTGGCCTCAAGATAGAGTATCTGAAGAGGGGCAGAATCTGACACTGATGGCACGCCCTTGGCATTAATGGGAAGCAGGCACTGGGAGGGAGGGAGGCAGGCACTGGGAATGTGAGACGAGACTCCGGGTTCTGGTAACACGAGGAGATACCGGGCAAACAGGAAAGGAGGGAGATAAGGCAACGGAGAAAAAATAATAATTATAAGTAGACTGAACTAAAACAGAGTGAGATGCTGCTCGTGCCCCTCAGGTCGACAACCGCCCCTTCCTGGCCAAGTCGGAGAAAGGACCCAGCACTCGTCACTAATTATAGAGACCAGTACGCCTCTGTTTACTGAGGAAACTAACATACCGCCTGCCTCGCTCTCCCTTATCCGCCCCTTGTGGTGAGTCAGCGCGGTTGTTGATCCTTGTGAGGCTAATTGGCCATCAGTCCCCCGCTGCTTGTTGTCTTATGACGCTGACTCAATATACACACATAATAAAGAAAAATACCATAATAACAGCAAAATTTTATAAATCGAGTATACATAATCTCACCACCTTGGGTATTCCTCAGACTCGCATAAAAGAACACAAAGGAAGGACAAATAGCAGCAGACCTGTGGATGCCTAAGGAGTTGTTCGTGATAAGCTGCTCTATCTAATCTAAATTAAGAGATTAACGTTATTTAAGGCAAAAGCTCCTCACAGTGGCACACTTTCCTCGCCGGCCTCTTAAGTGGACTCTCCGTGTGTGAGATTTATTAGAAATTCCATGATATGAAGTAACCTTCGATAAATAAACACGGCAGTGCTCACGATGGAATGAGGGAGCGAGGGAGTGGCAGCACTTTGTCCCTCCTCCCACCTCGGCCCTGGTGAGGCAGGACCTGATCGCCTCACCCACACTGACCACGCCCGCACATGAGCGTGCACACGCACACACACACACACACACACACACACACACACACACATCACTACATAAGTACATACAAACACACACACACACACACACACACACACAATCATCCTGACACTATCTCGCCCACGCTCGTCATTATTAACACTCCACCACCTTAAGCAGCGTTCCGCCCTACTTGCCTGGCCTCCTGCTGAATGATGGAAGGAGAGGTGAGAGGTCAGCAGGGTGGCGGTCACTCATGCCAATCAGCGATCACTCGTGAGAAGTGGGAAAAATGAGATAATTTTTTTGTCTCAAATTTCTACGGCTGCACGAAGCATGTATCTTGCAACGCTTCCTTAAGTATATTCCGCGTTACTAAGTCAAATATCATTACGTCAAACTTCTACCAGGCATCTCTAGAGCGCATCCGTAATTGTAGTGGCACATGTATAATACAATCGACGTTCAAACACAAAATTGCATAGTTTAAAAGTGTACCTCGAATCTTTTCCCTCTTATGCACCTGGTGACAGCGTTTCTAACACCGTCATCTACATGATAATTGCCCACGAAATATTTCATATATATTACAGGATGTGAGCAATACCATACACAGTGACTTTTTGTATATAATGTGTTTGGTAGCAAGCAAAGGCTTCCTTTTACATCTCAGCCAGCAGGCCTCCCCCCTGCCTCATTCATCACTACCCCTCCTCCCGCCATTTAGCCATTAAACCTCCCATGTAGGGCAGAGGTTAGCTTGAAGGGAAAGGTCTTCAGGGAGAATGATGAGTTTACGCCAGCCACCTCAGTGATGATACGCTTGCCAAACAATAGTGAATACTGCCTCGTGTTTGCTGTTTTCCTTTTAAGCAAATGCTTTTTAATAACATTTTTTTCCCTTAATATCTATTAGTCGTGTATCAATTATTCCTACATTCTTACCTATTTCTATATATTATGATTAGATTCAACTTTCTCTCAGTACTTTCCTAATTAGGCAAACATTTTACTTGATGCTTTGTTCTCTCGAGGGTTGGTGGAGAGAACTGCAGGTTTCATCTCTGTTCATTAAGCAGGCGAAAAGAGGCTTAAAGGGAAGGAAAAAGGTCAGTCATCACTCACTCGATCCACAAATATTGATCTTATCTGCACTCTAGTGAGCAAGTTTAGTAAAGAGTGAGGTGATGAGCACACAATAACCTTGGCTTCCTCGTGTTTCAGGGCTGCAGGTGTGGGTGGTGAGGCGGGAACACAGGCAAGTGGTGTCGCAGCAAGCATTGGTGCCGCGCGGGATGGCGCCGTGAAGCAGGATGAAGAGGAAGTGGTGAAGATCTAATGCCGCCAAAGATAGGATGGCGGTCTTGTTAGCGAGACGGATGTTTGTTGTGACGGCCATCACGACTCTCATACCAGGTAAGTTAACGCACTGCATCGTATGCTCGTCCTGTTAAAAACATGGACGGTATAAAAACTTGTCGTATGATTACAAAGCCCTTTCCCACCAGCAAGGCAATCCGCGGCACACACGCAAAGTGAGCTGTTAGACGGTGAGGAGGGTGGGATCATTTACGTCTTCTCCAATTGGGGAAGTCACCAACCCTTGAGGCCAAGGCGCAGTCGTCACTTGAATGAATGTGGGTTTGATTGCCTTCCGCGGCGCCTCCCACTGCCGTCCTCCACTCGTGAGCAAGGTCGCTCACCGGCTCACCTTCACTGTCGTCAGGAAGTCCACGCCGAGACTCTTATCGCAGCTGCGTGTTGTTGCTGCGTCAGAGGAACAAAAACATGGTCGTATAGAGATTTGAGAATCCTGCAGTTTATTCAAAATATTGACAGTTATTGCAATATAAAGATGGAGACTGAGACATCTGTGCTTCCTTACCATGATGACTCCATCCCCTTTGGTAGGCAACTTGCTGTCATGTAAGCAAATAAACAACAACATGAATGAAGACTCAGGCAGACTAAAACAGTATTCAAATTATGATTATGAGTGATGTCAGGGACAGAACCCTCCAGGGGACATCATCTAATTAGAACACGTCACCAGCACCGAGCAGTGCCCCACATGTGCAGCCAACCACCGCTTACAATTCAGTGTTCGCTGCGTCGCATCTCGCCTCAACATTTGCACGATGAACTCGTCTAAAAAGAGTCGTGTGTAAGACTACAGCACTGCCCTCGCTGAACTGAGACCCACGTGTGTTGGTGCATCAGGCTCAGGAGCAAGTTTATTTGTTTGCATAAAGTCCAGAACTTAAAAGAAATCAAACCAGTTGCAATTTTGCATCCTTCTCCTCTCAGGAACATTTCTGAGGCATCAGCAAGTGGCTGCCGTGTTCTCCTGAGCAATATGTGAATGACGCGTACCACTGATTCATTGGCAAGACTGGTTCCACAGGTGGCCAGCGTAGTAAGACGTGGGCGACGTGCGTGGGGAGAGCAATAGGTGTGCGCGACATCATACGCGCAACAAATATCTCCACAGTGGTCTCTAATATTTACCACACCATCACTCCTTCCTAACTGGGCTTTACTAAGGTGACAATAGAAAAGTAGGTACTAGTGATATTCACGCACCACAAATATGATGCCCACCTGCCTGCATCAGCTACCACAACACTGCTATAAGGGTGAATGTAGACTTACAGCAAATCCACAAGGGATAAAGGGTTAAAGGATAGCTAGAGAGGAGAGCATAAAGATGTAGGCGACAGTGAAGCAGCAGCAGGTGGTGACTAGAAAACGCGGGGGATAATATAAACTACTTTGGCAATTGATGGAAGGTGGCAAGCTGCCTGGACATTCAGCAAATTTGGTGGTCTTCAAGAAGAGAATCTATATAAATGTATTTATTCTTAAATCACAAAATTTGCTTGAGAAAACAGTTATCCATTCACTGACCACCAACTAACCAGACACTTCCTTATGGTATAAAAATTACTTTGATATACTTTTTGTAAAATTTATTAGAATAACAATTGCACAAATCACGGGGATTTGGATTCTTGCATTTGTGTCTGAAGAGCATACAAAGCATTTTTTTTTTTTTTTTTGAGGTTTCGACCACGTGGCAGGAAATATTCATTCCTGGAGACTCCCCTTGAAGACTTCCTCCCGCACACGCATACCGCAATTGACCACATCATCCTTGAGCACAAGCACGCTTTCATTCTCCATCAGCCACCCAACAACCTTTCTTAGTGAGACAGAGGGTAGATGGGTTGCGAAGTTCCACTGTGAGCAGACCTTCGCGGTGATCAACGGTAAGATAGGGAGTAAAACCAAGACTGACTGTGTTCCTGCATGAGGAGCGGCAGTGAGTGGTGAACGCGACCCTCCCATTGATACACCACTGCTGGGGTACAAGTGCCTCTGCACCCGCGTCCTTACACCTTATACAGACTTGCTCAGGATAAGAACACCAGTTCACTTCACGTCAACTTCATGGGACGTGATGACGTCCTCTTAGGTGCTATTAGCTTTTGGAGTGGCGCGAGGGCCGGTCTCACATTATGCCGGTGTGACGAGGATCACAGATAGCTTGCTATAGGGATCCTTTGTAGCGGGTTGGTTTCCCCAGTATTCTTCGTATTCTACCCTGACTCACGCACCATTAAAGGGTAGTTTCATCCTGTCTCCCTCCTCACTGCTCTCCTCTCCTCCTCTCTCCTCTTACTCCCTCTCCTCCTCACCCGCTATTAATAAAAGTGATGGCAGCGATTTCGCGCTACAACTTCATGTGACGGATGGCTGGCTAGTGAGGCCTGCATGACGTTTGCTTATTCGATGTATTGCAAATGCACTAACTCGGGTCAAATGACTCCTAAGTAGCATAATTATTGCTTATTTGTGAATTAAGGCAAGACAAATCAGACACTTACTATTCAAATGTATATGACTTTCACACATACACACACACACAACTCCGTTGCTCAGTGAAGAGCGTCCTCCCCTATCAAATGACAGATTAAGTTTGACCACTGGTTGTGTCGTTAAGATTTTCCACTGAAGGTAAGCGGTTTCTCTTCTTGATCAATAGCGGCATTAAAAAATGAAAAGTACTAAGCTACTTGCAATATAATGAATAGCATAACCAAAAAGTGTCTGACTTGGTGTCCAAACAGACCACGGTGTGTAGACGCTTCGGGAGTGGTGTGTGAAAATATTTACTTTGGGAAGAAGCATAATAAGTTTTTCTTGTAATTAACTCATTTTGGCATTTAGAAGACAACTTATTTAATGTGGTGATGCTTCTTCCACCACTACTGCTGCCACCAGACGTTGCTCCCACTACCACTAGTACTGCTACCACTACTACTACTACTCTATTACTAGAGATATTAGCACTACCATTACTACTGACACGTCTACTACTGCATACTATCTCTTTCTACAGCTAGCATTGCTACTAGAACTGTTAGTACTACCATAAATACCAAAACTAATACTTATGTTACTACTACCACCACTACTAGAACAACAACAACAACTTACTACTACTACTACTACTACTGCTGCTGCTGCTGCTGCTGCTGCTGCTGCTGCTACTAGTACTACTACTACTACTACTACTACTACTACTACTACTACTTTTCCGCCACCATAACCAGCACTAGTACTAAGACCACTATCATCAGATGCACGACCACTACTACTAGGACTACCACTAGCATCACTATCAGAGAGCGCTACCCTCATTTACATTACAAATTGAATTATGATTATAGACAAAAGAAGAAAGAAATGCTAGGAACAGTAGTAATACGTAAAGAAAATTTAAACAGTGACTAAGACAGTGATGATAAACAAGTGACCACGGAGGAGGAGGAGGAGGAATACAGAAGAATACGAAGGAAAACAAACAGCAGCAGTCCTTTTTAGCCCCTCCTAGACTATTTGATGAAAGGAAGGAGGAGAAGGAGAAAAGAACGACAAGGGAAGAGGATTATTATTATGAGTACGGCGAGTATTAAGCACGCAGTTAATTTAAGTAAATTCTCTGAAGAGTAAAGAATCTGAAATAAGATAAAACAAGCAATACTTATAGACTACAATAATATCACGCTAAGAGACGGTCCGCATTTCATATGACACACCGTCACCATGTACACATATCCTACATCTTATCACTGTCTCTCCATTTCTAAAACCACGTCGCATAGTAAACAGGATCAGACTGTCACGCTCATTACTTCTTCCCCGTGCTTACCACTTGACCCCTTGAGTGACGGTAATATCAGTATGACTTGTTGCCTCATCTGTGCAACCCCAGACGACATTACAGAGGTATTACAAGGTTTGAACAACTCTCTTATCTCCGAGAACATGGATAGTACGTCCTACGATGGCATCAACATCCTGTAGCACCACTGACATGAAGCCTGACGCAAGTGGAAAGGAGCGACAAGATGACTGATAACAATACTGGTGGCAGATGTTAGTGTAGTGATGGAAGCAGTGATGGTGGTGGTGTGGTGGTGGTGTTGGTACGTTATTGTAGTAGTAGTAGTAGTAGTAGTAGTAGTAGTAGTAGTAGTAGTAGTAGTAGTAGTAGCAGTAGTAGTAGTAGTAGTAGTAGTGGTGGTGGTGGTGGTGGCAGTGCTGGGGGTGGTGGTATCAGTAACGGCAGCAGTAACAGAAGTGGCACTAAATTATGCCATCACCACCACCACTACTACTGCTGTTACTATTGATATCATTCTACTATTGTTGCTACTTTTTATCGCTGCTGGTATTACTACTACTACTACGAGTTCTGCTATTACTACTATAATTACTACCACAACTATAATAATAATAATAATAATAATAATAATAACTAGTGAAGACACATTACACGCACGTACGTTTATCAGTCGCTGTCATGAACACGACGACAATTTTCTCTCGGCCGTCATCATCTTACACAAACTTCTCTGCTCGCGCCCCTCGCCCTCACTCGAGTCCACTTATTCCCCTCCCTCGCTCCTGTCTTCCTTCTCCACCCCTTCCCCTCCCCTGAGGAAATTACTCTGCCCTGCCTCACTGTGTCTGTAACTGTCCCGCACACAGCCGCCTCTGTTACCCCGACCGACTGTTCCCACACACCTCACTCTGCCCCTCAACCACACTACGCCCCTCTCACCGCCCTGCCCCTCCTCATCCCCATCCTGAACCTCACCACAGCGCTCCTACCCATCTCCTTTTCGTCATGCCCATCATTCCCTTCCCGAGGCTCTCCTTTCCATTCCTTCGTTCTTCATGCTTCTTACTTTCCCTCATTTCCTGTAGTTCCCTTACCTCTTTCCTCCTCACGTTCGTCATTCCTCACACAAGAGCCGCAACGAAACCACTTCCCCATCCTTTTCCTTTTGGCTCGTGTTTCACTGGTGGTCACTCCCTCCATTGTGCGAGGCTCACTCACACCTCTCCCAATCAACACACAAGCTTAACCCTCACCTTCAGCCTTCAGCTTCCCTTAAAAAGATAAAATCCCCTCTTTTGTTCTCAATATATCTTTCCTTGTCCCTTCCTATCTCAACCACATGCCTTCCTTCCTTATATTCCTTATGTATATTGTTCCTTATAGCATACCGTTGGTCTCCATTCTTTCATTTAAATTTCCTGCACATTTTCTGTTGCTGGATGTTGAACTCTACTAGGTCAGTCCCTCTGAAAGTCACTCGTCTCCTCAAAGCGTTAATTTCCTCACGCTCTAGTGAAGCACAAATTTTCTTCATCCCTCCCTTCTTTGTGCTCAGTTCGTCCTCGTTTCCGGTTTCTTCCCTTCCTTCCATCACTGCTCTCTCTCTCTCTCTCTCTCTCTCTCTCTCTCTCTCTCTCTCTCTCTCTCTCTCTCTCTCTCTCTCTCTCTCTCTTCCCCCCTTTCTCCTCCTGCATAATTATCCGTCCTTGGTCAAGTACATCACGCCTATCTTCTAAACTTCATGATATTCAAGAGCAGCGATAAGGGATGGGAAGCGGTGAGGCAATGCGCCCAGCAAGAGGGTGACATGTTGTGATGAAAAGAAGACACATGAACACATGATGTTAAGCGATATCTGGAGATGTAAACAACACTTGTTTTGGCCTTAGCCTTCATCCCGCTCTTCCTCTTCCTTCTCTCCCACTTCGCCAGTCCCCTCCACGACCCTCCTCATTCCTCTCCCCAGCAAGCACGGTTCCCCTCACCCACACCCAGCTTGGCTCATCCGAGTTCCCTTCAGCCCCATCCATCCCGTTCCGCTCTAGCTCCCTCTCATCATAAAACATTATTCTTTTTCATCTAATTACTTTCTTCCTGCATGACAAGTTTAATTCTAGTATTCTGTGTTGCCGAAAATAAATTGCTATCTTTGACCGCGGAGGTGTTTCGCAACGTAGACGATTTTATTGCATCAACATTTTACTGTCATTTGTTTTCCTATATTCTGAGGAGCAGCGCCCCCTCCAGCTTCTGCCGTGGGCGCAGGAAGGATTACGGCACTACGCCTCCGATAGAAATACAAAATAAACTATAGATTCTTTTCCAGTCTTGATTTGGCATACGGTGTGTGTGTGTGTGTGTGTGTGTGTGTGTGTGTGTGTACGCGCGCGCTTGTCTGTGCTATCTGTACTCCTCTGCCTGACTGTTTGGATAGGAGTATACGTGTTTATACACACGAGAGAAGACCTTCAACCGTTCCTTGCATGTATATACACTTGCTAGCGTCTATCAATTTACGTGTTTGTCTTGTTTGTATAATTATATTGCATGCGTACGAGAAAGATTTATCGCG
Organism: Scylla paramamosain; assembly: GCF_035594125.1. NCBI lineage: Eukaryota > Metazoa > Arthropoda > Malacostraca > Decapoda > Portunidae > Scylla > Scylla paramamosain. Next base: position 24,893,531 of record NC_087154.1, read on the forward strand.
TTGTCATACGTAAACAAGCAAACTGTCGCATCTCCAGAAATGTATGTGCCGTAATTACTTAGTTCTTAAAAAAAAAAAATACTAACACTTCTCCCTCGCCAAATCCTACTACGTAACAGTTACTTTCCTTATCCTAAATAAAGAACCTCGCGTGTCAGTGTGTCGACAGCCCGCCTCTCTCGCCTGTGCCAAGACTGCCACCCTACGTTCCTCTCTCAGGCGCCAGTCCACCACAAGCCGCGTCTCCTATGTCAGTGAGCGGCGCGGGAGGGACTGAGGCACCCACTAGACAGAAAGTAAAAAGTATGACTCACTTCTTTCATAATACTTATTTTTAACTCTGATCCCTTCTGATTGAGTGGCAAATGAAGACAAGTGTACGAAAAGAAATAAAGTCTAAATAATGTGCCCAATACAAGATATAAACGTACAGTCTCTTATAATAATGGTTTGCACCACTTCATCGCGAGAAGCTTTATTTGGGCCATCCCGAAACTACCCAGGCGTAAGTCAGAAAGACATGGGAATTATTTCAACCCTCTATTGATTGCCCTTTCCGCGCCTGTGCCGCTGTGAGGACACCACTTGAAAAACAAGGTGTTTGGGCCTGCAGAAATCAGTAATAATAATAATAATAATAATAATAATAATAATAATAATAATAATAATAATAATAACAATAATTATAATGATAATCAATCGCAGTAGTAATAGTTGCCTTAATATTATTATTATTATTATTATTATTATTATTATTATTATTATTATTATTATTATAATTATTATCATCATTATGATCATTATTATTATTATTATTAGTAGTAGTAGTAGTAGTAGTAGTAATGGTAGTATTAGTGGTTGTTAAATGAATGCATAACCTATGAATGAGGTATTCGCAAATGAAGTGCTGAACATTACCTGAGGAAAGAAAATCAAAAGTTAAGAGCACGTTTCTCATTTTGTGTATCCCATATGAGGGAAAAAATTAACTAAGCACTACTGTGTTGAAGTTATAAATATTTCTGTTCTTATAAAAGAGTTTATTTCAAATACCAGACTCAAGGCGATATATTCCTGAACAGCCAGAGATAACATATTTCAAACACCACTGGCTGAATATAATGTATTTCAAGCATGATTAGACTTAAAATAATGCATTTCAGGCACTACAAGACTGAATATAGAATGATTTCAAGCACCACTAGGTGCAAGGTAGTACATTTCGAGTAACCCAATAAAAATAAAAATACTAATATACCCAGAATACAACAACAGCAACATCATTATAAAACACTTCCTGTTAAGTGACTAACGTTGATACTAACAACCAATTTAAACCAATTTAATCAAACAACCACGTGACTTCTGGCATCTAGCCAAAAACATCTCCAATAACTTTGCTTCTTCTTCTTTCCCTCCTTTATTTCAACCATACGGCACCACAGCTATCACATTTATTTTTAAAGCTGAACTCTTCGCTCAAACCTTTGCTAAAAATTCTACCTTGGACGATTCAGGGTTTGTTCCTCCCTCTCCTCCACCCTTTGAATACTTCGTGCTACCTATCAAAATTCTTCGCAATAATGTTTTCCATGCCTTCGCTGGCCTAAACCCTCGGGTCCCTGATGGGGTCCCTCCTATTGTTCTCTGAAACTGCGCATCCGTACTTGCACCTTGCCTAGTCAAACTCTTTCAACTCTGTCAAAATCTACCTTTCCTTTTTGCTGTAAGTTTGCCTACATTCAGCCTGTTCATAAAAAGGGTGACCGTTCTAATCCTTCAAACTACCGTCCTATTGCTTTAATTTCCTGCCTACCCAAAGTTTTTGAATCTATCCTCAACAGGAAGATTCTTAAACATTTATCACTTCACAACCTTCTATCTGATCACCAGTATGGGTTCCGTCAAGGCCGCTCTACTGGTGATCTTCTGGCTTCCCTTACTGAGTCTTGGTCATCCTCTTTTAGAGATTTTGTTGAAACTTTTGCTGTTACCTTAGACATATCAAAAGCTTTTGACAGAGTCTGGCACAAAGCTTTGATTTCCAAACTACCCTCTTATGGCTTCTATCCTTCTCTATGTAACTTCATCTCAAGTTTCCTTTCTGACCGTTCTATTGCTGCTGTGGTAGACGGTCACTGTTCTTTTCCTAAATCTATTAATAGCGGTGTTCCTCAGAGTTCTGTCCTGTCACCCACTCTCTTCCTATTATTCATCAGTGATCTAAACTAAACTTCTTGTCCTATCCACTCCTACGCTGATGCACTTTTCCACGTCTTTTCATAGACGACCAACCATTCGGGAAATAAACAGTTCACGCAGGGAAGCCACAGAACGCCTGACTTTCGATCTCTCTAAAATTTCTGATTGGGTCAGAGCAAACTCGGTATTGTTCAATACCTCAAAAGCTTAATTCCTCCATCTATCAACTCGACACAACCTTCCAGACAACTATACCCTCTTCTTCAATGACACTCAATTGTCTCCCTCTTCTACACTGCCATCCTCGGCCTGTCCTTTTCTTATAATCTAAACTGGAAACTTCACATCTCATCTCTAACTAAAACATCTTCTATGAAGTTGGGCGTTCTGAGACGTCTCCGCCAGTTTTTCTCATCCCCCCAGCTGTTAACTCAGTACAAGGGTCTTATCCGTCCATGTATGGAGTATGCTTCACATATCTGGGGGGGGTATTCCAATCATACCGCTCTTTTAGACAGGGTGGAATCAAAAGCTTTTCGTCTCATCAACTCCTTTCCTCTAACTGACTGTCTCCACCCTCTTTCTCAACACCGAAACGTCGCATCTCTAGCTATCTTCTACCGCTATTTTAATGCTAACTGATCTTGCTAACTGCATGCCTCTCCTGCTCCTCCGGCCTCGTTGCACAAGACTTTCTTCTTTCTTTCACCCTTATTCTGTCCACTTCTCTAATGCAAGAGTTAACCAGTATTCTCAATCATTCATCCCTTTCTCTGGTAAACTCTGGAGCTCCCTGCCTGCTTCTGTATTTCCACCTTCCTATGACTTGAATTCCTTCAAGAGGGAGGTTTCAAGACACTTATTCATCAGTTTTTGACTACTGCTTTGAACCTTTTATGGGACTGGCATTTCAGTGGGCATTTTTTTATTGGATTTTTGTTGCCCTTGGGCAGTGTCCTTCCTATATATATATAAAAAAAAAAAAAGCAAAGTTATCACACGAGTTTTCTTTGATGGATAGGTTCACTTCCATTTCACTGAGCACAACATCGTTTTAATACACCTCAAAGCAACACAGAAATAATGCTATAGTATATTGTCTCTTTGCAACAAATTTCTTCAGACAGATAAGCGTAACGCATCAGCGAAGGAAGAAGGCAAACTAGCACAACCTTCAAAATTGTCCTCTCTTATTATTAATTTCTGACTGAAACTGTCTCCTGAAACATTCCAGATTGTGCGATCGAATACTTGGGAATGGTAATAACGGCGTGTTGAACGAAGACTGCAATTGAAACGTGGCTGAGGTAGGAACCCGCGCCGCTGCCTCCATTACGACCTTGCTGGGGAAGTGAACGATAACGGAAACATGCGATTTCTCGTGATATGCTTTATAAAGGCAAATTGATTGAGTCAAAGAATCACATTCCTACCGCCAGCTAATATCAGCCAGCCTCTCATGTCCAAAACTTGCTCTTCCCGCCGCCACTCAGTCCCAGAACACGCCTCACAGCCTTCAAGCATGCAAGGAATACATCGCTAAACTACTTTTACTTATAAAGCCTCAGTCTCGCAAAGTAACTGGATAAACTGTCAATATCAGCAACACGTCACCGACACCACCACAAAAACACCCCCGCCAAGTCATGCGTTATCTTCATACAGAGAATGTTCATGCAGTGTATATGAAGAAAGAAGTACATTATGAAGAACAAGTTTTCTGTTGTCAGAAAAAAAAATGTTATGTAATATTACTGTGGTGAGAAATATGAGCAATTTTTTCCTTTATGAATTTGGTACACAGAAGAATCAAGTCAGTTAAGATTGGTCCAGAAAGACACTGTATGAGTGAGGCAAGCTTGGCTGCCAAACTGCCTTCGAGAACAGGACGGAAAGCTTTTAAGATATTATATATGTGAAGATTAGATATAGTATATGGTAATAAAAGATGCATCGTGCAAACTTCTGCCCTTAAGTACGCAATGGCAAAATGGCCACATAAGACTGACCACGTTAATATTGCAGCAGACGGTAAGAAAAATAAGAGAAAAGTGAAGAGATATTGAACGCAAGGGACGAAGGGAAAGGGCCAGTGTCATAAAGGGCGTGGTCCCTGACGGTCCCAGCCACACCCTACCTTCCGGAGTCTTAACCCTAATAAAGAAAACGTGTATGTAGCTTATAGAAGCTCATCCTTATAGGTGCAGAACGTTATCAGCAATGTCTATATATGTATGTCTGTGTATTTGATCAGTGAACTCATAACCTTTCCCTCCGCAGCCATGCTGGTGGGCGCCTGCAACAAGGAGAACAGGGCGGTGGGCGTGTGTCTCCACGTGTACCTGGAGCGGGACTTCCTCACGCTGGAGGGAATAGTGTACCCAAAACGTGCCCAGTGGAACATGATGGGCAAGTACGTGTGTGTGTGTGTGTGTGTGTGTGTGTGTGTGTGTGTGTGTGTGTGTGTGTGTGTGTGTGTGTGTGTGTGTGTGTGTGTGTGTACTGTCCACTCACTTCTTTCTTTGCAAAGCACTCAAAATGTGGCGTTACTGACATTCATTTCCTTACACTAATGCTGGCGCCACCGACAGCTTATCTATATAGTCAGTCTATCTTTTTTTTTTTTTCTTTTTCTTGCAACAATTAATGGAGTTTCATAGTATTTGCTAAATTTGTACACATTCATATACATTCTCGCTCAGTGTTTCAAGATCACCCTTTTATCTTAAGCCATTATTTTCCTCATCCACTCAATATACGTACCATCTACATACATTATGAACATGACTGACACCAGAGCCAAACCCTGTGACATATCGCTTGTCACATTTCCCTGCGAAGAAGACTTATCTTTTTGATCGTCCTCATCTGTCATCTCATAAGGGAGCTGTTCACTTCAGTAGCTCACTAACAACGCATCCCTTCAGTTTATTTTCTTTACATTTCTTGAAATGTGTGTGTGTGTGTGTGTGTGTGTGTGTGTGTGTGTACGATCTTCCATGGAGAACACACTCGCCACACTCCCGTCTGCCTTCAGTTACTACCCGAGGCCCGGTGCTCTGACACAACCACTGCCGCCGCTGCCAGACCTTGACGCCAACACCACGTCCAGCCGCCTGAGGGAAAACACACGGCGGCAGCGGGGAGTGGGGATGCGTGGTCGCCATCAACACAAATTGCCTCTTGTGGGAGAGACTAAAGGCAGAGGGAAGCGCAGTGCTCCTGGGAACTACGCCGTGACGTCAGACGCGTACGGCACTCACGGCTGGGTGGAGGGACCCGAACTGGAGGACTACTGCAGGTGGGTCGCTGGTTCCTTCTATCACTTATTATTTTTATATTTTAAACAATAGTTTTTGGCATCATTTACTAATAACAAATATTGCATAAGTTGTTTAAGTAATGATGACGTTGACAAGAGCTGCAATATTAATAGTAGATAATAATAATAATAATAATAATAATAATAATAATAATAATAATAATAATAATAATAACAACCTGTGTATATACGCCGGACTGATATACGTTAAGAGGAGGTAGTCTTATTTCACTTATTTCACTTAGGAATAGAAATTCAGCAGAGGGTGTTTCCAGTTCGTTCGGTCCGCTCCTCTTTGTCGCCTTTTATGAATAATGGTAATAAATAAAATAAAAAAAATAATAATAATAACAAAAAACATCAAAAACAATAAACATTACAAACATTGCCATCGCGCATCTACCTTTAACTTTCCACTGAACACACGTAGCCGGGTTTGCGTTCCGGTAATAACAGTCACCCCAAAACGGAGCCACAATCAGCCGGCATCACTTCCGCCCTCCGCTTATGGTTCGTGCATTCCAGCAACGCGCGAAAAAGCACACAAGCCCCGCCCACCACGCCCGAGTAAGGATGGGGCGCGGCGCAGCGTGTTTTTCTTCTGTTTGCGCAGAGATGATTCACGAAAAAGATTGCCGCCGCTCATGTAAGGCGGAAAGAGAACGGAATGGGAGCTGAGTGTGTGTGTGTGTGTGTGTGTGTGTGTGTGTGTGTGTGTGTGTGTGTGTGTCGAAAACTGTGCGCGGTGATTGAATAAAATACCAGCTCAAGACTTGGGATGAGGAAAAAAGGTTGGTTACTGCGTTGCACCTTACGCTCCTGGCCTATTCGCAAGATATGATATTGTCACTGAAACATGCAGGGACTGCCACATGTAGGCCTACTGGCTGATGATAAACTTGGGGAACAATCAATGTATATTTGATAAAAATGAGAACGTAAAAGACAAAAGTGGATCTTGTCAACACACATCACTTAGCAGCGAAAAGTTGACTGTGTGAACCTCAAGAGGTAGTAAGCAAAGGGGAGAGAGAGAGAGAGAGAGAGAGAGAGAGAGAGAGAGAGAGAGAGAGAGAGAGAGAGAGAGAGAGAGAGAGACTAAGCAGATGGAGAGACTACACAGAAAAGTTTGTGCGAGGAACCAGACAGAAATTAACACAAACCCTTGAATCACAAATACGTCTGAAGCTAACTTGGCTGAGTAATGAACCTGTGAAAGCTGATGAGTAAATATGGTCATACAGGCTTTGAATTACACAACTTTGCATGCACAGTTAACTATCTGCCTGATTTGTATTTCACGGTAACCTCATCTTAAACATTGACTCGTGAAATAATAAACATAGAGAGTGTCATTGTTGCAGTCACTTGTAATGATCTAATGCCTCCCGCCCCCCTACCTCTCCCCTGGTTAACCCGCCGCCTCACCAATGTTATCTTTCCACAGCCGCCTCGGGACGGTGATCACCTGCTTTGAGGAAGTTCTAATAGACTGTGACAACGGATACGACTTCTTCAGGTGAGCAGAAAGATTAATCTCTCTCTCTCTCTCTCTCTCTCTCTCTCTCTCTCTCTCTCTCTCTCTCTCTCTCTCTCTCTCTCTCTCTCTCTGTGTGTGTGTGTGTGTGTTTATATATATATATATATATATATATATATATATATATATATATATATATATATATATATATATATATATATATATATATATATATATATATATATATATATATATATATATATATATATATCGTTTTTTTTTTTTGGTTCGTTCCGTTTTCTTTCTTCCATGCCAACTGTATCGTTAGTCTGGGATAATGATATACGCAGGACACGAGTAACATAGTCTAACCTAATTCTTGAGGCGTAGCTCCACCTGGATCCCAGCTAAAGGGCACTAATTTTACCTACTACTCCTGGGACTTCCCCTTAATCTAACCTTAATCTTAATCTAACCGAACTTAAACTAGCATATTACACAAGGACATTAACCTAACCGACACAATCTTACCTTATCAGATATATAATTACAATGCTTGTTACAATACAGAGCCCAGACACTGCATAGATTGGAGCAAAAGCCATGCAAACGCAAACTCAATTGCTGAATTGTTTCGCAAATGTAATTTTATAATAAATCTCTAATAATATTATTCACACTTATTCCACTCGGTCACGATAGCAGCCATGTTGAAATTAAAGTCCACCTTGTATCTGAAGTGGTTCCCTGCTGTCTAAAGGGTAACGTGCTGTCTTGGCATTGACCAGGAATATATAGGTCATTAATTATTGGCGGAAAAGAACGCGAATTCACATAATATGTCGTTGACTAAGGAGCATGCGCACTAGTACTTTGCCTGAAGACATTTCTGGATTTTAAGAGTGATGAACACTTATCATGTTTTCTAGGAAACCATTTTTACATGCTTCTTATGAAAATTTATATAAGATCAAAAGACACTCTATGTTTACGATTTCAAGAAGCCGAATCGTCAACATACATTCAAGCGGGGCGCCTCTATGCGAGCACCATCTTCTGTCCTTCCGGGAGGGATATGTTCGGCGTTGGTCACAGCGTTTTCATGGATTTATCTATCTTCCTTTAATAAGAATCTTTGTCTTTGCCTGTAAACAAACACACGAACGAACGTAATTTGGGCTCAGATGATGGTGCGGAGCACACTGAACTTAAAAAATCCAAGACGCAGCACATTCTCGGAGGTAGTACAGCCAATCAGACTCATGCCCCCCCAAAAAATTATACATTTACTGAAAAGTCACGTGTATTTTGTTTGTTTCTTGTTGTTTGTTTGTGTCGTTACTGTACGTCACACGGAGTTGTTAGTAAGATTAACCATCACGATACATTAACTACCATGTAATAATCAGATATCGAACAATGCACACCTATTTCTGGACATGACTAACATTTTCCAGTCACGTAATTACAACAAAAACAATAAAAAGTTACTATCAATGGCCTTGACTTACGCATGACACATTAGATACAGTCCCCTGTATTCTCCTTAATCTATTAATTCCCCTAGGAGATCCATTTAATAATAAAAATTAAAAAAATAATCAGTCAACAAAGTAAAGATTCACGTTACTATAAAGAGACGCCGTTGCACATTAAACAATTAATGTAACTGATCATATTAACTGTTGATGAACTAAGACGTGAATCGGAAGTGTGCCATGCCATCCTTCCTCCCTCTCTCCCTCCATGGCTCCCTCCATGACGCAGTGTACAATGTTACCTGAACTCACCTGTCAGCTGTCACTCTGGCTCAGTTGTGCACATATTTCATAAATAATCATGACAGGGAATAGGTTTCCTTTACCTCTTGCAAAGGGAGTCCAGTCCGACGGCACCAGAGTAACAGAGCCAATTATACTCGTGAAAACCCTAGAATCTTAAATTTAATTAGCTTCTCTTCCACTCTGACGGCACCAGGGTAACAGAGCCAATTATACTCGTGAAGACCCTTGAATCTTTAATTAAATTAGCTTCTCTTCCTTAAAATGCATATTTGTTTAGAATCATTATAATCAATGAGACAGCACGGCCTTAGGGGACCTCAATATATTTCCATGATGATGCAAGTTACACAGATATTTGTTTGTCATAAGGTCGGAACTTCACTGCTCTCATTCCCCGCCATTTTCCTCTCTCTCTCTCTCTCTCTCTCTCTCTCTCTCTCTCTCTCTCTCTCTCTCTCTCTCTCGTAAACCTTAACTTTGTATCAATATTTTCTGAAGAACCGTAAACCATTAATATATGGAGTTACAGACACTACTACTGTGATACTGCCTGCTGCAAGGGTTTCGGTGGTATCATTGGTGTGTGTGTGTGTGTGTGTGATTCGCTCAGTCTTGAAGATTACAAGCGGAATTGGTGATCACTATTACCCTCACACAACGGGTCGACAGACGCCTCACCCCACGCTCAAGGACAGTGGCAGATCGATGTGTACGAGCACAATACACATGCAATGCATTTAGTGATAAAATAAAGCCATCACCAGAAAACACAGTCACCGGTTAGAGGGTGGTTGGGAGGCGACAAGAGCTTATCCCGCTGCCTTACATTACTTAATTTTTTAACAGCACCTAAACTCAACACTCACCCAACCCATTCACTATACGAGGCTGGCCACTGACTCACTAATGCGAACTCCTCTTGACACTTCCTTGAGAACACCGGGTGAGGTCTTACCGCACATCACACGAAGCGTACACTAGTCGTTGTTCGCTGGCAGGAAAGAGTATCCGCCAGGCTTTTGTGTTCGACTGCCGCGCTCGACTCATCACTTGGAGCTTCGAAGCCTCACTCCCCAATTTCCCTCCATGCTCACTAATATTCCTCCTGGTCCTTGCTGCCTCTTTCCTCCATTTGGTATGTTGTAACTATGAAATAATTCATTCGAAGCGTCTTCATAATAAACAATCCAGTGATGCAATTCGTGTCTCATCAGAGTGGAAAGCATCGTGCCTTGGCCAACTGCGCCTTCCAGGCCCCAACCATCTAATATTTTGGCCGCGGTCCAGAGTGTGAGCCTCGATCCCCTATTCGTCCCTCTGCCTTCTCTCCACCATAATGTTTCCCGAAATATTTGAAATTGCATAAACTTTTTAGCAAATATTTCAAGTACCTTTATGTTTTCCCTTTTCTATATTCTTCCCTGTTGGAATACGTGAATAATGGTATTCATTCCCATCTGAAACGCCACGAGAGTTAATGTCTCCGTAAGATAAACGGTGTTTGGAAATCGTGTAAAAGTGTGATATGTTTTTGAGACAATACAGTAACTATTCACCGAATTCTAAGCAATGTGTGAAAGACTGCAGGTTTTTTTTTTTTTTTAGACAAATGAACACAATATTAGTTGTGCATCATGTATGGTCTAATATTCTTAAACACATACGTAAAAATCCTTAAATTTAATTAACCACTATGAGGTTTTCCTCACAGGTACCGTCACCTGCTACACTCCCTGAGCCACGTGCACCACTACCTGTGCCACACACCTGAGGACCGCTCCTCCAAGTTCCTACGTAAGTATACTCATGCTGGAGGATGAATCTACATGAGCTCCTTAATGGGACTAATTGCAAGGTTTGGTGACATAAGTTGTCCATGTAACAGAATCATTAATACTGATGACCGTAATAGCATACCTATGATATACTTGAGTTTTCATCAGTCTGTCCTTGCTTATATCTCTGAAACCATGGAATTCACTGTGAAGGGGAGGCGGTAAGCAGTGTCGACTTTGCATTTACATATCCCTTGCTATAATGTATTAAGGAAAAATGTCATAAGACTACATTACATAACCATCCTACCATACAGCGTTCCTGAAGCTGATTGACTGTGCTGAGAAGACCCGCGAAAAGATGACCTCGTGTCACCGGCCAAACATCACTCTCAACGTGTGGAACCAAATACTGAGGGCCGAAGTCGGCCCGGAGATCTGCGAGTAAGCCTGAGTCCTTAACTTTACATCAATTTTTATATAATCCTAAGTCATGGTTATATGGGATCATAGACACCTCTACAAAGGATTTTATATTATCACTCGTGTGTGTGTGTGTGTGTGTGTGTGTGTGTGTGTGTGTGTTTTTCTGTGTTTGTTTTTTCAAGTACACAATCACAAGGCAAAGTGGTGTAAACATAACTTCCCCGGCAGCTCTCTCAACACCCAGCGAGCGTGTCTGCTGGACAACAACTATCTGAGGGACGAGTGTGGCACAGAGAGGGAGGAACTCTACAGGAACGTCTCGGGGCTCTTCCTGGGAATTTGGTGCCGTCTGCCACTTTACCAGCGCTTCTACTCATCGGGCACCACTAGTCATCACCACTACCCTTCCCTCTACCTCACTCTTGTCCTCGTATTCCTCCTGCACCAGATGAGACTTCCCAGCTCGTGGTGACCTAGGCTACCCTTATTGTCTGTGATTTCCCTCGCATTCTCCAAGTGTTGTCGGTTCGTTATCTGAAAAACTATGGAACTGAGGTGATGAACTTAGCGTGTTACAAAATGTACTGGTGCTATCTTGGTTCCAATTCCACTGCGTAAGACTGAAGAGTCGGTGAACACGGAGAAAAGAAAAAGACATATATTGCCAAAACCTTGATGCAAATATCTCGTTTGTTCGTATTTGTTATGTTACTCTTGAGTGTGATACCGTGATTTTTATTGTTAATGTGCGGCCAGTTTGCTTAATCTCTCTCTCTCTCTCTCTCTCTCTCTCTCTCTCTCTCTCTCTCTCTCTCTCTCTCTCTCTCTCTCTCTCTCTCTCTAAATTACTGACGATGAACAACGGCTTTTTCCTTAACATTCCAAATGGGTAATATGATGAACCTTTCCTGAATTACGTCATGATGCTCTGCTTTGCTGTTTATTAGAGAAAGCATAAGTACAATGATGGAAAAGTGTACTTTATGACTACAGCAGAAGAATCATAGTTTTATATGAATATGTCAAGCTCCATTACCAATTATCAGAAATACTTTGCCACGTGCTTACTTTACATAATTACTTTACGTTGTATTCAGTGTTGTATTTTATTGTTACGTGATGAAGAATCTTGCAGGTTCGTGATTTACTGTGTTCCTTGTGACGGCCGGTGCCGGCTTGGTGCTCCACGGTAACCGGCCATGTATTCTATTCATTTGTAATGGTTGGACGCTCTTTTGTCGTTGCTTGATTTGCACTTAATGGATAATTATTTTTGCTGAAACAACTGATTCGCCTGTAATTTATTATGACTGATGTTCTCAAACGCTTGTTGTGCTGTCAGATTCCTGCCGTTCGAAGACGGCCTAGTGGACTCTATGTGCTGAACATTTACGTACTCACTTATTTTGTCTTTGAAAGACTGTCAAGGAGTTTATGATCAAAAAGATTTTTGCCTTAAACAAAACTGAAAACTGAGTTTTGTTATGTTGATATTATTAATGAAAACAAGTTTCAATAAATAGATTTATTAATTCAACTTCAGATAAATATGTAATATGTGAAAGAAAATTTCCATCGCAATGCTCGTCGTATTTTCCTCATCCTTTATTTCTTACTGAAAAATAATATGACTCCGTTATGATATGTTATACCATAACATGAATACATTTGTCAGGAAATTTGTGGGTCAGGGTCGAGACAACCTGCGACTCCTTTACAACCATGGCGGTGTGTTGGGCTATGGGCGCCGCCCCGCCTCGCCCCGCACTTCTTTGGTAACAACACCACCGCCGCCGCCCTCCCGCCCGGCGTCTAAGCCACACCCTCTACCGAGACACCTCGGCACAGATTGTGGCAATCGGATTATAATGTATACTGTATATATATTTACGTATATAATACACATCACATCATACTCTATAAATAAACTATACATATATATATATATATATATATATATATATATATATATATATATATATATATATATATATATATATATATATATATATATATATATATATATATATATATATATATATATATATATATATATATATATATATATATATATATATATGAGCTCTTCTTAAGATTTTGGTCTAAGGAACAGTACGTAGTTCTAAACGGTAATATAATATTGGGTGATAAAATATATGACATCTTTTAACTAATTCTAATAATACTTTGAAGACCGGTAACTTTCCTGTCACATTTAATGACTAGGCCTTCTTTGACTGTAGTGCAGCAACAACAGCAGCTGGGATTAAACTCGACCACGAGCAGGAGTCACGCTGCGCCTTCCTGTCTTAACCTGAGCCTCACCCGTCAATAGCCTCGAGGCGAACATGGTTATGTTACGGAGGATAGTGGCTGGGTGAGGAGAGGATGGTTTGAGGGGAACAGAGTGCGCTACAGAAAATTATGACAAGTATTATGCTAAGGGACTTCCCGCACTTGTGAGAACTGAGAGAATTACTGAGAAATCTTCGAACTCTATTAAAATCACACCACTTTCTGCTTTCTTCTCTATAGTTACTCAGAGGAAAATGCACACCACTTATGATACACGAAAGGAGAAAGGAATAGGTAATTTCCGTCGTACTGGTGGTGACGGAAGGATCATGAAGCTCGTTTGTGGGGTCTGGAGAGTTACGTAGTGTTTGGAAGAATATAAGGAAGATGTAATGTAGGAAGTTCCGAGAGAGAGTGCTCGGGATGAACAGAGGCAGAACAACATCCCGCCCCCGGCTCATCCTAGAAATGGCGATGATGGTGGCGAGGGCGAGGCGAGTCGGCGGGCAGGGTGGAGGCGTCCAGCGGCAGCATGTTGAACTGGTGCTGCCAGCGGTAGAGAGGCGGGCCAAGGCTGAAGCAATACTTCAGTTCCAAGGCCTCGGGGGACATCGTCCAGTACATGATGTAGAAGTTGCACATTTCATCACCGTTGACGGATCTGCAAGATTGGTTTAGGTTGTTATGCAACACGGGCATTCTATGACTTCCAGTATATGCAACACTTGATATTATTTCCCTAATTTACATTAGCATACTGCACGGCGCATATAGAACATACCTGTATAGAAATGCATTCTGTACTTTGTTACGAACAAAATAACTGAAATCAGATTCCTTACCTTTCAGCAATTGAAACATACTTTTTTTCAGCTCTTTTAGAAACACTGACAAACACTTAGCATACCGAGTGTCTGGGCAAGGCAGCATAACGAAAGCCTTCCGGTAAATTATTGGTGATGAATCTCTAGTGGCCGGAGTGGACATTCTCATGTAGTACATGCCAATTATGATCAGGTTTTCCTTGTTTTTACATTGCATTATAACGCTCAAAATTATTTCATTTTTTGTTTCTCGTTATCTATTTTCTAATTCGCTATGCTTACAATGCACTGACTTCGCCTATTTTTTCTCTTCAAGTTCAGACTTTATCGCGAGGATAGTGATGTCTTGAAATGTTCTTTTTTATAATTATGAAACAGGGGAATTTCCTATTCATATGCAGAATAAGTAAATAAAAATAAGTAAATAAACTTACTCTTGGGTAAAAACTAAACATAAAAGATTTCAAAGTGACCGGTTTTTCGAAATCTGCGATAATACTGCATTTCGCTTACAGACGAGTCTCGTCACTTTCTCGTAATGCGATCTTTGGCAGGGACGTGCAGAGAGACGGTATTCTGCTGGCAGTGTTCGCCTTGTTCAGTATCATAAAATAAAAATCTGAAGGAAATAGTTATTTCTTGTACTTTCCGGCATAAGCAAATAAGGAATAAAGCTTGCCAATCAGAAGAAAAAAGTAATATGTAGGCAGTTTGATTGGGAACACGTGCTTTGCTTTGTTTTTTCGAATACGCTCTTGGTCACATTGGTGGCACAGCCTTGTATTCTTTACATTAGTAATATGGAGGAGTATATTAAATCATGAAAGCATGTTGTATAATAAAAAGACTTATATCGTTAACTATCATCTGCCATGATCCTATTGTTCTGTTGTGTAGATTTGTAGACAATTATCTCTTCCTTGACACGTCTGTGACACCTTCCAGCACGGATCAGACATGGTGGTCTTCATAAGTGTAACAATAAAATCGAAATAATGCAAGATACCCGTAAAACAACAAATACAATGCAAATCAATCAAGAATGTAAAAATTCAGCAAAATATAACGAAGCAAAGATTTATTGAAATGCAAGTAATAACATAAAAAATAATAATCTAATAAGATAAATTAATCATAACATGGTGTGGTACAACCAATGAAGCTTCAAACCTACAGCAAATAAAACACAGACTTGGAGCAAAGCACTACTCTGTGAAGTAAAAGCTTGAATGCTACATAACAAGTAACAACCTATTCATACAAACAATGTTTTTCCTGGAACTATAAAAAGGATTATCTATACACTTTGGTGAGGAATAAATTATAATAAATAATGATAAATAGTGATAATTCTCCTTGCTTTTTGCAACAGCTGTTTTTGTCATAATCAGCAAAACTCGAGGTAACTTTCCCTCTTCCTGGGCGGACGTAATGCATATTGTCACTGGCATGATCACCTAGATCTGGTGGGGAGCAATACCCTGCTCCACCGCAGAGGTGCCCACAGCCAGCGAGGAGGCGTCTTTATCTGGTATGTTCCTGAGGTGGTCTCTGGACCAGTAATAGAAGGGTGGGCCGAGCGAGAAGCAATTCTTTCGATTTAGAACTTTCCCGTCAGTCCAGTACATAATGTAGAAGTTACACATTTCATCTTCATTTGTGGAGCTGAAACATCGGGAAGGGATAAGTTTTCCTGCTGGAGAAAAGAAGCTAGGAAGACTAGTCTTCATAAAGGAAAAAAAAAGAAACAGGTATCTACGGGCTGTAGCGAGATATACCTGTGGAAGCAGGCGATATACTGAAGCGCTGAGGGTGAGTCATGGGGGCTCACGGATGAGTCTGAATGATGACATGGGGTTTAATCAATGATCGTTTGGAAGTGTTTTGTTAAAAGCCAGGGATCGACTCCATTAGTTCCTATAGCATGTCAAAAAAGCTATGTTGGATAACATACTTATTTATCGATGAGGATTGCTTGAAGTTGAGGCGCAAGAGAGAACTGATAAAATATCAATGACCTATAGAAAATTTTTAGAAATCTACAAGGATGCAAGAACCCAAGAGAGCGTGAAACTAGCCGATTTTTTTTTTTTTTTTTTAAGATCTCTCACAACAGTGTTAATCTTTGATCGAAACGTCAGCGCTCCGCTTACAAGAATGTGGGTCGTGAAATATTTTAAAGGGAGAAACTATGATGGATCATGAAATATTTTAAAGGGAAAAACTATGATATGCTTTCTATAATTATAAATCAAGTCACTATAGATTGCGAATTACACAGGAGAGCATTTTTTCCTTTATTGTTTTCATATAAATTTATGTAAAATGCAGGCGGTTTCGAAATCTGCCTTGAATAAGTAAAGCGTTCTTTCATACGTCAGAGGAAAGCCGAACTAAACGTTTGTCACGCCAACAGCAAACACTATGATTTTTAACATAAATAAGCTCAGAGTCACAGAAAGAAAGCAAAGAAAAACATTTAGAACATGCACACATATATGACACACCAAAGAAAGGGGAACAAAAATTATAACATGCAGACATTGAAACATCTAGAATACATCACACATATTTTAATATCAAATAAGAGCCATTAATGTTGAGGTGAAAGCCACACCCAGGAGAACATCTTACCCAATCCTGGTGATGCGATCCCTCTTGCTCTCCATGGTGCAGCGAGCGGCCTGGGGAGGAACAGGTGTCATTTTTAGTCGTTGTGGTCATTACATGAGCTTCACATTCCCTTCTTTTACAAACATAACTATACAACTTATGTCTCACTAGCCACAACATTTTCGTTAATTATTCACCTTCTCAAGTGGAACAATTCTTTACTTAATTTTTTACATAAACCATAATTTCTTTGAGATACGGTGTTCATCCTTAGTTTTGGCTGACGCCTTTCATGACACTTCCCATTCTCAGCAGAGAAAATCATCATAACAATATGCCACTTTTCGTTCTAATAAGCATCTTATGTGTCATAATCCTTCAGGATCTCAGTATCAATGAAGACGTCTTGATAATCTGGGTTTTCTGCATTTGTTGTATTCATTTATATTTGGCTTTATTCTGGAGAAAGCTCGAGTGGAAGCAACATTCAGAGTGAAGTGATCTCATGCCCTAACACAAAGAAAAGATAAACAAATTAAATTTAAATGGTTTATGGAATGTATGTAATTTTTCAGCATATGCACCTCTCATTATACTGTAGTAATGCAAAAACCAAGTGAAAAAAAGAAAGCAAAGAAATATTACGTTTAGTTAGTCATGAACGAAAAATTAATTATGAAAGAGCTTTTAAAATGTGTGTGTGTGTGTGTGTGTGTGTTGCTCAGCCTCTCCACCATTTCACGGCAGCTGCCCACACCCTCCACTCACCACAGTGTCGCCTTTACGGATCACCATGTCCTCGGCCACGGGGTAGAACATCTGGGGCAGCTGTGGGTCCATCTTGCCGATGAGCTGCCAGCGGTCAGTGTAGCCTTGGCGCGACACTTTGTACCCGGATACCACGCGGCCTGGAGAAGGGAGGTATTGACACACTGTGATGAGCCATACACGCCCTGATATACGGGTAAGCAGACTGACGGATTGATTTAATGCGCCGCAACAACGGGCAAATACATCACCCACACCCACATCTACTTGCGTGGGGGCGCACACACACACACACACACACACCTGACAAAACGCCATGTTGCTATAAATACTTGGATTCGAACATCAACCATACAAACACACGTACAGTCGTGGTCAAGTAATCTGCACTCACTTGCACTGTGTATTATAATTTATTAAGTCCTCAAATCTGCTGACAGTCTCCGTATAAAACTTGACTACAGGTAAACTCCCAGTTGTTCACAGGAATAAAGATCGAAAGAGACGATAAAGTCTGTGTATCATGTTACTCGAATATTGTGCATTGGGACTTACCGAGGGCGTGGGTGTGAGTGCGGAAGGCGAAGGGGTGGATCACCTTGTTCTCATTAATGGTGCACGCGGTTTCCATGTATTCCACGCTGTTCGGGTTGATGCGGCCGCCTGTCCCCATCAGCAGTACTCCAGCTGACTTAGGTTGCCTGCAACAATTACACACTGAATACTCGGCCGTCATGAACAACATCTCTACCTCGGATGCTGTTATTACTCGCATTACGTAAAATACAAAATGCTGACCTAACACATGGGTATTAGACTGAGAAAACAACAAATCTTATTTTACCTTCTTGAAGTTATTGGTAAAAGATAACATAATGATATATATATATATATATATATATATATATATATATATATATATATATATATATATATATATATATATATATATATATATATATATATATATATATATATATATATATATATATATATATATACACTGCGATTTTATCATCTGCAAAATGTTTTTTCTACCATCATTTAGAATAATTCATACTGGCTCCTCGATCCCTAACTTTAAGGTTCTAAAACGTGGAAAAGCGTCCGTAGTATCTCAGCGTCCCAGATTGATTGACAATAGGTATACCTGCTCCCCACAACCCTGTACCGGCAAAGGCCTGGAGAAGGAACACTTACGGGTTCTCGGTGTAGTACAAAAACACTCCAGAGTCATCAGTGCTGCCATCTGCGTGAAAACAACACCATGAGGATCTATCATATTTACACGTCCACGTCCATAAGGTTGATTTCACGAGATCAAGAATAAACCCTCATAACATTTATTACATCGAGGTGCATGACCGTTTACAAATGGTCAGCTTTAGTAGAGTACAAACCTTTGAACTTCTCGACGGAGGCGTAGTGGACCTGAAGGACGATGTACTGAATGGAAGACTTCCCTCCCACCTTGAAGGCCACGCCCTCAGGCAGCAGTAGCTTCGGGGCGTCCAAAGCCCACGCATAGATCACCTGCAACACAGAATTTAATCATCTAGTGTCCAAAGAAGGAAACTTTGAACTGAGAGAATTTTCCTCACTATGAAGTGTGTGTGTGTGTGTGTGTGTGTGTGTGTGTGGGTGGATGGGAGGGTGGGCGGGTGGGCGGGTGGGAGTGTGGGTGTGTGTAGTGTGTGTGAGCGCTTCCACACGAGAGAGAGAGAGAGAGAGAGAGAGAGAGAGAGAGAGAGAGAGAGAGAGAGAGAGAGAGAGAGAGAGAGAGAGAGAGAGAGAATCATCAAACAGTAAAAAAAAAAAAAAAAAAATAGAAGCTTAAGATAAAGGTAACATAAACAGTCGTCCCTTAGGTGCGTACGCCCTAACTTAAACAGGCACCTAAATAACACCTCAGTGAAAGCTTTATTCTGATATACTGTGTTGAGAACTGTCATACTAATATTGCGTTGTCGTCAGTGAATGTGACCTTTAAGGTCAGACTTGGGCCTTCACTCACTTGCGAACCAGTTTTGCAGACTGGGGCGGAGGCGATACCAGGCTGCGCCAAGGCCATTTCGCCGCAGTTCCAGACTTCCTCCTTGGAGCCCGGCGTCTCGCAGCCGTAGAGTAGCATGTGGTGGGCGGTATCCATGGTGGCATTGGGTTGGAAGGCCGCTGAAAGACATTAAGGATTATAGGCGCATATCCATGGTGAAAGGGAGCGTGGATGCCAGGCAGGAAGTGGGATTACAGGAGGTTGGTGGAAAAGTTCAATAATTCTGGTGTAGCCTTTTCTGGAGGGTTGTTTGTACCAAAATAAAAAAAATAAAAAAAACATAATAGAAAGTAAATAATCTCACTTCTGAAGCAAGACGTGCACATGCTGAAAGGAAATACATACTCAGAATGGACATCCGAGACTTGACGACGAGCATGCATATCCTGGTGAGGGAGTCTTGTCTCATATGAATAGCACTCGAGAGAGAGAGAGAGAGAGAGAGAGAGAGAGAGAGAGAGAGAGAGAGAGAGAGAGAGAGAGAGAGAGAGAGAGAGAGAGAGAGAGAGAGAGAGAGAGAAGGAAAAAGATGATAAGAAAATCTAGCAAGAACCCACTCCTCAAGACACTCGTGAATTATTTATTTTGTTTCTGAGGATGAGATGAACTGATAAATAAAGCCGAGCTATTAACCTTTGTAAAAGTGACTCACTGCTTTCATCTCATTCATCTCGTTTTAAACACTGCTGTAATGGAAAGAATGATGATACGACCCTGAAATCTGGATGTAAAAATACAACACCTTCCTTTCAAGCATGACAATCACAAAAATAACAAAATAAGATATGTAAAATAAATCAAAATCACGCATACAAACTACGCTATACAAGCTTTCAAAGACAAAAAAAAAAAAAAAAAGTCACTTAGCTATTCCCTGACTTAACTTGTAAACTCTCTCTCTTTTTTCCTCCTGGTGCCAAGGGAAAATCGGAGATAGCGGCGCCTGGCAGTCTGGATACAGTCAAGACCACTGCCCTTACTTCCCCCTACTATTACCGTCCCCTCCCTCCTCTCCCTCCCCTCCCCTCTCCTCCCATCTCTTTTCCTCCTCTCCCACGCTAGGTTTCCTGTCTAACAAACACCAGAGTCGCACTACGTGCCGCTCGAGGAGTGAAGGACTAATGAAGGGCAAGGGACATCAACACTCCTCAACACTACCTAATACAGACAAAACACTGTGGCTAAGAAAAAGGAATGTTTTACTGTTGCAGGATGAAACATCAGGGCAAAATATAACAGACTTGATAAAGATAAATGTGAGTTAAAACATAGAAAATAAATAAAAAACGTGAGGATAAGCACAAACTCTAATGAAAAAGCTTTTCCATCAGCCATGCATGACAAATGTTTCAGTTCGCTTTCCAGACCAAGCAATGTGAAAACAGCAATAAAATCACAAATATCTTCCTGAAAGTTGCAACAAATAATGATGAAAGCTTCTTGATATTCCTTGTCTTGTTTACCCAGCAGGGTGTGGCGTGCACCATTATTCTAGTCATATGGAGCAAGCACACATGACATACACACGCATCCATACGCACACATTCATCATAGATAAACGCACAAGTACACACATGAGGGCAGAACTGATAGCCTTAAAGCTGGAATGCAAGGGTACAGCTCAACTTTTCATGAAATACTAATGAAAAAAAAAAAAAAAAAAAAGGAAGCGGAAAAATGAGGAAAACAAAAACAAAAACAAAAAATCAACACGTTTCAGTAAAACGTTGGCAATTCTCTCTCTGATAGTTAATTATGTATAGTATTTCCTTCCTAAAATTATCTTCCTTGGAGGAGCTAGAAGCAATATTTTTTTTTTAAATGCATGCCTATATATATACATATATATATATATATATATATATATATATATATATATATATATATATATATATATATATATATATATATATATATATATATATATATATATATATATATATATATATATTTTTTTTTTTTTTTTTTTTTTTTTTTTTTTTTTAATGTAGGAAGGACACTGGCCAAGGGCAACAAAAATCCAACAAAAAAAAATATGCCCACTGAAATGCCAGTCCCATAAAAGGGTCAAAGCAGTGGTCAAAAAATTGATGAATAAGTCTTGAAACCTCCCTCTTGAAGGAATTCAAGTCATAGGAAGGTGGAAATACAGAAGCAGGCAGGGAGTTCCAGAGTTTACCAGAGAAAGGGATGAATGATTGAGAATACTGGTTAACTCTTGCGTTAGAGAGGTGGACAGAATAGGGGTGAGAGAAAGAAGAAAGTCTTGTGCAGCGAGACAGCGGAAGGAGGGGAGGCATGCAGTTAGCATGATCAGAAGAGCAGTTAGCATGAAAATAGCTGTAGAAGACAGCTAGATATCAACATTGCGGCGGTGAGAGAGAGGCTGAAGACAGTCAGTTAGAGGAGAGGAGTTGATGAGACGAAAAGCTTTTGATTCCACTCTGTCTAGAAGAGCAGTATGAGTATATATATATATATATATATATATATATATATATATATATATATATATATATATATATATATATATATATATATATATATATATATATATATATATATATATATATATATATATATATATATATATATATATATATATATATATATATATATATATATATATATATATATATATATATATAAACTTCCTTGGTACAGTTCAATATTAAAGGCAAGCATTAACTGTAAGCATAACAAATAAGCAAACAAATAATAAGAAACTCATGAGCAACCATTATAAGCATGTCAATAAAAACAAGTAGATGAGTGTGAAAAACATCTCATAATACTTAGTTCAAGGTCTTACAGTTCCCTTGAGTCTCGGTGCTGGTCTAGGAGGGTCACCTGATGAACTAAAGAAAAAAAAAATATATAAAAGGAAAGTAACAAACAAGAAATCAATCTGCAACAAAATAAAAACTATGAAAATAATCAACAGCAAAATAAAACTTAAACAGCTTACTAAATCTAGACAACATACTTAAAAGTAAGACAATGCTGTAAAGTAAGAACAATGAAAGGAACTCGAAATATAAAGAGATGTCTTCTAAATCCATCTTCGCATAACGTGCAGTTTTTTCCTCAACTACAAAATCTTCTTATGAGAGAAGAAGCGTCAGTATATCCTCTCACACTCGTTTATGGCGCATGAGGACGCAGTGTGTGTGGAAGAAGTGGAAGTTACGTAAGAAAGAATAAGAGCATCCATTGTTTATCTCTCCTTGTCTGTGCTTTCTTTTGTACACAATAAATTACTCCAAGATTAATTTCTCACACGAATATTCCACGCACATGTTTTCAATAAATCAGGTTACATTATATTAGGAGTTCAGAGGGCTTCTCAGGGAAGAATCATTGTGAGTGAAATTTACATGGAAAAGATCTTCGCACAGTGGAACTTGGCTACAGTTTACATCCTCTTCAATGGGAATAAAAGCAGTTAATTTTCCTTTCACGCATGTTTTGCTGACGGGTAAAGAGGAACTTGGCTGAAACTATGTAGTCATAAACCATCCGTAATTATCTGCATCCGTAATTTCCCTGACAGACGGGTGGGTGTGCCTTTCGTCAGGTACCAATTAGCGTTGTTTGCATGGTACGGATACATTCTCCAGTCCATTTTCTTAGCACGTATTACTCATATATTTTTCCTTCTTCATCTGCCGTCATGACATCTTGGCCTCTACAGTCTCTGCAACACTTTCACTGCAATTAAAAGTCAAAGGAAGGATGTTCTTTGTCTTACTGAATGCATGGCTTCCGCTGCCGTCCTTCCTTGTCACCTTTAGTAGGAATAATTTAATCTAGTAAAACTCATCTTAATATCAGCACTCGAATCAGTCATAAAAGAATGTCCAGCCTCCGCAAATTATTCCAGAGAGAGAGAGAGAGAGAGAGAGAGAGAGAGAGAGAGAGAGAGAGAGAGAGAGAGAGAGAGAGAGAGAGAGAGAGAGAGAGAGTTATTTCTAATGACATTCGTTTAATTATTACTATTATTATTATTATTATTATTATTATTATTATTATTATTATTAATATTATCATTGTTACTACTACTACTACTACTACTACTACTACTGCTACTATTGTTCTCTCTCTCTCTCTCTCTCTCTCTCTCTCTCTCTCTCTCTCTCTCTCTCTCTCTCTCTCTCTCTCTCTCTCTCTCTCTCTCTCTCTCTCTCTCTCTCACCCTCACACGCATGAACACACACACACACACACACACACACACACACACACACACAGTTTATCTTTACAACCACTAGTCAAAGGAAACACATGCTTCTCATGACACAATACCAACACATCACTCCTCTCCCCGTCTTCATGTTCTAGTCCCTGTACAACCAATAAACAGCTTTGCACCGTTGCGTGAAGCACGAACACTAACTACATTTCCTGTGTCAGAAAGACAAAGAGAAAACACTTTACGCTATCCGCGGCCTGTTAGCACAGTGGTTAGCGCGCGCGATTCACAATCGGGAGGGCCCGAATCTCGGATGCATATTCCTGGAATGTGATAAAATAGCGAACCCAAGAAATTTAGAGCCATCAGAATCACAAGGCGTTGCCCGGGTGAAAATTGGCTCTTCAAAGCACGGTTTATCATCCTAAGTCAGTCGTTTGTTCGGTAAAGCTATTAAACAAACAAAGTTAACTCTAGGAGTCAATTCCAAGATGACAATGAATGCTCTATTTATACCTCTCCCCACCATCAAAAAACGAGACTAACAATGAAAGCTCGGCGCCACCATCAAGAATTGAGTTACGGTGACAGATTTGCCTGAATAATCTAACGGTTTTAGATTAAGACAGCCTATGTCACTCCCCGGATCAAGGGAAACCCTCTTACCAAATTTCATCACAGTCATTTCATAAATTTATGTTATGTTAACTTCTTTCCACTATTGATAATATCGGTAAATTCATGAAACATAATTGAAAGATGAATTCGTTGGAAACCTCTGTATCACAGAAAATTCGACTACATACGGAAGGAACCAGTAAGTTGATGGGATTCAACTCCAAGATGACAATGAGTTTATGCCCCTTATTTATACCATTTATGCCTCTCCCCACCATAAAAAAAAAAAAAATCCAAATTAACAATGAATGTTTGGCGCTACCATCAAAAATGAATTACGGTGACAAATTTGCCTGAATAATCTACCGGTTTTGGGTTGGAAGTAGTTAAGACATAATCTATCTCACTCCCTCGATCAGGGGGGACCCTTAACAAATTTCATCTCAATCAGTTCCATGTTTTTTTTGTTTTTTTTTTTTCCCCGTGAAAAACGGACACGCCGACAGAGTGTTTTTATTATATGATAGGAGCGCTCGCCTGACAGGGAAAGCTCCGCCCATCACTTTTCATGGGTAACTATTGTGTATTTCTCTCTCTCTCTCTCTCTCTCTCTCTCTCTCTCTCTCTCTCTCTCTCTCTCTCTCTCTCTCTCTCTCTCTCTCTCATAATGCATTTTTTACTATTATTATATTATTTATGTTATTATTATTATTATTATTATTATTATTATTATTATTATTATTATTATTATTATTATTATTAATATTATTGTTATCATTATTATCATTATTATTGTTATTACAATAAGAACTATTATATTACCTTCGGGGTTTTTTGCTTGCATCGTGGACAAAGACGGCCATGAAAGAATCTTTGTGGGAACGTATAATGCGCGACTTGGTGTATATTGTGTAAAACAAAAGATTCAAGAGCGTGGGTACGAGAGCAGATTAAGTCGTTGGGCACATAGACGCAACACCCAGCCTTGGATTGAAAATGAGGATAGAGAAAGTAGGAGGGAACAGAAAAGAGGCTACTGTCAGTTGCCTCAGACACTTGTGTATCAGTGAGAAAAAGATGAGGTTTAGTAGAAGAGAGGTGGTGTTCTACAGATTGAAAATTAGATCTAAGACCGCGAATGTTGCAGAAGTTAATGAAGAAAAAGTTGGGGGGGTGGTGTCAAGTCACTTAGGGTCGATACCAGAAGAGGAGTCAGACCCGGAGACATTAAATTATGTGGTCCCTTCCCTAGATGGGGACTCCGAGGCTGGTGTAAGAGTCGCCATGATCATTTTGAATTTTGAGAGAAGGATGTGTGTGCATAATTAGGTGCTTGTAGTTTTGTGTGAAGGAAGAGAGTTGTCTGCTGTGGTAGACGGTCACTGTTCTCCTAAATCTATTAACAGTGGTGTTGCTCAGGGTTTTGTCCTGTCACCCACTCTCTTCCTATTATTCATCAATGATCTTGTAAACCTAACTTCTTGTCCTATTCATTCCTACTGCACTTTTCCACGTCTTTTCATAGACGTCCACCCATTCAGGAAGTAAACAGTTCAAGCAGGGAAGCTTCAGAACGCCTGACTTATGATCTCTAAGATTTCTAATTGGGGCAGAGCCAACTTAGTATTGTTCAATGCCTCAAAA